>NW_005371513.1:143643-158190 GCF_000412655.1 Myotis brandtii
CTTTCTTTCACTTTATGGTTGGAACACATCATAATTCGCCAACTTGTACACTATTTCAAGCCTCTGGGGTCTTACTTGGACTGCTCTGTGTCCAAGTAGAGTTCTTTATTCCTCCTTTTGGTATAGATTCAAAACCCTCTGCCTTTCTCCTTTCCTTCTTCTAGGGAAAAAGAAGAGAAGAGAAGAGCACAGATTGGTTTGGCTCAGTGGATGGAGCATTGGCCTGCGGACGGAAGGGTCTGAGGTTCGATTCCAGAGAGAGAGGGAGGGGAGGAGGGAGAGAAAGCTTTTAGATCTTTTCTTTATCCCTGTGTTAAAAAATGTCAGGATATTGTACTTGAGAGTGGGTCATTTTTTTCATCCATTTTTAGGCACATACTGAACTCTTTTAATTAAAAGACTTTATGAATTTTGTTAATGGGAAATGTTCTTATGTAACATTTAAGTAAGTCCCCATTTTAAGCTGCTTTTGCTGGAATTTCCAATTGTTGGATTTTTAACTTCCTTTATGTCTCTCATCTTTCCTTATCTTTTTATTTCACTCTCTGAGAAATTTTCTTAACTTGAAAACATTCTATTATCTATTAATTTTTAATACATATTTATTTGTATATTTAAATATTTAAGAGCTATCATTTGTTTTCTGGTTCTTTCTTTTTTCTTCATACCATCCAGTTTTTTTAAATATCTGTGAGGTTATTAATAGAATGTAAACAATTTTTTAGTTGTTTTCTGTTTATTGGTTGTTTTTTAGATATGTTTTTATTGATTTCAGAGAGGAAGGGAGAGGTAGAGAGACATAGAAACATCAATGAGAGAGAATCACTGATCGGCTGCCTCCTGCATGTCCCTTACTGGAGATCGACCTCACAACCCGGGCATGTGCCCTGACCAGAGATCGAACCGTGACCTCCTGGATCATAGGTTGACGCTCAACCACTGACCCATGCCGGCTGGGCTGTTTTTTTATTTTTAATTTTTTTTCATTATTTCCATTTCCTTTGAGGTCATTTTATTTGTCTTACTCTCATTTGAGGCTTTCCTCAAATGTTTGGTGATTTTTGTCCACTTGCATCCAAGAATGAAGAATTGAAAAGCTTGCTGATTAATTGCCTCCTGCATGGGCTGAGGAAACTGCAACTGAGATATGTGCCCCTGACAGGTATGAGTCCTTGACCGGAATTGAATACGTGACCCATTGGTCCGCAGGCTGATGCTCTAACCCCTGAGCAAAACAGGCCAGGGCTTCTGGGCCTTTTAAAGTGGCCAGTGAGCTCAGTGGTTGGAGCGTTGGTCCCCACACTCAAGGGTGGTGTGTTCCTGGTCAAGGGCACACACCTGGGTTGCAGGTTCGATTTCCGGCCCCAAACCGGTCAGGATGCATGCAGGAAGCAACCAAATGATGTGTCTCTCTCACAATGATGTCTCTCTCTCTTTCTCTCTCTCTCGCTCTCTCTTTCTTTCTCCTCCTCTTTTTTCTACTCCTCCCCTCCTTCCTTCCCTTCCACTCTTTCTAAAAATCAATGGGAAAAATATCCTTGGGTGAGGAGTAACATACATACATACATACATACATACATACATACATAAATAAATAAAATGCTTAGTGCTTAAACACGCCCTGAAAGACCAGTGACCATGCTGTAGGACACACGGAGGTATCCTGGTCAAGAGTCCTAGCTGAGCCCCCATGGGACATCCAGCATCAACTGCCACCTGTGTGTGAGTGAGCCATCCGGGACACTCCGCCCAGTCAAGCCTTTAGATGACTCCTGCCTCAGCTCTGTCAAACTACAACCATGCAGGAGACCTTGAGTGAGCATCATCTAGTTGAGCCCAGTCAACCTACAGAATGGTGAGAGATAGGAACAAATTGTTTTATGATGCAGAATTTTGGGGGTGATTTGCTACGTAGCAATAGATAATTGGAACAGTTGGCTTTCTTCCGCTAGCATGTTGCCTCAAGTTACAAGGTGGCTGCCTCAGCTCCAGGCATCCTTGTAAGCAACCACATCTAAAAGCAGAGTGAGGAAGTGAGTATGAAGCAAAGGCTTTCTCCTTAAGCGACTTGGAAGGGGAAGAAATCTTACCCAGAAGTCCCCCAGGAGAATCCCCCATGTATTTCATTGGCCAGAACTGGGTCAGGTAGCCTCTCCTAACCACTAGAAAGGCTGGGTGCCCTCTCTTTGGTGAGAGGTAAGCAAAAGAAAAGGAGGCTGGGGATGACTGTTGGGTGGACAACCCACAATCTCTGCTATACTTGTGATGTGGTGGCTGTTCTAGGAGAAAGGAGAATCAGGTGGGAAAATGACCCCATGCTAAAGAAAGAGCCTTCACTGCTCCTCCCAGAAGCGAAGCTGCCTCAGTGGGAACAACTTTATTGAAAGCTCCCTCTTTCAATAGGAAGCATAGTATAATGGCTGGAGTCTTGCTCGGGGAGGCAGAACCTGACACTACTGCTTGCTAGTGATGCAATATTGGCTGGTCAGTTCCCCATTCTGTGCCTCAGTTTCATAATCTGTACAATGAAAGGATTCCTTCCAGCTCTTTCAGGCGAGGAGAAGCCAGGGAAGAAAGGAGATGCTGGATGCTTAGTGTGCATAGAGGCTGTGCAGTGCCCAAGTCAAGCTCAACAGAGCCCGCCTCTAGCCACAGATGTTGGGATTTGCCAAACAAACCCTAATCACTTAATGAGAAATGAAAATAGTGTCTGGTTCCTCCACTTAATTGCCTCTTTGAAAGCAACATATAGTAATCACCATAATCGCCTCATAAAAACCAGAGAATTTGATGACTGACACGCCTCATTTCTGGGAGGAATTAGAGGCAAAATTAAAGCGAGGAATTCTTGGCCTTCCTTGGCCTTGGCTCCCTGGAATCCAGGACTTTGCCCACAGAGAGCCTGCCACCCTGGACAGCCTCCTGGCCCCAGCCAAACAATGCTCCGCTGCCAATGTTTCCTAGCAGGCCTGCTGCCTGGGCCTCTTCTATCTGTAGTACTGCCTACGGAGGTAGACCAGATGGGTCAGGAAGGCCTGCTGTCCCTGAGGGTTGGATGGAGGACCTGCAGGAGAACACAAGAGCCTTGTGAGTCCACTTGCAACACTGAGCTAAAAGTACAGACGGAGACCACAGCTCATAGTTTCTCCATCTAGTTTTTTTTGTTGTTAATCCTCACCTGAGGATATTTTTCCATTGATTTTTAGAGCGAGTGGAAGGGAGGGGGAGAGACAGAGAGAGAAACAGCAATGTGAGACAGATACACCCTACATACACCTGCACCCTGACCAGGACCGGGGATCCAGCCTGAAACTGAGGTAGCTTGACTGGAATTGAACCCGGGACCCTTCAGTCTGCGAGCTGACGCTCTATCCACTGAGCCAAACCGGCTGGTGCTGAAGTCATCTAGTCTTGACCTACAAGAGGTGTTCTGACCTCTGGAACATTTACTAAGATACCCTGACAACAAAAAGGTTCACTCAGCTCAGCAGACAGCTGTTCCCTTTGACTTCCTCATAAGCACTCAGAATCACTGAGTGTCAAGGTGAGAAGTGTCCTCTGGGTTTGCCTCCCCAGCTCTCACCTTGATAGCAAGTCTTGTCTCTTTCCTCTCATTCTTTTTTACTCATTCATTCAAAAATATTTCTTTAACCAATAATGTGTGTCAGAAAGATCAATTCTTACCACAGTGGCCAGACTGGTTCTTTTCAAACCTAAATCAGATCAAGGTACTCCCTGTCACTCTCCAGTGGCCTCCCAAATCAAAGGGAGCGCCAGGTTCCTCCACTATCCTGCCGGCTCTGTGCCCTGCCCTTTGCTCACTCTGCCCCAGCCACACTGGCCTCCCTGCTATTCCCGTAAAATGCCAGGAACCCTCCTGCCTCAGCTCTTCTGTACTTGCTGTTCCCTCTGCCTGGAATGCCCTTCCCCATGTAGCTAAATGGTTCCCTTTCTTCCTTCTTAGCCCTACCTGACCTCTATATAAAATTGTGCCCCAAACCCTCTCAATTATACTCCTATATTTGTTTGTTTGTCATACTTATTACTTTCAAAGACTATGACATTTTCTTATTGCCTGTCTTTCTACACTAGGAGGTAAGCTCCAAAGGGCAGGAATTTCTGTCATACTTATTCTCTTTGTATCCCTAATACCTCCTAGCGGCTGTCACATAGTGGGAACTCAGTATTTGTTGAGTGAATAAATAAATGAAGACAGAGCAGTGAAGAAGATAAAGCCCCTACCCTCATGGAACTCATGGTGGAGGAAGACACTGGGCAGACAGTCACCCCCAGGACTGAGAACAGCACTGTGATAAACACAGGAGGGAAAGTACAGGTACAGCGAGGACGCTCTGACTGTGGAGCCTGGGAGAGCTGTTGGAGAGGATGGCACATGTGGGGTGATGAGGGTTTGGGGCCATGAAGCTCGGGGAGGAAAAGGTGCTGGAGAAGCTCAGGTTGCCACCCCTAGATCCTCTACAGGCAACGGACCCCATGACAAGAAGGCTGCCCTCTGCCCACTGGGTTCAAGTTCCGGCTCTACTATTCACCCTGGGCAAGCTGCCTCAGTGCTGCAGTACCTGTTTCCTCCTCTAGGAGGTGGAGAAGGGACGGGTAGCTCTTACGCTACTGGGAGAAACAGCTGAAATGTTAACATGTCAGAGCTGGACCCTGAGGGACTCAGTAAGTGCTAGTTAAGGTCCTGCTCCGTTCCTTTTGTCAAACCTCTTAACATCCAGTCTCTCTTCATCTGGCCCCACATGAGCCTTGGGGAGTGGTGTGAGTAAGGGGGGGGGGGGGGGGGGAGGAAGGACGCCTAATCAACCTGATTGTAAAACCCAGGGGATGAGGAACCTCCCTGTCTCTATCTCTGCCTCTTTGTCCTTTCTCTTCCCAGACCAGCTTTCTCTGCTCCTCTGATCAGGTTGGGGAAGATATGAGTGCTCACAGTGCCTGACAGGTCCTGAAAAAAATTCCTCAGTTCCCAAGGGAAGGGGATTGGCCCAACTGAAGCAGGTGGAAGAGGAGTGGGGTCATATAGTGTTAACATGGCTGCCAGTAGCTCTTCTGAGGGTTATTCCCTCTAGTCATGGGGGTTGGGGGCTGTTCTGAGAGAAGAGAAATTGTCATGAGCAAGCAGGTACCCCAAAGATGCCTCTTACATATCTATAATGTCACGTGCCTAAATGCTCTTGAATTCCAGTTTCAGACTATTCTACTCAGGCAAGTCCTCCTCCTCTTGGGGCTGCAGTTTATTTGTACACAGAGGAAGGTGGGACTAAATGTTCTGTTGGGACAGTTATTTGCCCTCTTGGAGCCTCAGGTTTACTAGTCATTTTAAAATGGGAGTAATGTGATCCATCTCATAGAGTTACTGTAAGACCGTGGGAATGAAAATACCTAACATGGCTTGGATACAGAGATGCTCAAGAAATGCTAGTGACTTTAGTAGATTTAAATTGGGGTGGCTTCCCAGCTCACAATGATTTCCCTGAGTCATGGCTGGGATACCCCCATGTGTTGGGAAGAATTGTTCCTCCTCTAATTGGGAACTGCCATCTTCCGACAGTGACTTGTCCAGGGTGAGCATGGATCCCTCAAAGTGCTTCTCTGAAGCTTTTTTTTCTAACTGCAGCTCTTTTGTCTCCCTATGCAGAACTGTAAGGATGGGAGCATGAAGCTGCCAACAGCCAGGCTCCCAACCTCGTGGAGAAAGTGGTTTGTGAAAGTGACTCTGATATGAAGAGGATATATGAGTACTTGGTTCCAGATATCGCTAAATCCAATTTCATCCTAGCCATGATTTACGAGCCAACATCCCTGCTCACTTTTCTTAAGTTAGTTTGTGTTGGTATTCTGTCACTTGCAACCAATGACTCCTGATAATACATCCTCCCTTCTCTCACTAAGCCTCTGCCTGCCTCCTTCATCTCTGATGCTTCATTACCATAGTCATCAATTTATTCATTCTATCAATTAGTCAGTCAGCACCCATTGGACAGCTAGTCTGTTCCTGGTCCTGGGATTCTTGCTCAAGAAAGAATTCACTTTCCCATGTCTCAAGACTCACAGAGTTAGGTAGGGGAGGGAACTAAGCATTCAGTACTGAGGTAAATGGCTGTGACTAAGAGAAGTACCAGAGCTGTGGGAAGTCAGAGAAAACGTATCCCTGTTTGGAAGGCTTCCTGGAGGAGGCGGCCTGAGGTGAGTTTTACAGATGGGAGCGGGTGTGGAGAGTGGACAAAGGATATTTCAGGCAGAAGAACCTACCTCTGTAAGGAACCAAAAGAGAATGAGAGAAAGCAGCAGCCTGGAGCCAGAGGAGAGGAGACACAAGAGCTGAACTTTTTTGTATTTTCCACCCATGTAACTTCTGGGGGGAAAAAAGCACTCATTTTTTAAGCTTGGAAAGTCCACAGGGTGGAGTTTTGAACAGGGATGAAAAGAAGTGACTGTTGACCACAGTAAAGCGCTGGAGCGGATGATTCTTCCCCAGTAGGTTGCTCCATGGTCCTCAGTCCCACCAGAGAAGCCGTGCTCACAGCCGCATCCAGCAGCTGGCCCTACGTCTGTTGGGCCCATCTAAAAATAGGAAGGCTGCGAGTCTAACACCAAGCAGACAGCGGAGAAGCAGCCCAGCAGCCTGGGAGGAGCATAAATATCCCCCCTTGTAGGAAACATACTCATTACATTCTGAGCAAAGGCTGTTCACAATGCACCCTGGAGAAAATATGCAGTTATTGCCCCCAAACATGCCAAAGCCCTACTAATGACTGCATGCCTGCTCTGAAGGCTTAAACCATTCCAGATGCTGCTGCTTGCCTCCGGGAGCGCTCTCCCTTCTTCCCGCCCGAGGAGTTCTGGACTCTTCGACCTGCCCAAGTCTCCCTCTTAACCCCTCCCCTGTCATCCTCACCCTGAGACTCATCCAAGGTGACAGGACATGGAACATTTGTGGGAGGCGACTGTTCCTGAAGAATGAGAACATCCTTTCCTGGTTTTCTAAGGGAGAAAGTGAAGCTGGTGTTGGTCAAGATGATTGCCCAGGTCACCCAGCCAGATGACCTTTCCCAGAGCATATTCCCTGGTCCCTGCTTGGGGAACTTCTCAGATGGGGACCATGCTTCCTACTATGGAAATACATGGTCATTTCTAATCACCCCTCTACTTCTTTGGGGACTCCTGTGCCTGGATCCACAAGCGATGAGTCCCAGGCCTGGCCCTCAAGGAGCTGGGAGCCGGGTGAGGAGGCAGACACCTATGAGCAGTTTATGCAAAGCAAAGAGGTGAGTGCTCTGAAGAAGCTGCCCTGTTCAGTCACTTCAGTCTGGGCTGCCAGGCTCCTCTCTCCTCTCTTTGCAGCAGACATTGCTGAGGGTCCTTTTCCTCCTTCCTAAGGGGACCCATTTTTCCCAGTATCCACTCTCTTCCACACAGCAATCTGTGTGATGGGAAAGTTCCTGAAGTAAGTAGGTTCTGATTAGTCCTGGTCAAACTGGTAATACTTTCCTCCTTGCCAGTGATTGGCTTAGGCACAACAAAGTGACCCAATTCTGGCCAATGAGAGCTGAGGCAACATTGGGGAAGGGGAGCTTTCCTAAGAAATGTAGGCATAGAAAGAGACACCTGTCTCCTGACTACTTTGGAACTCAGGCGTTGTGGTTCTGGGTGCTGAAGTATCTTGTCACCAGCACGAAGATAAAGCCAACCCCTGAGGGACAGCACAGTCAGGAGGAGAAAAACTGCAAAAGGGAGCCAGAGCCCCAACCACATCCTGCCTCTGACCTACTTGTCAAGGAGAAAATATATTTCCCTACATCCTAACTCATTTTGAGTCAAGGTTTTCTGTTACTCAAATGGTAAGATCCTTCTGGTCCATCATAGCCACCTTGAAAACGCAGCGGTTATTATACAACAGGGCTCTTATCACATCCCTTCCTGACTCCATCCACCAATAACCAGTTTTAGCAGTTAGGATAAAGGCCTTGTTCAATGTCTCCTGTCCCTCAAGAACACCTACACCCTCCTAGACAAATGTCTGCCCCCGAGAACAGGATCCTGGGTCTTCATCACTGGTCCCTGGTGCTGAGCAGAGAGTAACTGCCACAAAGCAGGTACTTAGAAATACTGTGGAATAAATGCAAAGAACAAGGAGCTAGGGGGCAAAGCCCTACACTCCACTCGGGCTTTGCACTAGTTTGCTTGGGGACATTAGGCGAGTCACTCCCCTTTCTGGACCTTAATATCCAAAACTGTAAGAAGGCATATTGGACTAGAGCAGTAGCTGAAGAATGGGATTGAAAATATCTCTCAGCTACTCTGGACAGTATTTGCACTTTTGGTTAATCCACTAATGGCTTAAAAACAAAATCCACTGCGAAGTTTTGAAATGTGGGCACTTAACAATCACAGCAGCAGCAACAACCATTCAAAATACATTAATACTTGTGTGTGTGTGTGAGACACATTGTGCATCCTTTTTACAGACAGCCCTGGGTGCCACGTGGTTTCCAGATGTCTGGTTTTCTCTAAGGGGCCCATCGGTTGGGATTCACTGACCTAGATCATCTCAGGTTTCTTCAGGCTCAAGGAGCTGATGTATCTAATAATGGCCACAGGAGTTGTACAACTTGCTCAAGATCACATGACAAATGAGTGTGGGTTCCAGTGCACTCTCCTCAGCTGGGGCTCCCTTGGCTCAGCCAGCCTGGCTAACAGCGCCTCTCCCCCACAGCCTCCCTGGAATAAGAAGCAGGGAGGCCCAAGAGCCCTGAGATTGCCTGGAGTGCAGGCAGAGGTAGATGGCAGAATGCAGTACGCTGACAGCCCCAAATGACATGGAACATACTTCAGATGCAGTTATGTGGTTTAGGAGCGGCTGGAATTACACCCTCAGGGCTGAGCCACCATTGTCTGAGTCTGGGCCCTGCTAAGGCAAGGACCGCACGGTGGGGGTCTCCGCTCTGGGCCGCAGAGCTGAGCAGAGAGGCAGCAAGGGCAGGAGGCAGATTCCTAGCTGGAAATCGGGCACAGGCTCCTTTAGTCTTTCCAGACACATCTGGGCATTTGTTAGCTTGTTCGTTCATTCATTAATTTATTCATCTATTCATTCAGCAAGGTAGTCAGTCACTCAAGAGATGCTCAGAAGTGTGCAGCTCTGCAGCCTGGCATAGGACCCAAGGATGAACTAACTGGGCACAGAGGGAGGCAAGCCAGAGCATGCGCTGAAATGAAATCTCTCTGGGTACCGTCGGGCCAGAGGGGCCAGCGGGCCTTTTGCCTGGGGAAGGAGAAAGAAAGGAGAAATTGAAAATGTTTTCTAAAGAATGAAGTGGTTATTTTCTGTGAGCAGTTCTCAAAGGAAGGGGGAGCACACCAGCAGGTCAGGGGAGACTGGAGCTCCTGGCAGAGGGGCAGTGGGAAAAGGGTGAATACCTTCTCTGCATCTAAACAGGGAAACCCTCAGGGTTATTTTTGTTCACTTGTTTGACAATGTGGTGGTGCAATCTTTCAGAGGGACAGATGGACTTCTTGTTACTGCAGATCTTAGGAGAGCAAGGGGCTGGTAGGAAAAACAGATGAGATTGTATTTGTATGCGAAGCTGGAAAAGTGGGTTGTGCTTATTTGGGTTAGCAAAGGCTCGGAGTTGGGGAGGACCTGGCCTTTGGCTAAAAGTAGCTCCTTATAGACCCTGTGTGTTTCAGGGAAGCGGGGTACATGCAGGTGGTGAGAAATGAGGCAGGAGGGCCTGCAGGTCAGGTCGCGTGGTGCCTGCCAGCCCTGTTCATGACTTGGTCTGACTCCTGGGATAATGGGGAGCCACTGAAGGTGTCTAAGTAGCTGCTGAGTGGAGGAGGAATCAGAGGGGGAGGCCACAAGCCCAGCCAGGTGGTGGCTGCAATTGGCTGTGTGAGTATGGATATTGGTCCGAATAAGGACCGAGACAGGGAACATGAGAACAGAATGGATTTGAGAGAAATTTCTGAGAACTGACAGGTCTTGGTGACTGGAGGTGGTCAGAGAGAGAGAAAGGAGTAGAGAAAGATGATCAGTTCTTAACTTGTGACAAACTCGATGTTTAAGCCTTTCTCTGAGATGGATGGCTGGAGGTTCTCTCTCTGTTCTTTCTGGATGGGAACGAGGATCTAGTGCAGTGGTCGGCAAACTCATTAGTCAACAGAGCCAAATATCAACAGTACAATGATTGAAATTTCTTTTGAGAGCCACATTTTTTAAACTTAAACTATTTAGGTAGGTACATTGTTATTAACTTAATTAGGGTACTCTTAAGCAGGACTTTGCTAAAAACGTCCTCAATCTGATTGAGGTACGTTCGCTGAGGTCGACCCCTTCCAACTCTCCCATCCACACTCGTCTTGTATACTTGTTTCGCCCAGGCTGAAAACCGACCTCTGCGCATGGGCCACGAAGTTTCAATCGCACTGTACGTGCGCGCCCGCACGTGGTATTTTGTGGAAGAGCCACACTCAAGGGGCCAAAGAGCCGCGTGTGGCTCGAGAGCCGCGGTTTGCCGACCACTGGGCTAGTGTGCCCCCAGACCAGAGCTTCGGTTCACACCTCATCACATGCTCAGTCTCCCCGCTGCTCCCTGAGCCTCCAGCCTCTTCCCTGTCTGGCCTATGCGCTGCCACACTGATCTGAACAAGGGATGTGATCGTCTCATTCCCCTGCTGAAGAGCTTTCAAAGTCTCCCTGTTGTCTCTAGAAAGATCTGAGCTCCTTGGGCTGGTAAATAAAGTCAGCTACAAACTGTTGTGGGGGTGAGAGGGAGAGGTCCTGCAGTAGCCCTCAGGGTGCCTGGGTGGCAGGGGGTGGGGTGGGGGTGTCTCTGAGATTTCTTTTGTTTCCTGAGCCCCTTCTGCAGCTGTTGGGCTATGGGTAAGTGGACGTTGTGATGGGGGCTTTTAGAAATAAATGACTATGGAGCAGTCTCAAACTAGAGGTGTCTGAGGAATGTTCCAGAAAGGCTTATGGGGTCTGGCAACAGCTTAGGCTGGCCCCTTGGGCCCTTGTTGGGTTAACATAGCTCTTTCTCCCCAGCACTCCGGAGGGGAAATCATAGGGCCTTCCTAGAGGGGCTGCGAATCTCAGGGTAAAGACCTGAACACCTAAGCCCCTTCTCCCGGACGGTGGTTGGGAGGCTCTGGCTCGCACCCTCTGCTCTTTGCCTTGAAGTGCATCTTGGCTGTGCTGCCTCTGTTGAGGTGGGGCTGGGGCAGGGAGCCTTGGGGGCTAATTCTAACAGCTTTGCACACAATGGGAATTTCCACTCCTATCTAGGGAGCCATCAATGCTGTGTGCCCTGACCTGGGCCTTTGGCCTCCAAAGGGCAGTGGGAAGGCCAGCCCCAGGGCCAATCCCTGGCCATTAATCCCTCCTGCCAGTCTGAATATTCACCCAGCTTGGTCAGACAAAGGACTGCCCAGCCCAGCCACTGTGTTCCTCCCGCCCCAGGGGCTCCACTCAGACACTGGGCCGCCTGGAATCCAGACCCATGAGAAAGGGGCTGCCTTCACTGGCCATCTTATGCCCGGATGCTCAGCCACATCCCATCCGGCCCAGGGCCTGTGAAAAGAGGGCCCAGCCACGCTGAAAACACGGATTAGCCCTTGGGCTACCCCGACACTGGCCCAATAAAGGGGGCCATGCAGGCACAGAGAACTGATGAAGTCTGGGTTCTCACCCCTTTGGCCCAGCTCCCTGCCCCCACCCTCCCCAGGATTAGCACAGTCAACTGCACATTCAGTACCATTTATTGAACATATACTACGTCCCAGGCTCTGCGCATGAATCAGAAAATTGAGAGTACAAGAAATTGCAGTTTGCATTGGGAGATAATAAGAGCCATCCCTCTCCCACATTTGGAGCTGTGAGACAGAGGTTGTGGTAGGGAGCTTCAGATGGGACTGGATTCAGACCTAGGGAAGGTGGGAAAGATGGCAGCTCTTGGTCTATTCCTGTGTCTAACTGCCTTATTATGCTACACCTGGTTGAAAAACCCAGGCTCTGCAATGACTTCTCTGGCTCTGCCTCTCTCCTTCCCCTCCTGGCTTAATTCTGGATCTCCTGTAACCAAGTGCCAGTGTGGGCCAGGCCCTTTCTTACACGGTCTCTTTAAATCTCATAATAATGCTGAGGGTTTGTTATTGTCCCGCCTGAGGCTCAAATGAGCAACTGGCCCCAGGTCACTCAGCTCTGGGAGCAGGATCCCATTGCTGCAGTTGCGTGCCTGCCTTCTTTGGCGAGCTGTTTGTGTGACAGCACTGCCTGTGTTTTGTACGGCCTGTGCTCGGGCAGTAGAATGCCAGGGGGAGAGGGCATGAGGTGAGACCCATTCGTGTATAAACCGGCTGACTCTTCGTTGCTGTGGGGTGGGGGATTGTCTTCTACAGCCCCCGCTGCCCCCTGCACCCACCTCTCTCTCAGCCGAAACTGTCTGTGTCTCTCTCCACCAGACTGCGAGTCTCTTCATCTCTGTCTTCCCTGAGTGCTGGCAAAGGGCCTGGCACACGTGCTCAGTGAATGATGTGGCTAAGCTGAGGCAGGAGAAGTGAAGGAGGGGTGGACTTGGAATCCATGTGGAATTGACAGGACTTGCAGATTGCTTGGGTGTGGGAGTGATGGGGGAGGGTAAGAGCCCAAAGTGATGTCTGTATTTCTGATCTGGGTGGTGAGGGGAAAGGGGCCCATTTGCGGAATCTGGAATACAGGAAGGGGAGCAGGTTGGGGATACGCTAGGTTGAGAGTGATGTGCAGTGAACACTTTGGAATATGCTGACCTAGGCATATTTTGCAGCTAAAGTTGTGAGGGCTGGAAAAACTCTACAGTAAATTATTTCTGCAGTCCCAGCTTTAAAATACGATGTTCTTAGAAGTCATGGTGCTGGTGCTCTGAACTCTGGGTCTAATTCCAGCTCTGCTACTAGCTGCGTGAAGTCAGGTAAGTCACTCAGCCTCTCAGAGCCTTAGTTTCCTCATCTGCAAAACAGGAATGACCGCCTATAGCACCAGGTGTTCACACTTCAGTGAGCATTTCGTAAGTTTGCCACTTACAAAATGCTCAGTTATGATGGCTGTTATATTATCAGCTGAGACTGGAATTGAGAGGTGGGCCCTTAAGTCTTATTGTGGATTTTGAAGCCCTGGGCTATAGGCGTGCTGTACCCAGGGGCATTCCACATCAGGGCCAAAACTGGGGTGAGGCACCTAGGGGCCCACATTTAAGGAGCCCCTGGTTCACAAGTACTGACCCTGCACTTGCACCGCCCTGAGAGTGAGTGCCTCCTTAAATTGAGGCCTTGGGAATGCCACTTGCCTGTCCTACCCCCAGCCCTGCTCCCATGATCTTGCCTGTACCCAAGACATAGCCTTTTAAGACAAAGCTCCTTTGTCCTTTGGTTTCCTCCAAGTCCGGGCTGGCTCTCCTGTCACTTTAGAAAGGTTTCCTGAACTAGGCTCAAGGTAGCATCACCTCTGGATGGTGATGGTGGGTGACACTTCCCAGAGTGAGTATTTATTAAAAACTGCTAAGATCCCTGCCTGCCCCTCCTCCCCAGCCCCACTGAGATGTGAGTGTAGCATTTCTGTGTCAGTCCCCAGCTCTTTCAGACCTCCAATCTGTGGAAGCACTTGGGGGTCTCTCTCTGGCCAGTACCTGTTCCTTGGAACTCTTTGAACTCTGGGCTGTGTTCTGTGCATCTTCCCAGTGGGCCGACTTTGTGTGTGTGTGTGTGTGTGTGTGTGTGTGCAAGGGAGCCCTTTTTCTAGAGCAAGAAGGGACATGGAGAAGGGGAAGCTGGAAGGGCAACTCCAAGTTAAGGATTCTCAGGGCTCTTGATTTAAAGCCGTCTTCTGCTCCTTTTCAAAGGATGCTCACAAGTGTCCTGGATGGGACAGGGTTGCGGGGGAGTCAGGAGAGAGAGGTGATGGTGTCCGTGGAGCCCCTGAGACAAAGCCAATCTCCCGGCTCTGTGCGTCCCCATTGCCTCATGTCTGAGGTGGGCCTGACACTTCCCTGACCAACACAGGTTAGGATGCAGAAGGCTGGCCGGGAGGCCCTGGTGCTCTCATCTCTGCCCCAGGTGGGAGGAGGCAGGACTCAGCTGGGAGAACCATAATGGGGAGGGGCCCCAGCGATTGGGTGGATTTTTGATTAGCATTGACCCATAAGGGAGGAGGTTGAGGGAGATCTTAGAGGAAAGGAAGCTGATGAATTCGGTTGGACTGACTCCATGGAGATGGGAAAGGGATCAATCAGGCTTGGTCTGGAAAAGGCTGACCCGAAGGGAGGAAACCAAGGGAGGGGCAGAATGTAGGGCTGGGGACTGGGAGCATGGTAAGGGGACCGGGAAAGCAAAGTAGGGGGAGGCGCTGGCCAGGGGGGAAGGTCCGAGCCTCCTGCCTGGATGAGGCGGGGGAGGGGCGCTGTATCATATAAGGCGGGTCGGCGGCCCCTCTGCAGCCTCCCGAGGACTGGGCGCAGCGACATGGAGCCCCCCGCCTCCTTTCTGGGCTTCCCGGCCCTG
>NW_005371513.1:158952-175459 GCF_000412655.1 Myotis brandtii
CCGCCGGGCTACTTGCCGGGCCTGGAGCGCTACCTGTGAGCTCTTCCCCGCAGGCAGGGGCCGCCTGGAGATCCCTTTTCCCCCAGGACTGGGGCGCTGAGCTCCCCAACTTTGCCTCTTGGATTGAGCACACCTGTTACCAATTCCCATGGGGAGAATCCCAGTCTCTCCACCGGATTGAACCCTCCCTACCCCACTATGTGAGCCCCTCGTTTCTTCTCCTCCCCGCCCCCCGTGAGCCCCCACCTGTGCGCTTCCCCGGTGCCCTTGTTGATCCCCTGTCCCCGCGCCCAGTCACCACCCATGAGCCCCCACGCCAGGTTTCCCGTGAAGACCACGCCTTCGGAAGCCAGGCTTTCCATCTCAAGCCGCCTCCCTGATGGACTCCTTACTTCTTCAACCTCCCCCGGAGTTCTTACAACACACTAGAGGCCAGACTCCCGGGTTCTCTTCCCTTCATTTCCCACAAGTTCGAGCCCCAACCCCACTTCCCTGTCTGTCCTCAGTTTCTTACACACACACCTGGCCGCGCTGTTCCAGGCCTCAAGACAGTTCTTGATTTCTCGGACCAGCGGCACCACGGGCTCCGGGCGGAAAGGGGACTTAGTGGGCTGCCCACCATCTGGAAGATTTAGGGTTGGCTCATTAGGTTATTATTATTTTTTTAAATTAAAACTGATTTGATTAAAAAGAAAGAAGAAAGCTTTCTCTGGGCTTGGTGTGCTGGCTGTTGACTTGGGGGAGTGGCCTGGGGAGAGTGTGTGGGCTTTGTTCAGGATCTTTGGTTGTTCATATAGGGTGAGCCCCTGATGAAGCATCAGGCAGCAGTTCATGCAGTAGGGTTAGGATGTGATTAACCATAGATGTGCACATAGTAGGCCTAGTAAATGTCATCACCTGCTGCGTCCCAGAGGCTGGTAGAGATGAGATGGGTGTGCACATGAATGTATTTGGCCAGTGGGTTCGTGTGCTGTTGTGATTGCTCCCAGCTCCCATGGATGAGGGAGCATTGGCCACTCCTCCAAGTATGTACTTACTGAATGTGCCAAGTACTGCCCTAGGCTTTGGGAATAACTACATCACTAAACAAATGGGCAAGATCCCTGCGTCATGGTGCTTAGGGACCACTGGGGAAGAGACATTACCAATCACTCCTCAGAGAAATGAGATAAGTGTTCTATAGCCTTGGACTCAAAGTGCAGTCCCCAGACCTTCGCCAGCTCCTGGGATGAAATGCATCACCTTGTTAGGAATGCAGAATCTCAGGCTCCACTTCAGACCCACTGAGTCATCAGATTCTGCACAGTATTCTGGAGAAAAGACACTGGGCCACTGCTGGAGGCTCAGTTTTAAAAGCTCCCTATTTCAAGAGCGGGACCAGGCTGCAGAACCACACCCTCCTCCACACCTCTGGAGCTGGGCCCTGCGCCATCAGCTATGCCCCTTGTCTTACTATATCCTTTGCTAAATTGGGAGCTGGAGCAACAGGGACCTGAACTGATTCAGGACTGTCCCAGCACCAACGACAGGGCAGCACTGAGCAGAGACTCAGAGGTTGCTGCATGAGTTGGCCTTTGACCCTGTCCTACTCTTCCATGCTGACCCAAATGCTAAGCACCAGGCTTTCCCAAGCTCCTCTGCCCCAGGGCTCCCAGTTTAGTAGGGTCGAGATTAGGTGTGGGAAAAGGTGGGAAGGGATCAGTGTGCCTTGAGTCCAGGGTGAATGTGATTTGCATGTTGCACAAGCCTGATGCACCTCTTTTAGAGACAAGAGTTTAAACCTCTGGGGTGGTGATGCAGGGTGAGGGTGGAAAGTGGGCAGCTCATGGAGGAGAAAGGTGCAGGAAATACGAGGTAGGGAAGACAGTCTTTAGAGATAGGATAGTAGGTTTGCACAGTCTGGTATGAAACACCCTAGTTAGACTCCCTCCCCAGCTATTAACCCCTTTGAGCAAGAGTCAGATCACATTTGCCTGATGCATAGCAGCTCTTCACTTAGTATTTGTTGAACGACTGGCCCACTGAATGAATCCCTAGTGTCTATTGTGCCTGACTTACTGAATAATGACTGGGTTGACAGTACTCTGGCACTTTCCATTCTCACTTGCAATCCTCACAGTGACCTTCAAAAGAGGTGAAGGTGAAGGCTACTTCCCCATTTGTCCAATGAAAAAATTGCCCCTCCCTGGGACCCAGCAGGTAGCAAAGATTCAACCTGGTTCTCTAAGGAGTATAGCTCCACAAAGATCAAAATGCAAATGTTTTCTGCTCCAAATGGTGTTACAGCCTCTCCTCCTGTCTCAAAGCTCCTCTTGATAAATTCCTTCCAAATCCAAGAAGTTTCCCGTTTTCTGCTCCAAATGGTGTTGTTACAGCCTCTCCTCCTGCCTCAAAGTTCCTCTTGATAAATTCCTTCCAAATCCAAGAAGTTTCCAGGGAAGGAGACGTTCCTTCTCACTCTGCTGAAGCCAGGAAGTGCTTCTTGAGCTCTGAATTTCATTCTTGCCACCATGGCCCTGCAGATCTCTGTCCCTGGGATCTTGGCACAGTGATGAGGAGGTGGGAAGTGTCTGCATGGAAATGCTAGAAAGGTCACTGAACTGGAAAGTAAGAAAGATTTTATTTTGAAATGCCTCTTTAATGTTCTTCCATTCAACAGCATAGAGGGCTCACTCTGTGCCAGGCCCTGTGCTGGGCCCAGACAGATACAAATATGAGACTGTTGATGCCATCAAAGTTCATTATCTGGAAACCTATATGTCATAGAATGCCCTAAGACTTTTGACACTTGGGTAGATGTTGAAAACACAAAACAAAGCTCTACTCCAATTCTGTCTTTACAAAGCACTAAACACTTTTTTTCTTTTTTGAGTGAAAGTAAAGTTTTATTACAGAAAAGCTCCCTGCTGCAGGGAGGGGACCCAAGTGGATTGCAGCATTAAACACTTTTAATTTAGAAGCAAGATTTCAATATGGAAGTCTTATTTTTCTCCCTCTCTCTCCTTTTTTTGGGGGGGGGAGGGGGGAGGATAATCTGAATGGAACTTTCAGAAACATTAAGGGAATACCCTTTCATTTTTGTAGAAACCTGGAAGTCATCTTTAATGTGAAGACGCAGTTTTTAACACTTAATTCTTGTTTTTATTGAATTGAAATAAGCATATAATCTAACAGTCCAAGTAGCAATGACAAGGGTTTAATGGTGCCTAGCCCAATTTTCAGGACCCTGTTTTGTATCCTAGAACCATCTACTTTCAATTCTTATCTGTCTCTTTTTGAACACACTTCTGTATTTCCATGCTTATACTAGTACTACTCTCTCACAACAGTAATGATTAACTTCCTGTTATGACAGATTGTCATTTACCTCTGAAATCTCTATCCCTTCTTATTCCCACCCAAATCACCAACTTTTGGTTAAAATAATAATTCACATATTATTACTATATAAATATTGTTCTCTGATAGCTGCTAGTGTACCGTGACTACAATTCCTTTTGGAGGGAGAGTACAACTTTTCATTTTTTCTGGAATTCATTCAGTGCTTTATTTTTTCATTTACTTACCTTTCTTTGTATCCATAGCTAAATCTCCCCTAATTTTCATGAGGTCAAACTTATCAGGAAATCTATCATTGCTTTGGGTTGTTGTGTTTTCTGTTCCAGGGGGCACCTCTCCCCTGGCCCTCTGTCCTCCAGCTCCAGCCTGGGCTGATGGCTCTCCATGTCTGCTGCACAGATGTGGACCTGTTTCCCTTCACTGTTTTCCTTGGAATTCCCTCCATCTCTATCCTGTGTTGGATTCTCTGCTTCTTGAATTCCATATCTTCCTTTTTGCCGGTCTCTTTGGTCAGTTTGGGGGAAATTTTGCACATCTGAAATTAAGATGATTATTTTAGCGTGAGAAGCTAAGTGTGCACTTTGACAATGAAATGGTTGAGTTAAAGCTGTGTTTTTGTAGCCTTATATTCTTTGGGAGTGGGGACTGAGGAAGAGGAGAATGGGAAGTTGTTTCTGGGTTCAGTGTGCACTAACTCCTAGGAAGGTGAGAAGGTGGCTCAGTGTTATGAAAATGAGGGATGCATGTTTTGGTTAGAGGATGAAGGCAGGGGGATGGTTCTGAGTTCTTCATAGGAGTAAGTGAGCTGAGGGGGTTGCTTTCTGATTTGGGGGGACTTGGAGCACAGGAAGGATAATTTTTGGCCCAGGATGGTGCTGAGCTGGTTAGAGGGGCTGCTGGAGAAAGGCCAAGACCACCCTACACATGGACAACTGAGTACATAGGGAAGTGATCTTGGCAGGGACATGGGAAGAATAACAGCTGAGAGGCTCCTTCAGGCCATGGGCTTCACCTGGAAGGCAGAAGGCAAAACAAGCAATGTGGACTCTTCGCCATAGTGCGTGGGTCAGTTCTAAGCCCATGTGCAGTACCCCTTTGGGAGATCTTAGAAGTATGAGGTGGGGGTGGAGGACAATTTAGCAAGATACAGGGGCTAAAGTAGTCTCCTTTTAAAAGAAAAAAATTCTGGTGACCTCAAGTATTGACTTTAACTTTAAAAAATTTTAATGCCATTTAGTATGGGCAGATATAAAATCCTTAGACTTGTATCTGTTATGCAACTATAAAACAATCTTTATAAATTAAATGCAAACAACTACAAAATAAACTTTCAAATTCATAATATTAATAAAATATAAAATATTGTTTTACTGAAACCAAATCACTTGCACCTTGAATGTGACCTTGACTGCTCTATCTCAGGTCTTTTGAGTTTGGTGTGCCTGGAGCCATGTGAGGAGTAAATTCATCCAACATTTTTTTTGTCTTTTGAATGAACTGTCCACATTCCTTCAGGTAGCAAGTCATGCCATCAACTGGCCCAAACACAGCAGTTCCTTCATTCCACATTGTTTTTAGCCTTATCTCAAGATTAAAGTAGCACTACTTGATAACAAATGCAAATAAGGACTCCAAATATCTGATCTCTGATATTTATGATATTAGGAGGTCATCTAAGTGATCCAGAATGGGCTTATGTGAATGTGTTTTAAGATTTTTATTGCAATGAATACACAACATTTAAACGTGTTCATACTTCCTACGTGTATAAGAATACATTCTTGGACCACATTTTAAACTAAGCCCTTGAAATTTTAAAAAACACTTTTTATCAAAATAACTCTTAAGTTAGAGAAAAATTGAAATTATAGTCTATTTATAAATTAATAAAGGTGAGAACAGTACATATTAAAATCCATAGGATGTGCTCAGAGGAAATTTCACAGCTTCAAATACGCTATTAGAGGGGATCTGGGGTAGGGTGGGGAGACCAATTAAAAGGCTACTGCAGTATCGAAGCAGGAAAGGATGCTGGTTTGGTGGAGGTAGCAGTAGTGATAGAGAAAAGTAGATGTCCAAAGGTAGGAAAACAATCAGTTGCAGAACCCAGAAAAATAAAAGTCACCCCAATTCTATCTACTTAATTACATTATCAAAACCTGATAGAGGGTTGAGCAAACAAAACCTAGCCAGTCTCACATATACAAGAAGATTCAATATCAGCAAATTGATTCTGGTGGTACATTACAAAAAGTCATGATCAAATACAGTTTATCCTGGACTGCAGGGTAGCATTAGAAATGTTAACTCAGTGTTATAGATAATGAAATTGGGGCTCATAAAGGCTAAGTGACTTACCAGGTCAAGCTGCAAAATGACTGATTCAGAACTTGATCCAGGTCCGCCTGACTCCAGTCATCCTCCTTCTCTGAGGAAGAGGCCAGGAGGTAGAAACTTGGATGGAGAGCTCTAGGTACCAATAAAATTCCTCAGATCATCCCAATATTCCCCAACCACTCACACCCACCGTCTGGATCTGGAAAGGTACCTCTCCAAGCCAAGTGACAGGTTTTGGTTTCCTTTTGCTTTCAGTTCTCCTCTTTCCCCCTCTTACATCCTTCCCCTCTCCCTCTCCTCTCCCTGTACTCTTGTCCTCCCTTCCTTGCCCCTCAACAATTTTGTGGAGACAAAAGCGCCACCAATTGGCCACCTTGTATGTACCTGATTTGATCAGGAAATCAGTGGAATGAAGTCAGGATCCATTTGGATGGTATTTGGGGGCAGGGGTGGCTTCTGGTGATTGAAAGGCACTTGCTCCAGTGGGAACCCAAATGTTTGGTGTGTGAGAGGAAAACTGCTGCATTTTCCACCTCCACTGGGAAGCCCTCCCAGATCCCCGCCCCCCCCCCCCCTTTTTTTTTGGAGCCCCTGGGGACTCCCCTGTAGGGGGTTGGGAAAAGGGGTGGGGAGGGTAGTCCTAGGTGCAGAGATCCACTCTATAAAAAGGAAGTAGAGGAAAGTGTGCTGGGCTAGGGGTCAGGAAATCTGAGGTCTAAGTCCCTGGTCAAACACTTAGGCAAGGCCTTTCTTTTCTGTGTCCACAGCAAGTCACAACTCTCTCCAAGCTCCTGGATTGTGTCCCTCTTCTCAGCTGATGACTCAAAGGTGCATCCGGTACTACCCCTGCCCCAACAGATAATTAGTTTTTTAGTCATGCTTCTATTTTTCTTGCATATATAAACCAAAACAAATATACATTATTTTCTCCTTTAAATACACACACACACACACACACACACACCTGAAAACATAATGTTTACAATGTTATACATCTTGATTTTTTTTCACTCCACAATATGTCTTGGAGCTCTTTCCAGATCAACACATAAAGAACTTCTTTATTCTATTTTATACATCATACTATCCCTGTACATAGATGTGCCATTATTTAACCAGCCCCCTACTGATAGACACTTACATTGTTTACAACATTTTGACATTCCCAAACCAGCTGCAATGAGACCTTGTGCATACATTTTGTGTGCAGGTAGATCTGCAGGAAAATTCCTAAAGTGCATTTCCACGCAGCCCTGGCCAGGCACCAAGCTCCCTGTGTGTTCATCCTGGCTCTTTTGTCAGCTGTTCTCTTTTATTTCCCAAAGGGATCCTGGAGACTGGGCTCAGAATTTCTCCTTTTCAAACCTCACTGCCCTCCTCCCAAGTAGCCTTCCAATCAGTATCTCATCAGGGTTCCTCCCAGGTGTTTTGGCCTCTGGGTCTGGGAAGCCTGGGCACTTGCCACCTCCATCCTAGGTGGGGTCTGTGCCCTGTCCGGGGTGATGGCTCCTTTTCCCTTCTACTTCCAAGGCCTGGGCACCAGTGGCAGGTGTAAGGAGCTAGATCTTTGGATCTCCACCATCAGGCCTCCAGGCCTCCTGCCAAATGCTACCATCTCCCCCTTTTTACCCTTCCCATATGGGCCCCAACTGTGACTTCCTTCTTCTGATCATAGGATCATGTTCTAAGATTTGCTCCTCTCTGGCCTCAGATTTCCCATTTCATTGCCTCTAACCCCCCAGATCTGAGTGGCTCCAGCTTTGTGGAAGGAAGTAGAGGAGAGACCATCAAGAAGAGCCCCCTGTGAGAGGCATGCACATGACTAAGGGGAGCCAAACTCCATGGCTGCAAACAAGATCCTCAGAAGCCTGGGAAGCTCTGGATTGGCCCGCACCTGTGATGTCAGTTCATGTAGCAGGTGGTGCCCTTTGGGGCTGACCCAGGCTAGGATGACCAGGAGCCTGGACAGGGCAAGGCGGTGCAGAGCATGTGGATGGCAATTGCTCCCACTTGGAACTGTGGGTAGGGCACAGTAGTTAAGAGCCCTGATTCAGGAGCCAGACTGTCCAGAACAAGGGATGTACTTCTCACAGGTCAGATGAGGAAACTGAGGACTCTGGAAGGGGCAGGAGCTGTCAGAGGTTGCACAGGAAGGCAGGGGCACGACTGGAAGTAGATCCCGGGCCTCTCAACTCAGGCTCCACCACTGTCTTTAATTGCATGAACAAACCAGGGGAGGTGCATTTTCCTGGCAGGTTGGAGCAGGAATCTTAAAAAATGTTAAGGTTGGAGAGGAGAGCGAGGAACCTCACTGAGGCACCCTGACCTAGGCTCCAACTAGAGTACTAGGTGTCAGCAGTCCCTGAGAGGTGGCGGCTAGGAGGTTTCCTTGGTCTCTGTCTCCAACTCAGCTATCTGAATACTTTACAAATAAGGAAACTGAGGGTTAGATAGATTATTTGCTTAAGACTAATAAGTGGTGGGAGCATAATCTGAACCCAGCTCTAAGATCTCTTACTCTTTCTGCTGCCTCCAAGATTCCTACCCAGTGACTACCTTGCCTACTCACGCATTTCAGCGATGGTACCGTCCAAGTAGCCTATTGCTTATCTGAGGGACGGCCCAGTTGGAATGTTTTCCTTACAGGGAGTCACAGAAATCGAGTCTATGAAATTAAACTGAAGTGTAATTCCCTTTCGAATAAAAGTCTATGCAGGCAGTTCAGGGTGAAACAGCACCTCAGGGGTCACAGGGACCCAGGATCCTTCTCTCATGTGGCTTTGCTGTTTGCAAAATTCAACTCAAACCAGCAGAAATTCAATTCAATCCAGCTTAAGCAAAAAGGGGGATATCTTTAGAATGCCTGGAAAGTCTAAGGGTCTAGTTTCAGGCAAAGCAGGGGGACTCAACACTTTTATTAAACTCTGTCTTTTCGGGTTGTCTCCCTTAGTGGATGGGCTTCAATGTCAAACAGCACTCTACATGGCAGGAAGGATGGCTGCTGGCAGCTAAGCCCAGGTGCTTATCTTCTGATTTGAAAGGAGAACCCTCCGTCCCAGAGTCCCAGAGTCCATATATCACATCTTGTAGAAGGAGTGATTGGCTCAGTTAGGTCACTTACTCCTGCCTGGACCAATCACTGGGCCTTGGACTTGCAATACTACGTTCCATCCAGCTGGGCTGCCTGTCCTCTCCTGGAGGTAAGTGTGAGGGGGACAGAGATTGGACAGTCGCATCAGGACCACATGGAATATGGGAGGGGAGGTCTTACCCAACAGAGAAGTGGGACACCCAAAAATTGTATACATGCTCAGTTCACCATATTAAGGAGATTGAGTTTTAAATTGTAAGCATGGGAGCCTCTGGAAGATTTTGGCAGTGTTTGGCTGGTATGATTGGTCACAACCATTTTATTTTTAAAATTTTATTTTATTTTAAAATTATAATTGAAATATAGTATCATGCTAGTTTCAGGTGTACAATACAGTGATTCAACATTTACTAGTGTATATGTTATAGAGTGGTCACAACAAGCCTAATAACGATCTGTCATTGTATAGTTATTACAAATGTTATTGATGCTATTTCCTATGCAGTACATTACATCCCCATTACCTAGTTTATAACTGGAAGTTTGTCATTTCAAAGAAGGAAACTGAAGCACAAAAGAAATATTAAATGATTGCTGGAATCGGGGACCATGGAAAAACTCTCTCTGATAGGGAGATAGGTTTTCCTCCCTTCAGAATAGAAGCAATGTCTATTCTCAGAGCACATATTTCTATTGGCGATGTAAGCTAGCTTTCTGGTGAGTCTCAGACCTGAGGAAGAGATATGTTGCACCATTCCTTCATATATCTAACATTATCTAACATTAATTAGACACATAGGTAACATTAACCAAGTCACATATGTAACATTGAGTATCTACTATGTGTTAGGTTTTGTGCCTGCAGAAGGTAGAGTGATTAATAATGATGATAATGATGAGAAATATTTATTGAGCTCTTTCGAAGTATCAGGCACTGGGCTAAGTGCTTTATATGCATTATCTCACTTAATCCTCACAACAACTCAATGTGGTAGGTACAATTCTTATCCTGATTTTGTGGAGGAGGGAAGATGAAAACAATATAGTATCTGTTTTCAAGAAGCTTACAGTGGATAGAGGGAGACAGACTGGAAAACAAATCATGACAACAGAGTGAGTTAAGTCTTGGGGAGCACAGAGGCAGGAGGCCCTCTCAGCCTGGCCACTGTGGGGTGCTGTGGGGGAAAGTCGTGCATAAAGCTTGACATTTGAAATGGACAAAGAATTAGGAGTGAGAAGAGTGCAAAGGTGAAGAGGGGAGAGAGAGCAAATCAGGTATGAGCGGAGTGCAGATAAACTTCAGTCTTATTTTACTGGGTGGGGGAGGAGAAGAACAACAGCACACCCACGTAAAGGGTGAGTGGAATGGATGAATTAACCGTCTTTTTGGAGAAAGGCGAGGCTGGAAGCAGTTCTGCTGTGCTGTGCAGTGCTGGAACTGAGGGTTCAGGCTTTAGGCTCTGGGGTACTCAGAGCAGGAAAGGGGGAAGATAGTTGGGCTCTGGAGAAGGCTCCCTTCTGGAAGAGGCGGGATTTGAGCAGGGTTCTGAGGTACAGGTACAGATTGGGAAAGGAAGTAAGCCTGCGCAAAAAAAGGGTCCGGAGGTTATGAGTCCCTGAAAGAGAGAGCATCAGGTATGAGCGGAGTGCAGATAAACTTCAGTCTTATTTTACTGGGTGGGGGAGGAGAAGAACAACAGCACACCCACGTAAAGGGTGAGTGGAATGGATGAATTAACCGTCTTTTTGGAGAAAGGCGAGGCTGGAAGTAGTTCTGCTGTGCAGTGCTGGAATTGAGGGTTCAGGCTTTAGGCTCTGGGGTACTCAGAGCAGGAAAGGGGGAAGATAGTTGGGCTCTGGAGAAGGCTCCCTTCTGGAAGAGGCGGGATGTGAGCAGGGTTCTGAGGTACAGATTGGGAAAGGAAGTAAGCCTGCGCAAAAAAAGGGTCCGGAGGTTATGAGTCCCTGAATGACTTTGCAAAAGGAGATGGGGAAGGGGACCTCGGCGTCCAGTTTGTGACTGCGTGGATGCGCGGCTCCTCCAGAGGGCGCTGTTCCCCAGGAATCCGCAATCAGCGTCTGCAAGGCCAGGACTCCCGCTGGTTCCTCGCTCCGCTGGAGTGGGACTTGGCGGCTCGGGTCCTAGAAGGCTCCCTTCTGGAAGAGGCGGGATTTGAGCAGGGTTCTGAGGTACAGGTACAGATTGGGAAAGGAAGTAAGCCTGCGCAAAAAAAGGGTCCGGAGGTTATGAGTCCCTGAATGACTTTGCAAAAGGAGATGGGGAAGGGGACCTCGGCGTCCAGTTTGTGACTGCGTGGATGCGCGGCTCCTCCAGAGGGCGCTGTTCCCCAGGAATCCGCAATCAGCGTCTGCAAGGCCAGGACTCCCGCTGGTTCCTCGCTCCGCTGGAGTGGGACTTGGCGGCTCGGGTCCGCTCCAGAGGCCTCGGGCACCCGGCCAGAGGAGCGTTACCGGTTCCACCTCTGCTTCGGGATCGGAAAGGCTAAGTGCGCGCTTGCGCGTGTGAAATAAGGGGGCCAAGTTCGGACAGCTCTGTACCCTTCTCCCTCCTGCCCTGCCCCAATTCAGGGCTCCGGAGGGGCGTCGGGTTCCCGAGGTTTGCTGCTCCTGCAGGCAGCCTGTAATTGGTCGGAAGGAGGCCGCCGCGGCAGTCGGCCGGGCTGTCCACAGCGTAGTCCCTGTACGCATCGTCCCAGACACCTATGCAGGCTCGCACCCACTCAGGCCCTCTTCCCTGCCAGAGTCTCGCTGCGGGCTCGGAGTGGGTTTGCAGTCCCCCAACCAGGTCACGCCGCTGCAGGCCCTGGGGTTAAAGGCAGGCCCTCCAGGGCAGTCCCCGCACAGATCGTGCGTCCCGGAGGGGAGGACTCAGGACGGGCGCTGGTTGCTCTGGGAAGTAGTGGGGCACCCAGAGCCACTGTTGCCCGGAGGGGCACATCAACCCAACAAACAACTCACACGCGGACAGGGAAACAGACCCGCTGACCCGGAAGCCCGGGACACACTTTGACATAGGGGCGCTAGCTCCCATACACCTGGAAGCGTCCCCTACTCCCTCGCAGGTCTCCCAAGCATGTGGAGCCTGCCCTACCCTGGTCGCTGCGAAGCCGGTCCCCAGGTCGGGCGGTTTGGGAGCCGCGCTGTTTTCACCGTCTCCTGAGCTCGCAACCCTCTTCCCACGAACGAAAGTCGATAGGCCCCGCTGCTCGCCCTGGTCTCAACGCTGCACGGGCCATCCGGTGCTCAAGCGAGCCCCCACCACGTAGTCCCGGGTAGGTGGGGCTGGGAGGGGACTGTGGTCAGGCGTAATGGAAGGAAGGAGAGGTTTCCTTCTAGAAGTGGAGGAGACACCGGTGTGGGGGGTGCCGCAGAAGTGCCCGACCCTGAGCGGGCGCCTAGGGATGGGAGGTGGGCTTCAGCGGTTCAGGCGCATATGGAGGCCCGGTTAGTGGTGTGCTTGCAGAGGGCCAGGCCTCTCCTAGAACCCTGATCTGAGTCCTGCTCCTGTGTGTAGGGAGCCCCGCCGCCTAAGGTTTGCCCTGCACACCTGGAGTCTCCTGCCTCCTAGCCAGGCCAAGGGCACCATCACCCTGGAGCAGGCAGAGATCTGGGGTGGAAAGATGTTACCAACTACGTCCAAACACCATCTAGTTCCAGAGCTGCAGCCCGGTGGAAGGACGGGAAGAAGGTGGCTGCGGCAAGTCTCGCCACTTCCCCCCAGGCTGGTCAGGTTTGTGAATAAAATGAGAAAAGTGTGCAGACGTCGTGTCTGTCCCCTGGTCCAGCTAAGGCCGCGGTTTGCAGCCGGGCCACACTGAGGGATGGATCTCCCCGCTCACTGAACTCAACCCTGGAACGGCCGAGGGCAATGCAGCCACCTGCCTCTAGCTCGCTCAGTGTCACTCTTTGCCAGTCTCACGATTGACTTAATTATATTCGAAGTGTGCAGACGTCCTGTCTGTCCCCTGGTCCAGGTTTGCAGCCGGGCCACACTGAGGGGTGGATCTCCGCGCTCACCGAACTCAACCCTGGAAAGGCCGAGGGCAATGCTGCCACCCGCCTCTAGCTCGCTCAGTGCCACTCTTTGCCAGTCTCACGATTGACTTAATTATATTCTCATAATCATGGAAGACTCTCTGTCCCCCTGTCCCCCAGCTCTAAGAGCATGTCTACATACATGGACCACAAGGAGGGGAGGGAGGAGCCATATGGGGAGTGACCCACTGATAGCAACACATCTCAATAAACACATAACAACCTCTCCAGGTTATCAGAACATTTTACAGTAGAAAACTGCCAAAAGGACCCCCCTCCCCCGCCCCCAGCAAATGCTTCCTCCCAGTCGTTTCTGGGTTGCTCATGAGAGGTGGCCAAATAGTGAGGCAGACAAAGAAAGAGGCTGGGCACAAGCCTTGTCACCCCTGTTTCTCTGAGGCTGCAGGCATGGGTGCTGGGACGCGATCTTCTGGAAAAGCACCCAGGTTTTCCAGGTGGGAGTGACAGGCTCACACAGGGTTGCAGAAGCAGGAAGGGCTGGAGCCATGGGAGAAGGGCAGAAACGAAAGGAACCTCCAAACCCAGGTGGCCCTTCTCCCAGCCCCCAGTGCATTGTTCAAAACAAATAGGCCCAGAACCTTGGAAGGGATGAGAAGCTCCCAGAAAACCTTTCCTCAGGCAAGAATGAAGCCCCCAATCTTCTGAAAAACACCCAGGTTTTCCAGGAGGGAGTGACAGGCTCACACAGGGTTGCAGAAGTAGGAAGGGCTGGAGCCATGGGAGAAGGGCAGAAAGGAATCTCCAAACCCAGGTGGCCCTTCTCCTAGCCCCCAGTGCATTGTTCAAAACAAAGAGGCCCAGAACCTTGGAAGGGATGAAAAGCTCCCAGAAAACCTTTCCTCAGGCAAGAATGAAGCCTGGCCAGGGGCTAAGCAGTCATTGGGGTAAACGGATCAGGTCTGGGCTGGGAGTTCAGACACCTGGGTCCAACCTAATTGGGGGAATGGGAGCCTTCAAAAGCCTGGAAAGTCATGTGATCTCCTGGGCCTCGTGTGTGTGTGTGTGTGTGTGTGTGTGTGTGTGTGTGTGTGTCTGAAGGGTCTGGGTGATGATTCCTTAAGATCATGCACCACTCCCACTTTGCAAAGGGGGATAGGGCGTGGGTTCCCTTTCTGCAATCTGAGTCCCAGCAGCAGTCCTGAGGAGCAGGGCCAGGCAGAGGCAGGGGCCGGCAGCTGCAGCTGCTCTGTAGAGCTCTGCCTGCAGCATTAGAACCAGGATATCTGGGAAGCAAATGCCTCAGCCAGTCTTTCCTGAAGCTGGGTAGGGGACCGGAGCCTGGGGAACCAGGAGAACTCTGGCAAGGAAGGAAGCTACGTATTTATTTATATTTGCCATTTTAGAAATGAAGACATTTAGAAGGTGAGATGAAATAGGATAGTGCCAGTCTTGTTTTTCTCTCCATTTACTTAGACACTAGCAGAACTGAGCTGGGTTGGAGTTGTGTGGTAGACAGTGTAGGGTGTCTGTGAAGTGAGAGAGATTGAGCGTGCTGGGAGTATGTGTAGGGTTGCCAGATAAAATTAATTTGCTAAATCTAGCAACCCTAGTTATGTGAGTTCTGGAGTCATGAAAGAATTTTTCTCCAAAGGGCCCCCACATCCCCACAAAGCCCTATCACCTAGGAAATTCTGATTCCAGGGCCACTAGTCCCTGCCTAATTTCCTGTCCATGGCTTAAGGACTGGACCTCTTCTCTTTTTCCCAAGAACACTAGTATTTATGCAGCCCAGCACACTAGGTGGACCCCCTTTGTCTGAGGGCCTAAAGAGGAGCCCAGAGGAGTTGCTCTCACAGGATATGAGCAGCCAGCCCTGCCTTCTACCCTCCTTTGGCTCAGGAGGATGGAGAACTCTATCATGAGGATTCTGTAACAAGAGTTGCACCCGACCCTAGTTTGTCTTGTTGGAGAGCCTCGGGGAGTCTCTTCTCTCCTGGGGCCTCTGTTGCCCTACCTGTGGAATTGAAAAGTTAGATTTACACTAGATTATTCCATATATTGGAGGCTGCTGTTAGATGAAAGTGAGAATTCACCCACCCTCACATGGGCTCTGCTGAGATACAGCCTGCAGGGGCTGCAAACTGCCTCCCACTCTCTTCTCAGTGCTTATCTGCAAGGGGCCTAATTCTGCACAGTGACTGGTGTGGCAGTGGTAACCCAGCGAGTCAGAGGGCTGCACCAGGGCTTGAGATCAGGTGGGAGAATACACCACCTTTGACTCCTTTTCTTTTCTTCCCAGGAGTCTTCAAAGTGCTCACAATACCCTCTTCAAACGTAACCCAGAATGATTTGGTTACTTTTACATATTAGTCATGACCAAGGTGTTGTTAATCTTATTTTTACAGAAGAAGAAACAGAGGCATAAAGAGTTAGGAAACTTATCTAAGATGGCAGAGCTGGTAAGTACAGGACTGGGACTCCAGGCTTCCTGCTTTTAATTACTAAGCAAAGAAGGAAACGGAGGCTGGGAAGGGAAAGTAACCTGCTGGCTGTCATATACAGTAGCGAGACTGTGGAGCTCAGTTGGGTCTCAGGCCGCGAGCGTCCGAGCTTTGACCACTGCGCGGCGCTGTCGGGACAGCAGCCAGCCCGTATGCTCAGTTCTTGCCTACTTCCAGGGCCCATCTCCCCTTTCACCCCTCAGAGGCTGAGATGGGCCCAGTCTGAGCGGGTGCTACTCGTGCTACTCGTTGCTGGGTTCCTGGTGGGAGACCACGCGGGGAGAGACAGGCCTAATGAGATGGAAAGGAACCCAGCTGGCGAGAAAAGGGGCACAGGACCAACCCGTGAGAGATGAAGGCAACACTGGCCCGGACTGCGGTCAGGGTTCATTGAAGAAGGTCTCCATGGCAGTCCTGCTGCCTGTCTGTAGAACCTACAAGTCCAGCTAGAAAGTTGGGGGGTGGGGGGCAGCGCTCTAGTGTGACTGGGGTTGGGGGAGAGAGGAAAACTGAGCCAGGGATTCCCGGACCCACAAACAGACATCCAGGCAAATGCAGGGTTTCCGCAGAAGACGGAGACAAGGATTCACCGAAGGCGAGAAAGACACAGAATCACAACGGATACTGAGACAGAAAAAGTACAGGCAAACTCGGAGCTAAGGCGCGGACCGCGCTCCCGGGAATACGGGCGCCGCACAGAAGCGTGGGGGTAGGTTGGGGAGGGGGATGACGGGCAGGCGGCGCACTACCTGGGTCGCCGGGGTACCATCCCCCGTTCGGAGTCCAGCGGCGCGGCGAGCGGAAGGTGGCGGGGTCCCAGCCTTGCGGAAGAAAGAGACCGAGCAGTCGGAATCTCTCACCTCTCCGAGGCCCGAGGCTGAGAGCTCCAAAGTTTGCTCCTCGCGATGACTCCTGTGCATCTTCCCTTGGGCCGGCAGCCACTGGGCTCCAGCGGCCCCGCTCCCGTGGCGTCCGTCCTGGCGTCTCAGGGCCCCGATCGCTCTCCAACCGAACTTCGGCCTCGGTGGCCCCGGCTCTGCCTCGGGGAGAGATGATGGGTGGGGGCTGTCGCCACTTCTTCTGGCTCTGGCTGGCACCCGCGTGAACCTTAATATCCAGGGGCTGCGCGCACTGAAGGTGGCCGCGGCTCCAGGGAACGGAGGACTGGCGGGGTCTTCGGGGACAAGGAGGACCCCACCTCCCGCCCGAGCGGAGCTCCAGC
>NW_005371513.1:177385-182437 GCF_000412655.1 Myotis brandtii
CAAGTCTTGGCCATGCTGACTGCGCCTGCCTTGGCTCCAGTGGCTGGCCACATCCGCCTCTCGCACCCCGGGGAAGCCCTCCTGTCCTCAGGGCCCCCATTTGCCGGCAAAGTTGCCGGTCTCAGCGGCTGCCACTTCTGACCGCGCCGGGCTCAGGGCCACTTGGGCCCGCACTCAGCCTCTCCCGGCAGCTCCTGCGGTCCCCGCGGAACTCAGGGAGTCTATGCGTGAAGAGTCTCCAGACCTTGGGCCGGCGCGCGCGACTTGGCTCTGCGTTCAGAATATCGGCGATGGTTGGGACCAAGCGGGCTCCATCGCTCAGGGAGAGCCCGGGTCTCCGCAACAAGGTCGCAAGCTTTGATTCCATTCCAGTTTGAGCAGCAAGAAGGGAATGGGGGGAGCCTTCGCTTTTCCCCGGCCTCTGCGCCTCGGGCAGCCCCGGAAGAAGGCTTTCCCGGTGCCTTCCCAGGCCCTGCGGATCCCGCCAGAAACACCAACCGCGCAGAGAGGTCTTCTCTCTGTATCTCCTTCAGTCCTTCCCCGACTTTGAGATCTTGCTTGTCCAATATTATAATTTAAAGACACCTATTATCTGCTTCGTACTTAAAAGAAAAATTCAACTCTTTTCCTTGCTATTCTCCCAGGAAGTTCGTTCTCGCCGAAGCCCAAAGCTGTGTCTACACAGGTGAAGCTGAGCAGAGAGAGGAAGCGAGGTCTCTCCGAAATCCCTTTGGAAACCCTGGATCCCACTCCACTGGGGAGCATCCTTCCCCTTTTGTGTTGGGGTGCCTTTGAAGGAACAGTTCCCCTTTCCCAGAGCTGGCTGGGTCCCGCCAACCAGGGCCAGCCGCCCCGTCAGCGTTCTACTCTGTCCCAGGCCCTGGGATATTTATTATCGCTAAAGGCAATGAGTTTAGGGTGGGAGAGGAGGGTCTGGGTCAGGGACTGGAGAAGTGGGGGTGGGGTGGGTGAGGGCACATCCTGTGGCAGGGGGTCCTGTAATTATGTGTAAATATCTGTACAGCCGGCTGCTATCTGCGTTCTCTGTCCACTGGGTGTGCATTGATTTAGACTTCTCCACTGTGGGGAGACTGTGAAATCCTCTGATGGTTTGTGTGGAAGAAAAGAAAAACCTGTCTCCCTTTCCTCCCCATTGGTGTCAATTGAATAAATGTATGTGAACTCCAGCAGTCACCAGCTCTGTCTGCTTGCCTGCACTCCCCTTTTTACGTAGTCAGGGTTCTCCCAGAAGGCCCCCCACTTCTTCCAGGCGGGCAGAGGTGGACTGAGGAAGGGTCCTGGGCAGCCCAGGCAGGCAGAAGAGGGCTTGGGCTATTGGGTATGGGGGAAACTATGGCCTTGGCCTTTGCTGTTAATGGGCCAGGACTCTGGGAGGCCTGTGACCCCTCCAGCGCTTTCATTTTCGCTCTGGTCCAGGAGGGTTTCTGCAGAGAGGTTTTGTTTCAAATGCACCTGGGGAATCTCATCTTCTCTGAGTTCAGACTTTCGCGTTGGGCAGGTCTGAGTGCCCAGTACTCATGGACACTGTACTAATTAAGTACAGTTTCAGTGTCTGTGTCTCTTGATGCATTTTCTGCGTGCTTCTATGTGTGGGGACTTTTAAGGAGCTTGTGATCTGTGTTTTGTTGTCCTTTTTAGGGGAGATGGGTTGTACTTCAGTATATCTGTGTTTTAATTTATACGTGTGACCATGAACGTGTGTCTGTGGTCTTCTGTCACTGTCTATTTCTGATGCCACCGTAGCGCCTTCCTTGATCCACCCACGTAATAGAGTGAATGGCTTGAAAAGAGAAACTCCTCTCTTTCCCAGTCCGAGGGGATGAGAGGTGTGCTATGTGGTAGAGAGTCAGTGTGGTCATATTCTGTTAGGGAAAACCTCCTCAATCCTTGACCCATGACTATAGCTGGAACCTATTGCTTGAGTGCAAAGCCATTGCGCGTAGGCTAGTGTCTTCCATAAACCATCTGAGCCTCCAGTTCACTGCCTGCGCCTGGGACTCCCTGTGGCCAGACTGGCAAAGCATGTTGGGTTAGAGGAGATGCTTTTGTAGGTCTTTTCTCTTACATTCAACTAAGGTCAGAGGCGAGAAGGAGTGACATGGAGGTGCAAAAGAGGAAGTTCAGCCTTCACAGAAAATAGACACATGCAGAGGGAGAGGGTTTGCAGACAAGTGACAGACAGAGAAGGAAGAAGACAGATGGAGAGATGGTGAGAGGGGCAGGCAGGGAGAAGCCATACAGGTCTCTTTAACCAGATTCCTGGGCACTGACAATAGTAGGAAAGAAGGAGGAGAAAGTGGACAGTGCCCTATAGAAGGGGGTCAGGGTGGGAAGACTGCACAGGGCTGAGGGAGAGTGGTTGGGACTGCTAAGTCTCAGCTGCTTCCCCAGTGGAGGAGAGACAAGGTCCCAGGTACATCTGGTAAACACAGCCCCTCTGCTAGAGCTGAGGTGCCCTCTCCTTCATCTTGTTGAGAGACTGAGAAGTGGAGGGAAAATGAGTGCATGCAGTGGGCCATCTCCCCATGATTTTATCAAGCAGTCCAGGAGAAGTAAGGTTAAACTCAATGGTCACAAGAGGGGCTGACTATGGATACCTGGATAACCCTGGCTGGCTGCTTGGTTGATTTCCATTGCTGAGTTTCATTTCATTTCTTTTCACTTGAGGAAGGTTGAACATGACTGTGTGTTTGCCCACAATAAAGCACTTTGTGGCTTACACGATCCCGTTTACCATGAATAGGTCACTTCCAGATATTAGTTTGGAGCTTCAAGTAAAAGTTTTATCAATTGGTGTGTCCTCTCTAGAAGAGAGAAAATCAAGTCAGCCAGAATTCATATATGATGATGGATAGATGAGATACTTCCACAACTGCTATTCCAAAAGAAGCAGCAAATCCTCCCAGTTTCCTCAATTTGTCTTTGTGAAAGTGTGTGTGAATTTATCTGAGTGTATTGCCTGGTGTCAGAGGATCCGTCCATATCAGGAAAAGGCAGAGATAAGAGGATTGGGGATGAGTGAGACACACCCTTTCAGGGGCTTCTGTGGAGCTTGGGACCTCAGACCCATGACTCAACCCGAGTTTCCCAGAAGGTCAAGTATAGGCCAGATATAATGGCTGAGTACCGGGGTCCAGAAAGAAGCCACCTATGTCCAACTGGCCTTGACAAACATCAGAAAAAGATTGCTGAGCGATCTGTGGGCTGAAGGCAGGAGAGAAGGAGGGTGTTTTGAATCTGGGACTGCTTTGGGTTGTGTGGGCCAGAAACTTGTTAATTAGAAGATGGCAAGGACCCACCAGGGACCTGGACTGTGAGGAGAAGCAAGGAGAAGAATGAGGGAATTGCAGATTTGTCTGGTAGCGTCCTCAGGCTCCCCACCCCCTCCAGGCCAGACTGGCTGGTAAGTGGCTCCCTCCCAGCCTGTGGGTGCACAGGTTGGGTGTTCAGTGAAGGCCAGCCTTCCGGGAGGAGAAATAGGCCATCCCACTTCAAGCGGCTCCTGTAGCTTCCCCCCACTGTCTGGGTGGAGACAGCTGAGCCTCTGCCCCGGTAGACCCCAACAATCGGTGACAATAATAAGAAAATATCCAGGGAACACCTTCATCTCTTGAGGTGAGAAAAAAAATGCTAAGAAATCAGCTTGGGGGGTTCTCAGAGTGCTGCCGAGCGGGCAGTTTAAAGGGGAAGAAAATTGGCGAATTTCACTGGTCAATTTCACTTCATTTCGTTCAATTTCGTTCAATTTCATTCCTTTTCATCCTGCGCCGGGAGGCCCCAGGCCACAAGGAAGGGGAGGGGGTCTTTCCGGGCAGAATTTCCCCCATCCTGCAGGTTTACTTTCTATGGCCGAGAATAGCTTTGGTTCTCAAACGTTGATATTCTTTCAGTTACGGCGAAGGGCAGTTGTTTTATTTTATTTTAGTGAACGATATCTGGTTGGGGTGATGGAGGCACACCGGTGAGCCTCTTCTTCCCCCTTCTCTCTTGCAGCCCAATTAAAGCGGTGAATTCTTTTCACCGCCGATTCTTCCCCATCTTTCTTTCTCCCGGGGCACCCCGGACCACCCAGGAGCGGGAGTCGAGGTGGGGGCGGACACTTCCCCTCCAGATCCAATTTGTTCTCGCCACAGCAGGCGCGTCTTCGTGGTTACAAAGCGCTTTTTCCCTGATGACTTTTTTCCCCTTTTCAAAAACACTTCACTCTCTCCCCTTCAGCGAGCAACCCTCCCCAGGCCCGCCCCTCCTCCTTCTCCCCTCGGGTTTATTTAAACTTCGCCTCCTCCAGCACCGCCGCAGCGCGCACTTAATGAAGTTGAAGGCTCGGTGAGCCCGGGTGAAGAGGGGTTGGAATCTGTTGAAAGGGGCGTTTTGTGACACTGATTGCGGCGGGGGTGGGAGCGGTCGCGGACCAGACAATGACCGATCAGTGGGGTTTTCCACCGCGTCGGGTTAGGCGAATAAAGGCGCCGACGCTGTTTAAACGAGGGACCTTGCAGAAGAAAGGGAGGAAAGATTTCGAGTGTGGAGCGTGCCTCATAGGATTTTGAGCTTAGGAGGCGATGGGAGGAGGCAGCTCGCGTAGGGTCTTTACGGACCGGGTTCGGAATTTCTCTTGCATCCGGCCCAAGAGAAGCGAGGAGAGTTTGGGTTTGCGCCTAAATGACTCGGATACGTGGTTCAAAAGGTTGCGTAGGCTGGGACCTGGAGATGCGTCCAGGAGGACCATCCAGAAGGATGAGACCCAGCTGACATTTGTCCTGGGGGCTGGCGATTTCTAGAGAAACGGTGGGCAGAGGTAGCGCAGGATACTTAAGCCTCCTAAGCTTTTTGTCTATCGGGGCACCTGAGAGCAAAACAAATGGTAATTGGAGTTGTGGAGAGGAATTATTCTGTTCTTTAAGGTCGGCATAGACACGTATCAACATAAAACTGTAAGGGGGACAGAGGTTCCCAGCTCCGGTTTCGAGAATGATTTTTTCCGCCAGTTGGTGGGCGCGGCGCGGGGCGGAGCGGGCACCGCCTCCTGTC
>NW_005371513.1:182533-185002 GCF_000412655.1 Myotis brandtii
CCGACACTCTAGCCCAGCGCCCAGCTCCGAGTCCCGGGTCTGCGGAGCGCTCCCTTTTCGCTCCACGCGGACTCAGCGGAAGTCGCTCGCCGGCCGTGCCTTTACCTCTCTGGGTGCCGCAGGGAGCCTGCCGCTACAGGGGTCCCGCGCGTTTTGTCACGGGGAGCTGGGGCCTTCGCGCTCGTTTCCCGAAAATGGAAAATCGCCTCAGGCTGGTCTCACCTTCGGGGCATTTCTGTCTGTCCATGTGCAGTTAGAAGTATATTTGGAATTGCGGTTGCACGGATCTTAGGACTGAAAAGAACGAATTATGGAGGGGGGGGGGCAAAACATTTAAATTCGTCTCTTTGATCCGTAAAAATCACGGAGGTCCTGAAAAGTGTATTTCAAATGATTTGTGTTGACACTGCCAGTGTGTGTGTGTGTGTGTGTGTGAGGGCGGGTACGGGAGTGGGTCTTATTGTCCCAATTAACTCGCGGGCTGCTTACAAAGGGGCCTTGCTTTTCTGCCCTCTCCCCCAGCAGGTGTCGGTGCCTTAGGACGCCTTGCTTAGATGCCCCTCCACCCCTGATCTACCAAAGCGTTGTGTGCCACCCTTCCCTAGGGCCCTGTGGGTTCGAGGCTCAGTGGCGAGTTCCATGCAAATGCCCCCATGTTTTTGAGCTATTCCCGCTGGCCCCGTCACCCCAGTCAAAGGGCAGCGGGTGAGGTTATCGCTTAAATTAGTCTCAGGCGCAGAAGGCAGCAGTTTAGAGGGGCTTGAAGACCAACGGCTCCACTTTCTGCTTACCAGGTTCAGATCTCACAGGGGGTCGGTCGCAGAGCGGAGGAGTGGATCCAAGGACCTGGGCTCTCCCTACAAGGAATTGGATCTCAGGGCTCCAAGCTCTGGTGGGTGGGTTTTGTGCCCAGATCCCTACCTCCGCCCTCCCACCCCCTCTCCCAACCAGTCAGGCTTTGTGGAGGCCAGACAGGCTGGGGATGGAGGACCATTTGGAGTATCCTTTTGCAAACCCGTGGGTGGTTGGTATGGCAATGCGAGGGCTGATGGATTGCAAGGCCACTTCTGGGTGTACCTCTGGCCCCTGAACCGCCCCTCACACTTTGGTTTCTCTACTGATCATCTAAAGAGTGTGAAGCCAGCATTTGGGCTGTCTGTGTCCAAGAACAGTTTTCTCATCTGAGAATTGCGTAGTAAGAATCAAACACAGGCAAGTTAATTTGCCTCTAGTCCGGGAGAGCTCTTTCCTGTCTGACTCCTTCCTTCTATCCACACATATTTATCGAGCACCTAGTGTGTGCTAGGCATTTGTACTGGAGGTGCAAGCAGCAAACATCTGCCTAGCCTCATTACACGTGGTCTAACTCTGGAAGTTGAGAGCCGAAGCAAAGGCAAAACAACTGATTACCACAATATTTGAGATAAAACAAAAGTGGTGTTTTAAGGGTGAATGATGGTAGATTTCCACTTTATGATGATGGTTCCAGGTATCACAGTTCATAGGTGTGTGTGCTTTTGGGGTACTTGAGGGTCTGTGACTGTGTATATGTTTGTGTGTGAGAGGGGACCGGTATGTGTCAGTGTGTATGGCTGACTGTGCTTGCGAGTGAGTATTTGTGAGTGACTGTGTGTGCTACTGTGTATATTTGTGACTGTATCAATGTGAATCCCAAAATGTGGTCCTCTTCTTGAGTTGGCTGGGGCAGAGGCTAAAGGGCTGTGGGTATGGAGGACTGGGGTTAAAGCACTACAAATGGGTCTCAGCAGGGGTGGGAGGAGGAGGCCCCAATTTCTGAGCCTCTTCCATTATTCTTGTAGCAAAGACTGGGACCTGCCCATCTTCTCCCTACTTCCTTCCCCACTGCAGATAAAGCTGGAACTCGGAGCACCCAGTGAGTGAAGTCACTGAGGGGCACAGAGACTTGGCCAGCACTGGAGCAGGCTGGCCTCCTACCACAGCGCCCGCTTCCTCCCTTTCCTGCGGGTGTCTGGCCCCCTTAGCCTGCATGGGGTTCGGGATGGATCCAGATTGTGCCAGAGTGACCAAGTGGCCCCATTATCTGGACTCTGGCCTGCTCTCCTGACAGTGCTGTGAGCACCCTCCCTCCCAGACCGCACAGAGGGACGTGGCCAGTGGTCCCAGAGGGCTTGGGAGCCTCCCCTCCATCCTGAACTTTCTGCAGCCAGAGGGTGGGTGCCGCTTGTAACACTAAAGCGTGCACGGTTCCCAGCTCACATGGAATGGATGGGGAGACAGGTCTGGAGGAGGAGTGAGGGTGGGGTTTGCCCCAAGTTGCGCAGCAGGATGCAGATGGAGCGTTGGAGCCTGCAGCCTCTGTGGACCAGCATGGATCATTAAAGCCTTTGACTAGAAATTTTGAGGAAAGTTAAAACCTAGCATCTCTCTTTGTACTCTAGGGAAATCTCAAGTGTTGTCCGGGCTATGGAAGTTTCTGAGTCATCCTTC
>NW_005371513.1:187969-205117 GCF_000412655.1 Myotis brandtii
GGGTGGGATGTAGGGTAGGGAACAACAAGGGAATTTATCCAACTTCTTACCCCTGGGGAAACTCACAGGCTGATGTTGCTGGCTCTTGGTGCTCAGGTCAGGAGGAGGCACAGGAAACTTCCTGGAGGAAGTGGCATGAGAGCTGGGCCCTGAAGGTTGGGGAGAAACCTGACAGTAGAAGGGTGAGTGTGGGCATCCAGGGCATTCCATTCTTTATGAGCAAGGGCATGTAGGAGAGCCAAACGTGAGCCCGAAGTTAACTTGAGCTGAGAGGTGTACCCTGCATTCCTCCTGTAGTTTCACAAATTAAGATTATTTTTCATCCATCTCATAATCCAAATGATCAGTGCTGGTGGTAGTAGGGGTGGGCACTTTGTTCCACACAGTTGTTCAGAGACCCAGGGACTTCTGGCTAGGGACTCCAGCATTCTCTAGAGGAGGAGTGTTTATGGTTTTTTTTGTGTGCTGTGGACTCCCTTGGGCAGATAAGTGAAACCTAGGACCCCTAAAAATAAAAAATTTTCAATGTATAACATCCAGTTCATAGGATTGCAAAAGGAATCAATTGTAACAGTACATATGATAAAAAAATAGAATAATTCATGATATAATAATAATATAACAAGCTAAATAAGAGAATAGCAACAAGATTAACAGTACAATTACAGTTCAACATAAATGGCCTTTGGATATGTCTGTAACAGCTTAACATGATATAGAAAAATACCTGTGATTTCTATGGGTGACAAACTTACAGGTATGGGGAATACTACTGTGATTTATTGCTTCCCTTAATAATTGAATAAAATGCTGAGTTTTTATTTAGAGGTTGTAAAAGTAAAGATAAAATTTTTTTCCATCCAAATTTATGGAGCACCCACCCAACAAGTTCTATCTACTGATCCCTTGGGGGTTGTGGACCCCAGTTCTAGGCCCTGGGCAACCTCCACTGGATCTTCCTACCTCAGTTAACAGAGGAGGAGAAAGAACAGAATACTGGGGGAGAGGGGGATTTAAAAAGAGTCAGATCTGCAGGTGGTAAATATCACTTCTGACCACTTTCCTTGGCCAGAACCCGGTCAGATGGCTCTACCTCACCACAAGAGAGACTGGGAAAGTTCGTCTAGCTGTGTGTGCAGGAAGAAAGGAATGGGGCTTGGTGACCACACAACATTGCCTCTGCCACACCTCCTCCTCCTTTTTTTTTTTTAATCCTCACCCGAGGATATTTTCCCATTGATTTTTAGAGAGAGTGTATGAGAGAGGAAAAAACAGAGAAAAATACCGATGTGAGAGAAACACATTGATTGGTTGCCTCCTGCATGGGCCCCAACCAGGGCCCAGACTCAACCAGGGCCCAGGCTGGGGAGGAGCCTGCAACTGAGGTACATGTCCTTGACCAGAATTGAACCCAGGACCATTCAGTCCGCAGGCCGACACTCTATCCACTTAGCAAAGCCAGCTAGGACGTGCCACACCTCCTTCTTGAGTCTTCTGTCCCATTTCTAAAGATCCAGGTCAGAGGCTGCTACTGGCTTTGTTGGAAAATACAGAGGGCATCATCTCTTTATCTTGAAAAGGAGAGAAAGGAAAATGGAGGAAAAGAGATATTCCTTAGTTTGAAGTCCAGTAAGTCCAGTTCTGGAGGCACAGAGATCTCTGGCTCTGTCTGTGCTGAGTGGCTTCTAGAGCCAAGTAGCCCTCCCCTCCCCCCTTTCACCCCAGCCCTGCCATGTCCCACCCTGTGCAGAGAGGTGACTCAGAACAGCCTTGGCTTCCAGCAGGCTGTGGGATGCCCAGATGGAGACCCGCCCATGGACCAACACTTCCATCTGCTGCTCTCTCTCTTCATCAGGATTCGTTGGGACTGATCCATCTTTTGGAATGTGGCACACGGTCCATGAAAGAGGCTCCTGTGAGTGTGTGTGGAAGGGAGAAGAAAAGCTTACACTTGCCACACTGTTGTCCCTGGGTAAAGTCACCAGAAACCAAACCTGGTAGCTGCTTACTAAGTAAATGCTGATTTGAACTTCTGAATGAATGACCTTCTTTCCCTGGAGGTCTCTTGCCCCTCTTATCACCTCTCTTTTCATTCCTCTACCCATCCATCTGTCCTGTAGTTGGCCTGTCAGTAATTTTTCCCTCTCAGCCAACTCAGTTCCTTTGTGGGATGAGGCAGGCCGCACAAGCACACATACGTATCAACAATAAAATCTCCATGTGGGCAGGTAACTGCTCCTTGTCATCTCTACCTGAATTCCATGTGGGTAGGTAACTGCTCCCTGTCATCTCTACCTGAATCTCCTGACTACTCCCCTACTGGCAAGCTCCGTCAGTGAGGCGGCTCACAGACCTCATCAGAAGGCATTCCTATCCCAGTTGTCTTATTTAGTCCTCACAGGGCCTTCAGATGGGCATCGGAGCCACTATTTTCCGGATGAGACACGCTGCAATTCCATGGCTGGTCCCACTGTAAATAGCATCAGGATTTGAACTCTGATCTTCTGACTCCATGGGTCCCCATGCTTCCCGCTCCCACTCTGAGGTGTTCTTTTTCTTCTCCCCACCAGCTTGCAGTTCCTCCCTGGGCCACCAGTCAGGCCCTGTTGCAGGGTGGCTGAGGGAGGTATGCTGGCCCTACCCGTGCTCTGCCTGGACCAGGCCCCAGGGAGGTTTCCTTGAGGACTCAGCAGCTTAGCTGCATAGGCAGGACTGCTTCTCATCAGTGGCTCGCTAAGGTGGCAGGACACACCATGAAACAGTCCTGAGCTGTTTCCTCCCTTTGGCTCCTGTTGCAAGAGAGTCCCCATCACCTATCTCTCAGGGCAGCCCTGAGTCTCCTTTGGCCTCAGCTTCTCCTCCACCCTACTTACATGCTTTCTCCCCTCCCATTCCCTTCATTCCCTTATTCTTTCCTCTCTTTCTTTCCCCATTTACCTTTCAGATCTGTCTCTGTGCCAGTCTGACTCTCCTTGTCTCAGGAGGCCTGACTTTTATAAGCAGACTGCTCTGCAGGGCGTCGCCTCAGCACAGGCTCATTCTGCTGCCTCCATCCCCTGGAACCTTCTCAGCACCCCTACTCAGCACCTCCAGAAAGTGGGCGAAGGCTGATCCCCGTCTTCACCGACCAGGGCACCCAGAAGGGTCCCAGATGAGCTGCAAACCTGTGTGCCCCCTCAGGCCCTCAACCTGTCAGCTCCCACTGCCCTTGGTCATCTCCACAGTGATTATGGATGAGCAAGTGTTCCGAATCTATTCTCTTCTGGGTTGATGGGCCCCAGTTTCTTCCTCGGCCATCACCCCATCTCATTCCCCTCCCTTACCCCCTATACCCTCACTTCTTTCAGAACCGCCTTCCCCCATTGCTACATTAATGAGAGGGGGTTTTCTGTGGGGATCTGGTTTCCATGTATTTGCTCTTGGATAGTTATGCGGAGAGCAGCCCTACTCTGCAAAGACTCCCCGGGGAGAGGGCCTTCAACAGAGCTGAAGAGCTGGGTCTGCTCTGTGCAAACAGACTCATGGGGGCAGATGTGTTAGTGTGTGAGCACATGCACAGCCCCTCTGCCCCCCAGCACACGCAGGCACTGACACAGAAGTGGAGCCAGGGGTTTAGGTATACACACCAGGACGAGCATTTCCCGACATGCGCAGATGTATTAGAAATGGATTCTATACACCCACCACTTAGATAAAACTGCATTTAGCATAACTAAGTGGAAAATGTATTTAGTATATTTCTGGTGACACTATTGCAGAACTGAGCATGTGGTGGTTTTGCCATTAATCATCATGTGGGGAGAGTATGCCTGGGATGAGCATTGCTAGTAACTACTCACTTGTGCAGTCTGCTTTACACAGAATACCCTCAGCCATCACCTTTGTCATGTCATGTGTGTTGATGACAAGAGGTGTGTGAACTGGGTGGGTTGGAAGTCTGGATACATATCAAGTATATCGGTGGATGTGTCCTGAACAGGGAATTGGGATCATTTTGTGCTGGGAATTATGAGGAGGTGTTTGTGCAATGGTGTATTTGGTATGTGTGCACGCCTGGGGCCAGCAGGAGAGGTGTGCAAGCATCAGGAGCAGCCAAGAGGCAGCCAGCCTGGCTCTTGGGAGGGATACTCATGTATGAAGAGCTCAGCGCTCAAAAGCGGCTGTTTAACAACTTGAGCATCAAATTATAGCCCACGTGGACAGAGGTGTCAGCGGTCGCTGGTTGCTGTAAATACTTCAGTGCAATTGACAACAGCTTGTGGAGGGCTAAGTGAGATGGGGAGGGGGCGACGGGAGGGGCAGTGCCTCCAGCAGGGAGACTCTGCCCTACAATCCTCTCTCTGCTGGATCTAGTCCTGGTGGAGAGGGGATATGGGGCACAGAGCAGTGGGTCTGTAATGGGGTGGGCTTCAGACTGCTTCTGATCATCGATCACTCACAGCTGGGTAACCTTGGGCAAATGCCTTACCTACTCTGTGCCTCAGCTCCTCTATCTGGAAACAAACAAACAAAAAAACAACCAACAGAGATCATAATACTCCATGAGATCTTTGTGAGGAACTATAGGAACTTCTTTTATCTGAAAGCACTTGTGGTTATACAGACACTAGCTTTCGTTGCCTTGTGCAGGATAATGCATGGGAATTAACACAGTGCCTCTCACATAGGAAGCCCTCAATACATATTAGCTAATGTTGTTAACCTATTGCTATTGTCTTCATAAGGCTGGACCCATAGCTGGAGATACCACAGCTGGAGATACCACAGCCCTTCCACATGTGAATGGACAAAAGGCTTCCCAGAGGGAGGCCAGGGGGTCTTTGTGGGCTTTCAGAGAAGATGTTTTCACTCCTGTCTTTCAGAGAATCCTGCTGGACAGGATCTGAGTCTGTCTTCATTAGTGCCTTGGCTGCTGCTTTCTTGAAAAGTCATGTGTAAATGAGTTTTTCCAAACTCAATCCCATTGAAAATGCACTAGCAGGCCTGAGGGCTTAAAGGGCCCCTGTGGTGAATTCTTTTGTAAAGCAAAGAATCTCCTGACTGTATCTATTTCATAACATATAGATATTTATAAAATATCAATAGGATGTTTTGAATGCCTACTGTGTGCCAACATCTATTATTTAATTATAAACTCATAACAAGCCAGTGGGGGAGTGTCCTAATTTTCCAGAAGAAGATGCACAGAGAGGGCCACACACTGGCCCCTTGTCACACAGCTAGGAGGCAGCAGAACTGGGATGGGAATTTGGACCCGCTCATATGAAAGCAGTGTTCTTTCTGCTGTGCCCTCCCCTGCATTGCCTTGTCCTCTCCTTCTCTCCTCCCCTCCATTTTTTTCCTGCAATCACACAATAATCTTTGTTTTACATTTACTATAAAGAGAGTAGTTTTAAGCTAGTGTAATCAATGGTTACCTAAACCACAAAAATTTCAACAGTGTTTAAAAAGTAGGAGCAGGCCTGGCCAGCTTGCTTCAGTGGTTGAGCATTGACCTATGAACCTGGAGATCATAGTTCAGTTCCTGGTCAGGGCACATGCCTGGTTTGCAGGCTCAATCCCCAGTGTGGGGCGTGCAAGAAGCAGCCGAGCAATGATTCTCTCTCATCATTGATGTTTCTGTCTCTCTTTCCCTCTCTGAAATCAATAAAAATATATTTAAGTCCTAGCCAGTTTGGCTCAGTGAATAGAGCCTTGGCCTGTGGACCCAAGGGTCCTGGGTTTGATTCTGGTTAAGGGCACGTACCTCGGTTGCAGGCTCCTCCTCAGTCCAGGTCCTGGTTGGGGCATGTGCAAGAGGCAACCAATCGATGTGTTTCTCTCACCTCAATATTTCTCTCTGTCTTTCTCTCTCTCTAAAAGTTAATGGAAAGTATCCTTGGGTGATGATTAAAAAAAAATATATATATTTTCAGAAAACACAAAAAAGTAGGAGTAGCCCTGGCCGGCATGGCTCAGTGTCCGATCCCTGCCCCTGGTCAGGCTGTGTGTGGGAGGCAACCAATCAATGTATCTCTGTCACATTGATGTTGTTGTTGTTGTTTTCTCTCTCTCTCTCCCCTCCACTCTCCCTTCCATTCTCTCTAAAAATCAATGGGAAAAAAATATGCTCACTTCACGGGTGAGGATTAAAGAAAAAAGTAGGAGCAGTGGCTGTATCAGGCCTCTGAAGTTTTGAGACTACTTATTAAAATCGTTTTCTTATGAACATTTTCTATTATATGCACAAGTAGAGAGAACAGTACAATGTATTCTGAATAGGCCCACCACTTAGATTCAGCTATTACCAAGACTTTGCTTCATCTATTCTCAACTTTTTTTGAGCTCCTGTTTTAATTTTCCAAGAGAGGGATTGTTGCATTATCTACACTGGCACTGTGATCACCCTTGGAACTGTATCTCCTCGAGGTGTTTTTATTCAAAAGAACTTGATATGTTACCACTTACTGTAAACAAGCATCTTTCCCTCCATTGCTATGAAAAGTTATTACAAGATCCTCTAGGTCTTATGATTGCTTTTTTTTCTTGTTGGCTTCCTCCTGTGCCATGTTCAATGTTTCCTGATCAGACTCACTCCAGGAAGGATGTTCATAGAGAAATGGAAGGGAACATGTTCTCCAGCAGCCCCATTCCCCATGACTCAAGTCATTTGATGGTCACCAGGTATTAGCTTTCCTAAGGATGCAGTGAATCTCTCTGACCCTCTTCCTCAAGCTAATAATGATGAGAATAGTTGATAATAACCATGATCTTCTACAGCTTTCCATTTTCCCCAAGGACCTCTTTCTTAATGCTCATGTGAGTGGTCCTGCTTTTTTTTTCTTCAATTATTGGCTTTTATATGTAGACTTCACCCATGAAGAGTCCTGTCTATGATTATGGTATCATGGACTGGTGCTTGGCTGGAAGCAGCAGAAGGGAGCTCTTCCATCTTAGAGGACTTCCAGGTGTGTTCTGCTTCCCCACAACCTATGGACCTTTGGTCACAGGTCTGTTGGATGAGTTTTGGGCCCTCTTTGCCTGTAGAGACAGGTGTGGGGTGTTTCAAGCACAGTCTCTAGAGGGAGGTGATTCCCAGATCACGAGACCCGCCCTTCTGATGTGGGACCAAGTGTTTTGACACCTGGACAGTGGCTTCTAAAGCAGAATGCTGTCCATGCACACCCCCTGAAGCTGCCTGGGTGGTCATCTCATGGGATCATCAGGGGAGTCTGCTGAGCTGGCAGCAACATATACCTCCACTTCACTCAGCACCAGGGCACATGCCTGGGTTACAGGCCTGATCCCCAGTGTGAGCGTGCAGGGGGCAGCCGATCAATGATTCTCTCTCATCATTGATGTTTCTATCATATCATTCTCTCCCTCTTCCCTCTCCCTTCCTCTCTGAAATCAATAATAAAAAATAAATATGTTAAAAAAATAAAAATAAAAGAGGGCCAAGCAGTAATCTCCTCTGCAGAACTAAAACCCCTTAAAGACAACAAGGATCATGGGACATGATTGTATCCCAGATTGGCTTTTCATTATCTTTGCAAGGCCTGTCCTCAGGGCCTGTCATAATTTACAGAATTTGATTTAGCTTTCATCTCTTTTTAAAGTTACAATGAACACTGCCTTACCTCCCTGACTTTACCTTGCCTTACCAAATTATCTTGGAACAACAGTCATTAGTAAAAATTTTCATCATGTCACTTTCTGAGCAATTTTGGGGGCGGTAAATGGCAAATTGATTTTTTGCTGGTTGAAGCTATGTCTGTTTGCCACATTGTGTTTTGTCTGTCAAGCAACCCACTTACAAAGTATTAGAAACATATTTTTTAAAAACTGACCAAGATGACAATTTTGAACAAAATAGAAAAATTAAAAATGACCTGACTTTAACCATAAGAATGACACTGCGCAGCATAGATTTCTAGATTCCTGCAGTTCACATTCAGACATTTAAGGCTTGACCAGCAGCACACTGCAGCATCAGACAGGCCCTATAAACATCGTGGCTTCACCGATGTACTTCCAGACCTTTCAACAACATGGCAGGCACACACATCATGGTCTGTGTTTGGCATGCTGGGGTAAGTGGAAGGGGATATGGTCAGAGGCCCCGGGCTGTGGAGATCAGGGATCACCCACTGTGTAAGCGCAAGGCTGAGATTCAGGGTTGCCCACTGAGAGGGTCCACCTAAACCAGCGGAGGGTAAAGTTCCGAGGAGGGAGTGATTGCATTTGGACAGGGGAACTCTGGGAGGCTCCCTGGAGGAGGTGGGCATTGGTTGAAGATTTAAGAGCATCTCCATAAGTGGAGATGGTGGGGGAAGGCAGAGGCTGGCATTATTATTATTATTATTTAATATACTTTTTATTATTGATTTCAGAAAAGGAGAGGGAGAGAGAAATAGAAGCATCAATGATGAGAGAGACTCATTGATTGGTTGCCTCCTGCACGCCCCACACTGGGGATTTAGCCAGCAACCTGGTCATGTGCCCTGACTGGGAATTGAACTGTGACCTCCTGGTTCATAGGTCAATGCTCAACCACTGAGCCACGCCAGCTGGCCTGGCATTATTATTGAGCATTGCCAGGTGATGATGGTGGCACTCCAGGCAGAAGGGATACAAACAGAGGTGTACCAAGGGACACTTTTCACCATTTGCAATTGAGGAATTACTTTTTAATGACTATTTTTAGAGCAAGACTTTACTTGCCTTATTTGTCAGTGTATCCTCAGTACCGCAGCACGTAGTAGGTACCAGTCTGGTGCTTGTCTCCAGCTGGGCCTTGAAGAATGGTAGGTTTGGATATGGGGAGAGAAGGGAGGGCATTCCTGGAGGAGCAGCAGTGTGGGCAAAGGCACAGAGGTAGGAAAGCATGAACCATGTGTGGAGATCAATGAGGAGCCTGGTTTGTCTGGAAAAAAGGGCCCGTGCCAGGGAATTGCGGTGATGAGGTTGGAAGGTGGGCAGGAATGCTACATTTTCCAGGTTGGGTTTGAGGCCGAGACAGTAATTCCCTGCAGAAGGGTAGAGGAAAGGATTGGGCGGCAGAGGGGTTTGCTGTGTGGCCCATGGTGGGGTGGGGTGGGTGGGCAGGAGTATGTGGCTGCCTCCTTGAGTTTCTGTCCAGCCCCTCATCTCTTCCGGTGTTATGCAACTGGGAGTTGAGGAAAGGGCCAAACATGTCTTTTTTTTCTTCTTTCTTTCTTATGAGCAGGTACACACACACACACACACACACACACACACACACACACACACACACACCAATCCTAAGAATGATTTTTTTTTTCCCATTTGTGAAGAGCCAGAAAGAGGCTGAAGGTGTAAAGTTCAGAACTGGCAGGGCCGGAGGGCCGACAGAAGGACTGAGAATCTCTGAGTTTCATCAGCTATGGCAACAGTTGGGAACTGGGGGTAAAAAAGAAAGAAGAATTTCCATGAAGCCTCCGCCGTGGCCTGTGGAAGGCTGTGTGGAGTGTTTGGAGGAGGGTGTACACTCTCTCCCCGGAGCCTTGGCTACGCTGGGGGTGGGCATCTGTGCCCATCAAATTCCTCTTGGGGCTTGGAAGCTCCCGGTCCTATCGCCAGGGTCACTCGGCCTGGAATTAATCTTGGCACCATGGCCTGCCAGCTCCGTGACCTTGACCAAGTTATTTAACGTTGGTGCTTTCCGTTCTTTGTCTATAAAACAAGAGTGACCACATTCACCTCCGGGGGTTAGGACAATCTCATGCGCTAATACTTAGGACAATGCACGTGGTAAGTGCTCAATAAATGTTAGTTGTTACTATTGAGGAAATGGAGGCAGAGAAGGAAGGGACAGGATGAGATAACATACACACAGGCCAAGCTGGGGCAGGAATGGCTGCCTTGAGGCATTAAGGAAAGTTACACGACTTTCTGTATATTCTGATTAAGAAGTTATGGAAAGAGTGTCATATTTTTAAAGAACAATTTCTGAGAATGATTAATTAAAAAAAGAGTTGATGCTTGAATCTGTAGCTATCTAAAAGCTCAGGTATCCGGAATAATGCATTTAATCAAAGGTTCTAGGTAGAGGAAGTTTCTGTGTATTCCGTATATTTAGACATGTGGCAGTTGGACACACGTGAGGCTGAAATCTTGGAATGCCAGCACTGTCAGCCCTAGGGAGAGGGCATACACAAGTCTGTTTCTAATGTGCGGATCACTAGATGTGGAGACAAAAGAGTTGAGTGCTGGAGGAGAGGGCATACACAAGTCTGTCTGTTTCTAATGTGAGGATCACTAGATGTGGAGACAAAAGAGTTGAGTGCTGGCTCAGCCAGTGACTGGCTATGTGTGTCTGGGCAGGTAGCCTAATCTTCCTGAGTCACGGTTTCCTCATCTGTGAGAGGAGGATAATAACCTACTAGTATAATCAATGATGACGATGGTAACAATACAAAGAGCTATAACAGGGAATCCAAGAAGTGGAAAAATAGGAACTGCCCAGGTATAATTTTAAAATGCTAACCTTTTCTCAATTCCTAAGTATAATTTATTTTTTCAAACTTTAATTTTTCCACCTTATTGAAATAACTCTTAATCACTGTAAAAATATTAAAACCTACCATGAGCAAAGAGAAAATAAATGAAAAAAAATCAGTGGAATGTACTTAGGTTGTATTTGGTTTCTACCGAAACATTAAAAACCTGTTTACCTTTAATAGATGTATGGTAGGTGACAATTTGCATTTTATGTCATTGTCATAAGAGCCCTGTGGGGCAGGCAGGGATGGGATTAATAAATGTGTCTTATAGGCTAAGAAATTGAGGCCCAGAGAGGTTCCTGACTTGGACATAGTCACCCAGCTAACCTTGTTGTTGTTGTTGTTTTTCTGGAGGGAGGAGACAGGAATTCTTTCCAATTAGGGCAGGAGAGCTGGGGAGTGTGGCAGCTGGGATGCTGACTGGGAAGTCTGGTGGAGAGGAAGAGGGAAGGCAGCTGAGCTGGCCCAGGACGTGCAAAAAGACATGTGAGCTCCAGCCGGAGCCATGGTGTGGGTGGAGCCTCCTTCCTCCCGCTGTGGGTTTGTTATTCCACAGTCCCTGTCACCTCCTACCAGTTCATCCTTGCCCTTGGCAAGCTCCAAGGATGGGAAGATTTTAGGGAGAAGGAGCAGATGGGAAGAAGGGGATGGGGTAGGTCCATTAGGTGGCAAATTCTGTATGAGCAAAAGCATGGACAGAAGGACTTCAGGATCAATTGGTGGCTAAGTGAATTTATAATTTCCCAACTCTGTGTCCCCTCAGCTCCCGCTATCCCTCCTATCCACCAAACTCCTCCTCCTCTGGTGTCCTGTTGCAGCAAAAGGCACCAGCCCTCACCTAAGCTTAGGTGAAGGATGCCTCCCCAGTTTACTCTGCCAAGCTCTGGTCATGTCAGGCTTACTTGGACTGGACTTGGTCTCGGGTGTACGCATGTACCTCCACTTGTCCTTTCATATAACCTTATCGCTCACTACACTTCTTTCTCCTCCCCACACCCACATCCTGACCTAAAGAGTCCCTGTGGATCAGAACTTTGCTGTCACTGGTTGTGGACTGAAGCCACACTGACAGCCACCACCACTCCCAGATTATCCAGAACAATACCTATGTCATATATTTCATTCTGCTGTCACTCTGTTCCCTAGAGCTGGAGTAAACCAGGTGTGCTGAAATTCAGTAATTATAGGTCATTAAACAGGAGCTTCACATCTTTGAAAAGTTTATTAAACAAAACAAGTATGCAGGCATTCTTTGCAAATTTAAGAGTTATCTTCAAAGGTAAACTTTCATCATCACCATTACTATTATGAATAGGGTCTCTATCTCTCGCAAGGTGAGAAATTATCTTTTCTATCCACTGGGGATCTGCTGTTCTCCTAGATCTCCTGATAAATGAGTAGGCTCCTCTCCCATACCGGGTCATCCATTTATCCCCACTCAACTCTTTAATCAGCCTGTGTTCCTTTGTTCCTTCATTCCTTTATTCTTTTTTGCTTCCATCTTTTCTTCTTTCCTCTTTCATCATACATATATGCTGATCCATCCACTAGCAACCATTCATTCACCAGTTTAACCCATCCAATACTTATAAGATGATATGCTAGATAAGGAGCCTAATTTTCCATCCATCTATCCACTTTTCCATCCACCCATGTGTCACCATTTCCTTTCCATATCATTTCTTCACCTCATATACCCTATTTCTCTGAGTGACCTTCCCAGTCTCTAGCCTTCTGATTTAGAAACGTCCCTTTGAGACTGTAGGTACTTTCTACAAAGCATCTGTAACCACCTTTTCTAGCTCAGAGGTTTCTCTGCACTCTGCAGCTGTCCTTCCATAGGGACTTCCTTGGTCTAGTTTGCTTTCCAGAGTTTCAATTTCATTGTCTCTTGCTTGAATTCTCCCTCTCTGGCCTTTTGTATTTAATTCATACCTTCATGCTTTGTCTCAGATCATTTCCTCTGATTCCATATTTCCTCTGGAGCGCTCTTCCCTACAGCCTCTCCTGTTGGTGACCTATTTCAGGACACTCAGTTCAAATGTCAGTCTTTTGTGACATTGTCTCTTGCACATCCCCTTTTCTAGCTGAGTTAATAGCCCCCTCTTCTGTGCTCCCACAACAATTTGTACATCTCTCTAGCATAGCACTCACCACTCTGAATTTTAATTAATTGTTTGCTTGTCTGTCTCAGTGGCTGAAGGGAGCATACTTAACCCATCACTGAATCTCTGATACCTGGTACAGAGAGCTGGGTTAGCAGTAACATCTATCTGTCTATCTATTTGCCTGTCTATCATTATGATCATCAGCATCTAGCCATCATTTATCATCTACTTACATCCATCCATCCATCCATCCATCCATCCATCCATCCATCCATCCATCCATCCATCCATCCATCCATCCATCCATCCATCCATCCATCCATCCATCCATCCATCCATCCATCCATCCATCCATCCATCCATCCATCCATCCATCCATCCATCCATCCATCTATCCATCCATCCACCCATCTAGCCATCCAATTCATTGAATGAATCACTAAGTCACACTGTGGATGAATGGCCTCTGTCCCTCACCACCGTGGTTTCCATTTCCTTATTCACATCTTACTCTTCCTTGGCTTCATGAAATCTCCCTTGATTTTGTCGCCCCAGTCTGAATTTCCACCCCCTGTTCTATTGGTCTCAGTACTTTGCTGAAGAGGAGATGGAGAGGGGGAGTAGGAAGAGGTGGCATGTGGAGACGGATGGCACCTCTTCTTCCCTCCCACCTCTCCATGGGCTCTGTCATAGCTGTGGGTCCCTATACAGAACCTTGGCCAGCCTGGCAGGCTTGACTTTTTAGAAGCCACCCCTCCTGGTGACTTAGGCAGGCTGAGAGAGGAGCCTTCAGAGGTACTGAGACAAGGCTGGCACTTTCCAGGACAGAAGGGACACATTCACCTAGAGAACTGCCCAAGATGGGCCCAGGCTAGGGCACTTATGTAAATCAGAAGCAAATTGAATGCAAACATTATGCAAATTCACATGTGGTTCTCCTGATTACTTCTTTCAGTGGAAGGGGGCCCTTGGCAAGCCTCTTGCCTGGGTCACTGGGAATAGGATGAGTAGGAACCCTCTCCCTACCCATTTTCTCCTCTCCTTCCTCCCTCAAGGCCCATCATCTCTACCTGTGACTGCAGCTACAGCCACTATTTCCGTAGTGAGTGTGTGGAGCTGCGTTTCCTATCATCCTCTCCTTAGCATGGGCTGGCTATGTCTTCCCTGTCAGACTGGGGGCTCCCCAAGGAAAAGTTGGGGCAGAGATGCTGAGGTCAGCTTATCTGGACCATAGCTAAGTCCTGTGAGGATGTGAGGAAGACCTCTTCTCATGGCTGTCTCGGCAGGGCCAAGCTTCTGGCCAGGGAAGGGTCTAGTTCTTTTCATTAAGGTCAAATAGGTCCAACTGTGTGCAGCAGGGAGGCAAGGGGTAGGGAGCTGCACAGGGAGGAATGTGCCTTTCCTAGAAAGAAAAAGATGGATTGAGGATCCAAGGGAGCAGGTGTGATTCTGGTTACACAGCAAGACCATTTTTATTGTTAGGAGAATAAATTACTTATAAATCACAGGTTAAGAACAGAGGGACAGTTCTAAGTATGACTTACTAATAAAGAGATTAAAATTGGTCACTCCTGGATGGTTAGTGGTTCACTGGGGAAAGATAGCTGGAGTTTACCTCTACTACTCCATTCATCATTCACTCATTCATTCATTTACTCATTCACTCACTAATTCATTCACTCATTCATTCAAGTTCTTATTGAATACTGAGTCTGTTCCAGGCATTTTTGTTGAGTGCTAGGTATCACTTTGTCATTCTTGGTTCCACTCTCTAATTCTATTAAAGAGACTGATTTTTATACACATGACACAGAATCTACCACATAGAGCTCATGGGAGGAGGGAGAAAGGCATTCCTGGATGAGGAAACAGCATGTGGAAAGGCATAAGATGGGAAGCACAGGATGCAGGGAGCTACAAAACACATGAGCGTTATTAGGGCAGTGGGATGGCATGTGTCAGATGTGGAGATGTCCACAGGGCCTGTCAAGCCATGGCAGCTGCTTCATCTCATCTATCAAGGCTATAGCCCCATTACCGTAGCCCTGTGTGAGGTGCACTGGAAGGCCAGAGGGATCTGAAGGGGTGTGGTGGAGCAGCAGTGCCCCAGGCAACTTAGCTTTGAGCTTGTTGTAGATTGAATTGAAAGGACTTGGTGTGGGGTGTAAGGGAGAGGGAGAAGTTGGGGAGAAAGCCAGGCTTTCTGGCTGGGGTGATTGGCAGGACAGTGGGGAACCCTGGGGAGGCACATGGTTCAATGCTGAATGGACTAAGCTTTAGGTGTTGGTGGGACATCTGGAGGTGCTCCTAGGAGGCTGGAGTTTGAGGCCTTGTCTAGGCCTCTCTAGACTAGAGAGTGAGGTTCAGAAGGGGACAGGATACCATGCAGCTGAAGCAATGGGGTGCCTGAGGCAATGGGTCATAGGAAGGGGGTGATTCTTACCCATCCTGACCCACCACCTTCTGAAACATCTCACGGGCTTCTGGTTATAGAAGCTGCAGCTTTACCTGAGGAATTCTGTCCCCTTATGACTCACTGTCCCCATAGCCTGTATGCCCACGGAGGAGGGAAACCCAGGGAAGGAGGCTGGAATGGGACTTGAACTTCTTGATTTGGAGTTTACAGCAGAATCCTGTTTTGTTTACACACACACACACACACACACACACACTTATTTTTCCTGAGGAGAAAAAAGCTCAAGTCATTTTCATAAAAAGGCCTACCTCCTCTCCTAAGCTAGAGGATCCTCCATGGCAGAGCCTGGCTCATGGTCTGAGTGTAAATGAGTCAGTTCCCACTGGCTCCCTCCATAACACAGGTCATGTCTTTAATTAAGGGAACAATTGCTTGGCTCAGGGGCTGGGAGCTTCCAGCCAGCAGGTCCACCCTCTGGCAGATCCATGATGCCTATGAATGTTCTCTTAGCCTGTCTCATAGTCAGAATGGACAGGATGTGGGAAAACTAGAATGAGATATGGGGGAAGAACCACCTTCTATGGTCATGTCTGGTCACTAGTGAGTGCTTCTGCAAGAATCTGGAGTTGGTAAGAGCAGTCATGCTGGACCAGAGCCCTTGACATCTGTATCTTCAGTTCCAGGAGGGTGCAGAGGCCAAGCCCGTATTTCACAGGGGTTCAAGGAGGGAAGGTTCTTCTTAAGGTCACATAGGACAGGACTCAGATGCTAGAATTCTGATCGCCTGATGGGCTCAGTTCATTGGTGTCTTTGTCCAGTGGGCATTGATCTGAGGGAGAAATGGATAAATGAGATGATGGAGGCTTGGGCTTCTGGGCTCAGCGCTTTATAGGCTATTTTCTTGGCAGCTGTGTTCACACCTGCAGAAGAGTTGCTTTTGCTCCATTTTCAAACTGGGCTGCTGATGTAGATAGGGCCTCCGCTGTTCAGTTCTGCCAGTGAAGTCCCTGGAAGCACAGTCCCAGAACAGCTTTGTCATTTACAAAGGCCACTAGTGTTGGTGCTGCTGTGTTGGAGTTCTCAGGTGACCACCTGGGTCTGGGAGGAGCCAGGTTCCTAGAATGCTGAGGATGGGAGTAGATGGCTCTGGGTGGGCCTGCCAGGTTCCAGGATTATCCCTGGAGAAGAAGAGCAGGGCACAATCTGAGGCCCATGGTGTCTGTCTAGCAGCAAGGCCGGACAGGGAAGCGGGCCCTGAGGCTGCCTGACCTCCTGTGTATGGGGGATGCTCCTTCCACAGTAGGCCTTGGGAACCTGGTGCCTTGGAACCCGGATACTTACCACCCTCAGGTACTCACATCCAGGGACATCCTGTATATAATAGAGAAGGTGGGGCTGGACCATAGCAGACATAGTGGCCTGGGTCAGTGGGAATACTGTGTGTGTGTGTGTGTGTGTGTGTGTGTGTGTGTGTGAGTGTGCAGGGGGAACATGTCTTACCTCTCAGCATCTCCAGTATTGTGTGCAGAGGTTAAGGTTAAGGATATAAAGTCTGGAGCCAGATTATCCTGCTTCAAATCCTGGCTCTGACTTTAGTTGTATGACCTTGGGCAAGTCACGCCACCCCTTTGTGCCGCAATTTTCTCATTAGTAAAATGTTGGGTAACCTATCTAAGAGGGTTACTGTGAAGATTGAATTCATGAGAATGCTGGACTCTATTAAGACTCTAATAAATGCTGGCTCTCATTTGTATTCTTTTGCACAAGACTTCCCATCAGTCTGTCTTTTTTTTTCTTTTTCTTTTTTTCTATCAGTCTGTCTTATGAGTCTTAGGACTGGGCAGCTCCACAAATGTTCATTGACCTCACTGCATTTCAGAGGACACCTGGGTCTGTGGGTAGCATGGTCTAGGAGAGCTATCAGCCAGGTAGACCTGGGTTCAAAGCCACTTACAAGGTTTGTGACCTTGATTAAGTGACCTCACACCTCTGTATCTTAGTTTTCCCATCTGTATAGTGGGGATAGTTCTTACCTCATAGAGAAATTGTGAGAATTAGATGGGAGAACATGTGAAAGCTCCTGGCTCACCACCTGTCAGTCAACAGCCTCTCAGTGATT
>NW_005371513.1:213257-244716 GCF_000412655.1 Myotis brandtii
ACACACACACACACACACACACACACACACTTATTTTTCCTGAGGAGAAAAAAGCTCAAGTCATTTTCATAAAAAGGCCCACCTCCTCTCCTAAGCTAGAGGATCCTCCATGGCAGAGCCTGGCTCATGGTCTGAGTGTAAATGAGTCAGTTCCCACTGGCTCCCTCCATAACACAGGTCATGTCTTTAATTAAGGGAACAATTGCTTGGCTCAGGGGCTGGGAGCTTCCAGCCAGCAGGTCCACCCTCTGGCAGATCCACGATGCCTATGAATGTTCTCTTAGCCTGTCTTGTAGTCAGAATGGACAGGATGTGGGCAAACTAGAATGAGATATGGGGGAAGAACCACCTTCTATGGTCATGTCTGGCCTCTAGTGAGTGCTTCTGCAAGAATCTGGAGTTGGTAAGAGCAGTCATGCTGGACCAGAGCCCTTGACATCTGTATCTTCAGTTCCAGGAGGGTGCAGAGGCCAAGCCCGTATTTCACAGGGGTTCAAGGAGGGAAGGTTCTTCTTAAGGTCACATAGGACAGGACTCAGATGCTAGAATTCTGATCGCCTGATGGGCTCAGTTCATTGGTGTCTTTGTCCAGTGGGCATTGATCTGAGGGAGAAATGGATAAATGAGATGATGGAGGCTTGGGCTTCTGGGCTCAGCGCTTTATAGGCTATTTTCTTGGCAGCTGTGTTCACACCTGCAGAAGAGTTGCTTTTGCTCCATTTTCAAACTGGGCTGCTGATGTAGATAGGGCCTCCGCTGTTCAGTTCTGCCAGTGAAGTCCCTGGAAGCACAGTCCCAGAACAGCTTTGTCATTTACAAAGGCCACTAGTGTTGGTGCTGCTGTGTTGGAGTTCTCAGGTGACCACCTGGGTCTGGGAGGAGCCAGGTTCCTAGAATGCTGAGGATGGGAGTAGATGGCTCTGGGTGGGCCTGCCAGGTTCCAGGATTATCCCTGGAGAAGAAGAGCAGGGCACAATCTGAGGCCCATGGTGTCTGTCTAGCAGCAAGGCCGGACAGGGAAGCGGGCCCTGAGGCTGCCTGACCTCCTGTGTATGGGGGATGCTCCTTCCACAGTAGGCCTTGGGAACCTGGTGCCTTGGAACCCGGATACTTACCACCCTCAGGTACTCACATCCAGGGACATCCTGTATATAATAGAGAAGGTGGGGCTGGACCATAGCAGACATAGTGGCCTGGGTCAGTGGGAATACTGTGTGTGTGTGTGTGTGTGTGTGTGTGTGTGTGTGTGAGTGTGCAGGGGGAACATGTCTTACCTCTCAGCATCTCCAGTATTGTGTGCAGAGGTTAAGGTTAAGGATATAAAGTCTGGAGCCAGATTATCCTGCTTCAAATCCTGGCTCTGACTTTAGTTGTATGACCTTGGGCAAGTCATGCCACCCCTTTGTGCCACAATTTTCTCATTAGTAAAATGTTGGGTAACCTATCTTAGAGGGTTACTGTGAGGATTGAATTCATGAGAATGCTGGACTCTATTAAGAGTCTAATAAATGCTGGCTCTCATTTGTATTCTTTTGCACAAGACTTCCCATCAGTCTGTCTTTTTTTCTTCTTCTTTTTTTCTATCAGTCTGTCTTATGAGTCTTAGGACTGGTCAGCTCCACAAATGTTCATTGACCTCACTGCATTTCAGAGGACACCTGGGTCTGCGGGTAGCATGGTCTAGGAGAGCTATCAGCCAGGTAGACCTGGGTTCAAAGCCACTTACAAGGTTTGTGACCTTGATTAAGTGACCTTACACCTCTGTATCTTAGTTTTCCCATCTGTATAGTGGGGATAGTTCTTACCTCATAGAGAAATTGTGAGAATTAGATGGGAGAACATGTGAAAGCTCCTGGCTCACCACCTGTCAGTCAACAGCCTCTCAGTGATTAATGTAGTTCTTTTTGCTGTTCAGAATGGCTATGACAGAATTGAATTTTCACTCTGCCTCTTTTTATTTCTTTTTTCTTTTTAATATTTTTTATTGATTTCAGAGAGGAAGGGAGAGAGGGGGAGAGAGAGAGAGAGAGAGAGAGAGAGAGAGAGAGAGAGAGAGAAACATCAATGATAAGAGAGAATCATTGATTGGCTGCCTCTTGCATGCCCCCCACTGGGGATTGAGCCCACAACCCGGGCATGTGCCCTTCACCGGAATCGAACCCAGGACTCTTGAGTCCACAGGATAACGCTGTATCCACTGAGCCAAACCGGCTAGGGCTGCCTCTTTTTCTTTAATTGAAGTGATTATTTGGATGGCAGTGACAATAGCATCAATAATAATAATACACCTATGCATAGTAGTTTACTGATTATATATCATTCATATTTATCATCACGTAGTCCTCACAACAGCCTTGTGAAGCGCATGACATTGTTGTCCCCATTTTAAAGATGAGGACACTGAGGCACCTCAGACAACACGCAGCTACTGACAAGGCACCAGGAAGGTTTTGCAGAGGAGCTCCTTTCCAGCCAAGCAGAGGCCACTGCTCACTTGGGTCTGGGGGGTCCGGTGCTTATGCAAATGGATGAGTGCTAATCGCTTTGCTAATAGGAAACATACAGGGAGATAGGATCTGTAGCCAAGCGGAAAGGCCTTCCAGAAAAGCGGAGCTGGGAGAAACCCCAAAGAAATCTGGGAAGATAAGGCGCTGCCCTGAGAACTGGCAACACTGTGGGCGGGCTGGCGGGCTGGCGGGCTGGTGGCGCTGGGGCAGTAAGTGCCTGGGAGGCTGGGATGTGTGTAGGTAACGGCTGCCTGGGGCTGGGAGCAGCTTGAAGAGAAGGATCTCTCTCCCTGAGCCAGGCCCACTTGCTGGGCCACCTGGTACAGAATTCCTGCACACCTCCTCTTTGCTTTGCCCAGTTCTGGGTCTGGTGTCATCCAGACAGGACTAAACCCTGCCTCCTAAGGAGGAGAATTTGGCAAAGAGAGCACCTGGACTCTGGAGTCAGGTTGCATGGGTTCAAATCTAATTCCTGTCTCTTATGAGGATTATGTGATTTAATCCATGTAGGGTGCTTAGAAGAGCGGCTGAGATACAACAAGTATTATTTACTAGCTCTCTGACCTTGGGCAAGTTACTGCCCCTGTCTGTGCTGCAGTTTCCTCATCTGTAAACTGGTGCTGTTGTACGATAGTAATGATGTTGCAATGAGGATTATGTGATTTAATCCACGTAGGGTGCTTAGAAGAGCGGCTGAGATACAACAAGTACCGGATAAGTGATAGATGTCATTGTTATTATTATTATTATTATAGAAATATAATAAAATGTGACCAAGTCCTTCCCTTGGTTAAACCCTTTCCACAGTATTCTATTGTCCTCAGGCTCAAGTGCATTCTCAGAGCTGGGGTCTACATTTGGCCCCTACTCACACTCAGCTTTGTCACTCCCGATGCACTTTCCTTTGGGCATCCCAAATTAACCTGCGTTTTCCTGAATGTAGCATTTCTTGCCCCTGGGTCTTTGCTTATGCTGTTTCCTTGGCTCGGAGTGCCCCTTCCAAAGCTGTGCCTCCCTCCCCTGCCTCCTCCCCACCATGTATTTAACTGTTACCAAGGAAGCTTTGTTCCTGACACCCATCAGGTGTTGATACCCACACCTGTGTCCTCATGACCTCTTGGTTCCCCCTATCACAGACCTTAGTACCAGGCGGTGATGGTTCAGGGTCTGTGTCCCTCACTGAGCTGGGTTGCCTCTCTGTTCCCAGTATAATGAGCAAGTCCTGACCCAGAGTTTGACCAACTCTGTTTGTTGAATGAATCTACAGGGGGACACAGACAAGTACACCGAGCTGACTCACCTGAGGTCCCATCAGCTTCTAGAGAAGGGGCAACACAATCTGAGAACATGGCAGCTTGATAGGCAATGGAGCCTGGTGGTTAGAAGAACAGACCCTCAAGGCAAACAGCCTGGGGTTTGAATCTTGGCCCAGCTATCTGTGAGCTGGGTGACTTTGGGCATATTGTGTAACCTATCAGAGCTTCCATTTCTCTGGTAACTGGGAGTAATACTAGACACTTGAGCATGAAATTATGATGGAAAGTGCTTTACACCATATTGGGCACATAGTGAAGGTGGTGGCCAGCTACTTCACCACCACATGATCCAGGCCTGCAGCTGCTTAGCATGTGGGCTGCCTGACAGCCACCGCCTCTGACCTGGAGGCAGCAGCCAGTTGTGTGAACCTGCATCCAGAGGTAGTAAACTGTGTCCGGGCAGTGCTTCTCACACTGCTAGCAAGGAGAAGCCTCCAGGCAGTGTACAGTGGAGACAGGAGCAGCTGGGAGGTTGGACATCCACCCATCTGCCCTGCAGGAAGGACCCAGCCATTTCCAGAGATCTCTTCTGGTATTTGGGTTCTAAGGTTTGGTCCCAGGGATTCTAGAATTTTGTCTCACTCTGGGATTCTATTGCATGATTAAAGCCACAGTATGTATGGATACATGCTAGCATTCATTCATTCATTCATTCATTCATTCAACTCTTGCTGAGCACTTGCTCTGTGGCTGAGTTGGAGATATCAAGACTGATATGACACTGTGAGCCTGTCTTCAAATTGCTCCTAGTCAGGAGGGGCAGACAAAGGTATAAACAAGCCATAAAGATCAAGTGGTCAGGGACTGGGAAGGGGGAGAGACTTACGGTAGCACCAACTGGAGCCCTTTCTCTGCCTCAGGTGCCAAACTACAGGCTGTCTATGTGAAATGTTATTTGGTCCTTACAAGAGGCCCTGCGGGTAGACATGAATGTTGCCCTCATCTGAATTCATTTCCTGCTGCTGCTGTAACAACAAACAAGTTTGTTTGGTAATCCACAAACTCGGTGGCTTAAAACAACACAAAATTATTATCTTACAGTTCTGCAGTCAGAAGTCCATCACCAGTTGCGCTGGATGGAAGTCAAGGTGTTGGCAGGGCTGGAGGCTACGAAGGCAGAACCTGTTTCCCTGCCCGAATTTCTCAGCTCTCGGCCCTTGCATCACTTCCTTCATCACATCCTTCCCTCTCCCTGTGACCCTCCTGCCTCCCTCTTGTAGGGATCGCTGTGATCCCATTGGGTCCACCTGGATACGCTAGGCTAATCTCCTCCCCTGAAAATCCCCCACTCAATCACACCTGCAAAGTGCCTTCTACCATGTAAGGCAACTCATTCACAGGTTCCAGGGATTAGGACGTGGACATCTTTTGGGGGGGGGGGCATTATTTATTTCCTCATCCCATCTTACAGATGAAAAACTAGGGTTTACAAAGGTCACAGAACTTGCCTAAATCATTCAGCCATAACTGTCAAATCCAACACTCCCTGGTCTCAGGCCTCAAGCTCTTAACCTCAATACAAGAAGCCGACTGGTGGAGGCAAAACTTGAACCAGGTTTTGAAGAATGAATCAAGGTTAACAAAAGGTGTGTCAGGTAGAGGAATGGTGTGGGCGAAAGCACAGTGGTGAAAATGAGTTTAGTGCTGGTGTGTTTGGGGCCATAAATTGCTCCGATCGGCTGGAGTGAGGGTGAGGGGACAGTTGGCAGGTCTGGAGCACGGGGAGCCCCACAGAGCAGGCTGTGATGTCTGATGTCTGCAGTTTAACCTGAAGGCTGTGATGAATCACCAGGGCGTGTGAGGGCGGCTCACCAGTATCTACTGGTCAAATCCCTTCCCCTCCCTGAACCTTGATTTCTAGTCAAGGGAAGCAGTGGGTCAGCTCTTCTGTGGGGACTGTGTGAGTCTGCCTCCCCCGTCCCTCCTCCCCTCGAGACCTGGCTGCTTGGCCTGGTCCCATCCATCCCTGGGGAGAAATGAGGGCTGGATGAACTGCTCCTTCCCCCACACCCAGGACAGCGATGGTTTCCAAATATCTGCCTGTTGAAATAATGTTCTCCGGGCGCTGGGCCTCCCTCCCTCCCTCACATTCCTGGGCCAGCCTGCCTGTTTGGCTTGCTCGGACAAATATTGACTTTCTCTGTCCTTCTCACTCTGGGTCTGTTTAAAAGGCATCAATCTTTGCCGGGGTGGGAGCTCCCTCTCCGTAACCTGTGGCCTCTGCGGATCTGTCCAGGCAGGGAGTGGCGGGGAGGGGCCTCAAGGCCCTGGGGACACCCCTTTCTTGCTTGGCTGCAATAGAGGCTTTCAGTGGGATGCTGCTGCTGATCAGGTGCCGTCCACTGGTCCCAACAGCCCCATTTATTGAGTGTCTGCTACCTGGGCGAGGGCGTCAGGCCTGCCGCAGGGCATAAACACGGAGGCCCTCCAGACACTTTCTCTGGGCTTCACAGTAACCAGGCAGGGGAGGTGTGAGCCTGTCAGACACCCTGCTGACCCAACGTAGAAACTTACTCATAGTCCAACCACTTCTCAGGCTCCACCGCCACCATCCGGGTCAGAGACACCATCCTCTCACTCCTGGATGATTAAATCAGTCTCCTAACTGGTCTCTGCTTCTGCCTTTGCTCCCTTCAGTCTGTTCCCAGCACTGGGCCAGAGTGGTCGGTTAAAATGATCTTCAGACCATGCCACTCCTGTGGCCCCAGCCCTCCAGGGACTTCCCAGCCACAGAGGGAAAAAAATATTTTTTTAAATGTATTGAGAGAGATAGAGACATCAATGATGACAGAGAATTACTGACTGGCTGCCTTCTGCACACCCACAATGGGGATCGAGCCGCAATCCCAGCATGTGCCCTGACTGCCAATCGAACCGAAACCTCCTGGTTCATAGGTCGGAGCCCAACCCCTGAGCCATTGCTGGCTGGGCCAGAGTAAAATTTTTACAGTGGTGTTAGCCCCCAGCGACCGGCCCACGCCTTCCCCTCCCAACCTCCTCTCCTTCTCACTCCTGGCGGCTCTGCTCCAGCCCCACTGGCCTTCTGGTGGCATCTCAGTCTGAGATTTGCACCGACTGTTTCCTCTGCCTGGACTGGTTGCCCCAGGACCTGACAGACCCCCTCCCTCCCTCCTTGTTATTTTTGCCCAAAGGTCACCCACCTTTCCAGTGAGCCCTTTCTTAGACAGCAGCCCCCCACCCCCACCCAGCACTTTGTCTCCCTGCCCCCACTCTTTATCCTTCTCCTTAGCATTTGCTACCACCGTCCAGCATCATTTATCTCGTTCAGTGTCTGTCTCTCCTGAGGGCAGGATTTCTGTCTGTTGCATTTGCTGCATCCTGGGCACCTAGAACCAACCGTGCTGTGTTGAGTGAATGTGGCATCCTCACCTCGCAGATGAGAGGTAGTGGGGTGGTTAGTGCGTTGGCTAATATTTATTACCTGCTTTCTGAGCACTCCACGTCCACCGGCTCACTAAATGCTCACATCACTAATGTATAAGATGGCATGGCTATTGTCCCTCTTTCCTGGATGAGGAGACAGAGGCACTGAGTGGCGGGGGACAGGTCCTGGCTGCCCTGAGTGCATGTGCCACAAAATGCCAGTGATGTGGGTGAGCTGGTGTCCAGCACCTTCACCACCCCCTGGGCTCCCCACCTGTCCCTGGGACTGGCCTGTCTGTGCAGGAGCTCGCAGACCCACCTGGTCCATTGTGTCCCATAGGTTTGGCCAGGCCTCTTTTCCTCTTTCAGCTCCTCTCTGCTCTGGCCCCTCTCTCTCAGGATCACTCCAACCACCCTGCTGCCCTGTGAGCCACACTTAGACCTGTCTCTCTCCTCTCCTTTGCCCAGGGCTCCATGGGTCCAGGGCTGGACTCGCCCCTGGGTGGCAAAGCCCTGTGTCATCTGGCTCAGGAAACCCAACCCTCTCACTCCCCTTCTCCCTTAATGAAGGCCCCATGGTCTCCCCCACCAACCTGGTAGTCACTCACATCTCTGCGCTGGGGGTGCCTTCTCCCATTTTCTTAGTGTAGCCATTCCCCTTTTATTGTGAAAATGTGTGAAGAACAGAGAAGTAGGAAGAATCATACTGTGGGGAAGCACGGGGCTTGTTTGGAAAAGTCAAAGCAGGGTCTGCTGCCTTCGGCAAGGTCCCCTAGAGGCCCCCCAACCTTTTGGAGAATTTCCTTACAGACTTTCCAACCAAATCCCGTGCTGCCCCCCATCACACAACAAAAACCCGATCCCTTGTATCTAGATCCACCAGTCACGAAGGGATTCTCTCCTCCTTCCCTTCCTCCCTCCCTCCTTCTCCCCACCTCCTTTCCTGTCACTCTCCCTCCCTCACCACTTGTGAGTAAATAGCAGACCTCACCCCTCCAGCTGCAGGATGATCTTTTAAAAAATACCTCCTCCTACGTAACCACAATAGAATTATTGCTCTGAAATGTTAACTTTGATACTATGTTATTATCTAATACATAGTCGACATTCAAATTTTCCCAATTTTCTACATAATGTCCTCTAGAGCATTTTATTTTAGTTGTCATATTGATTCAGCCTCTTTTAATCTAGAATAATTTTCCAGCCTTTTTTGTCATCTTTCATGCCACTGACATCTTTTAAAAAAAATATATTTTTATTGATTTCAGAGAGAAAGGGAGAGGGAGAGAGAGATAGAAACATCAATGATGAGAGAGAATCATTGATAGGCTGCCTCTTGCACGCTCCCTACTGGGGACTGAGCCTGCAACCCAGGCATGTGCCCTTCACTGGAATCGAACCTGGGACCCTTCAGTCCACAGGCCAATGCTCTATCCACTGAGCCAAACCAGCTAGGGCAACATTGACATCTTTGAGGAGTCTAGCTCAGTTATTTAGTGAAATATCCCATTAGAATGTAAGTTCTACAAGGGCTGGGACCATCACTGTATCCCAGCTCCCAGTACATAGTAGGTCCTCAACTAATATTGATGAGTGAACAAGTGAATCCAATGGATTTGTCTGAGAGTTTCCTTAAGATTAGATTTGAGATAACCATTTTCGGCAGGAATACGCCCCTTCTTGCCTCCAGCCTCTCTGTCTTTCTCTTTGGATCATTGACCCACATTGCTGCCCCCTGCTTTGCCCTTGACCTCACCAGATCTTGCTTCTCCACCAATGCCCAGCCCCAGCCCCAGTCCCATCGGCTGGGTCAGCAAAAGTCTTGCTCTGGCACCAAGGGACCAGAATGGGAGGCATGGCGAGGCTACCCTGCCCTGCCCCCTAGGAAACCACGAGGGAACCAGGCACCCTTCCCCGGAGAGGCTCAGGAGGCGATGGTTTGCCCCTCATGTGATTTTTAGCAGCAGAACCTTCTGGTCAGACACATTTTTCATAGAAAAGCAATGGAGATGGCTGTGTTCTTACTGAGGGCAGGGTGTGAATGTGCACGTGTGTGTGCACGTGTGTGTGCATGTCTGTGTACATGTCTATGTGCATATACAGCTACGTTCTTGGGCTTGAGTTCTTAAGCTCTGGCCACCCAGGTTTCCCCTCTGCTCTAGAGTGTCCCCTGAGATTTTCATGGAGCCTTTGGGGCCCCTGATCCGTGAGATTTACTGTATGTTGACCTTGGTGTTAAGCTCAGGGAAGCGGGACTGAAGGTGGTGGAGCACACTGGCTTTGGAATCACGTAGATCTGGCTTCCAATCCCTACCTGTTTCCTTCTGGCTGCTTGGTTCTGGACAAGCTATTTAATCTCTTTAACCCTCAATTTCCTAATCTGTAAAATGGGGAGAATAATAGTATCCACCTCCGTCTGTTCTTATGAAGATGAAATGAGGAAATGCCCTTGCAGACCTGGACCCTAGTGGATGGACACCTCTAAGTAGAGTGAGGGGAAGAGGAGTTCCATAGGCTGGGATGTCAGAATTAATTGTCAGAATAGTTGTTTCTGATACACAGAAGGCTCGGTACTTTCCGCTCCAAGCCTGTCATTCTGCAGCGGGTAATCAAGTGGGGCTTCGATGGCGATGCTCTGGACTAGGGCTGGGAAGGGTTTATAGGCCCAGCCCTTGGCAGTGACTTTAGGAAGAGAGAAGTTCAGAATTGAGGGAGGGAGTAGGAGGTAGGGAGCCCTAATTTACATCAGCCTCTGCCTTAGAGCTTACCCCTCTACTCTCATACCCCCGCTTGGAGACCACACCAGCTTGTCCAGATGTGGGAGAAGAATTGGTCCCCGGCTCAGCAGTTGGCAGTGGGGGGCGGGGGGGGGGGGGGGTCACCAGCTTGTCCAGATGTGGGAGAAGAATTGGTCCCCGGCTCAGCAGTTGGCAGTGGGGGGCGGGGGGGAGGGGGGGTCTGAGTTCTAGTTCTGACTCACCACTGACTCTGAGTGTGAACCAGGGTGTCACTCCCTGGCTCCTAGACCACATCTCTCACCTGTAATTGTGTGTGTGTGTGTGTGTGTGTGTGTGTCTTCCATGAAGTCATGGTCTCCACAAGGTCCCAAGGAAAGCCTATCCAGTTCCATGAGTTGATGGGGAGACCCTGTCAAAGATTGGGATGGGTGGAAGGCACTGTGGGCAAGAGTGGGTCTTGGTGGTTACAGTCAGGAGGCTGGAGGTTGGAGAACCAGCCCTCAGCCCTGCTCAGGCTTTGGGGCTAGCGTGTGGATGGCAGGAGACGGGGTTGAGAAGAGGCCCTCCCAACCTTGAAGTCCCCCTTGCCCAGGCATGGCTGTGATTTTGCTCAGGGCTCAGCTGGGAGGGGAGCTGCTGCTGGTGCTCTGGGTGGGACACTGCGGGCAGCTGCTCTAGCAGCCCCTGATGGCCCCCGAGGACCGGGCGCTGCTGCCGGAGCCCGTGGTGTGCCCTTCGTGTCCAAGAAGACTGAGCACACCCTGCGCCTGGCACACTCGACACACAGTAAGCACCTAAAAAACTATTTTTTAAATGAATGGATCCCACTGGGTATGATACAAATTGATTTAACCCTAATTAGCATATTTAACTCACTGCACTTTAATTCAGTTAAACTTTGACAAGCCTTTTTTTGTATCTTGTAACCTCTGGAAAAGAAGGCTGCAATTCTATGACTTGAAGAGTACCAGGCTCTCTTAACTTCCCTAAGTCTCAATGAACTCATCTATTGAAGGGGAATAGCAACACCTGCCTTGCCCCTTTTGTGGGTGTTACCGGGATTAGTGAGGTTGTGTGTGAAAGTGCTTTGTGGACCAGCAAGTGCTGGGATGACTTCCTGTCCTTGGAAATGTGTGCATGAGGGGGACGGAGGGCAGACTGTGTGGTGGTTAGATCCCTCTTGTTCACAACGTTCCACAGATCTGTGGTTTTATGAGAATGTCTACAACCCCAATCTGAGCAAGTCCCTCCCCAGTCTGAAACCTTCCCAGCGTTGCCCAGTGGACGTAAGACGAAGTTCAAAGTTCAAACGCCTCACCTGAGGCCCAGGGAGCCTCCTCCCTCCTCTCCGCCTCCTCGCCCTCCGTGCTCTGCACTGCGCGCCTCCTGTGTTTCCTTCCGTCCGCCTCCCCACTGCCTCTGGGTCTCTGCACCGTGGTTCTCTCTGCCTAGACTTCAACTCCTCCCTGCTCTTTCTCAGGTAAGCACCCAAGCTTAGTTAATGACCTTCTCCACATGGAAAGCCATTATTGTCATCTTTCCTGCCAGCCCCTGCTCTTGTTTTATTGTATTTATGACTTTCCTACCCCCCTTTAGTCCCCATCCCTCCTCCCACTTCCCTCTACCCTATAGGTCTCCACTCTAATATGTTTGGTATATGACCTTGGAAATGCACGTTTCTTTGAAAAATATATGGTGTTGTTTTCTTTGTGTATGTTTTTAATTTATATAAATGGTATTTTGCTTTAGAGCACCTTCTGTTTCTTATTTTTCCCCACTTAACACATGTTTTTAAGATCTATCCATATCATTGTATGTCCCTCTAGTCTCGTTCATTGCCTCTAATTGCATGTGTGCTGCATGCAAACGCTGCCTTTTTCTTACCCTCTCACTCCCCAGTGACACTTTCCCTTCCCCTCACCACCACAACCGGTCCCCTAATGAACATTCTCGTACCTGTGCCCTCAGGGTCAGGGCATGAGTTTCTCTGTGGTGAATACCAAGGAGGAGCATTGCTCAGAGGGCTCTCGCCTGGGTTTAATTTCCCCCAGCCCTGCCTGATTGGACCCCAGCAGAGCACAAGGGTTCAGGTTTCCCCGAGTCTTTGCCAGCATTTGGCATTATTCAGCTTTTACATTTACAATCTGATGGGTGTAAAATGGTATCTCATAGTTTTAATTTGCAAATCTCTGATTATGAGCGAGGTTGAATATCACCCCTACACTTGCTTGCCCTTTTGGCATTCCCCCTTCCTCTTTATCTGGGTTAAGTCCAGCTAGTCCTTCCGGTCTTAGTACAGGTACACATCCCTTGGGAAGACTGCTCCCCTCACTTTGTTTCTGCCTCCCCTTTTGTCCTCTTAATCCCTTGCATTTTCCATTATAATAGAACTTATCTTAGTGGGTAGTACTCCTCTGTCTCCCCCACTAGACTGTGGGGATCTTGAGGGTCACATGCAGGTCTAATTCATCCCTATGCCCCTGGCGCTTGGCACAGGGCCCGGTCCAGGGAATGTATGAAGACTGACTGGCTGAAAGAATCAGTGTTGTTGTCTGAAGGGTTGAGAGGTCATTCTGGAAGCGGGCAGTGTGAGCCAGGTGGAGGGCCGGGAGATTCAGAACTTGACCCACCAGGGGTAAGCAGAGCAGGAGACTGGAACGCTAGATTCAAAGTTGGTAGGCCATAGTCTGGAGACCCAGCTAGAAAGTCCCCCCACTGAGGCTCTCTGTGGTGGCCAGCCATGGCTGAGCTCGCAGACGCAGATGTAGCTAGGAGCACCGGGGAGCCTACGCCTCCCACCTGGTGTTTAAGGCTCTTCTCACCAGTCCTGACTGGTTATCAATTGCCACCTAATTTAATCCTGGTTCTTACTTTTTTCTTGCCCATTGCTCAGACTTTAGTCTAACATGCATCTTCCTAACTCACTCTTAGCCTTTATCTTGGGGCCAAGAGCCGGTGGGGCCGATGGCAGGCCCCGGGCTGCAGGCCAGCCCCTCATCAAAAGCCCTCGCACTGACTTGCAGCTGCAACTGTGGCTGCTTCAGCTGAAGGAGCCTCTGCGTGGCCGCCCACTGCCCGAGCCTGTGGCTGAGGTAATTCCCCACCGGAGCCTGCTCCCAGCTCCTCAGCGCCCTTCTTTTCCTTCCACGTGGTTTGGCAGAGGCTGAAAGACAGAAGATTACAGGCATGCAGTTCCACCCCACAAACCAGCGTGAAACCCCATGGTTGTCTTTTTCCACCCTCTGCCTCTACTTAGTTTTTCCTTTCTCCGAGGATCTGCGTTCCCAACATCTCCTCCTGCCCCAGGATCAATCAGTTGGCAGGGTGTTGTGGGAAATAAATTTGCATTCAATCATGCCCATGGCAACCATCGTGAGCAGGGCCTATGTTCCTGTCCTTGAGCCCAGACTCCATTCTGTTTAAAAGGCTTGGGGTTTACAAAACTAAGTGGACTAGAACATAACTTTTAATAGCACATTTGAACAGAATTTAATGAGGTTTAAGACAGAACTATAAAGTGGTTTTTCTGCAAGGACTATTATTAATCATAAGAAAAATCATAGCCGTCTACTTCATTTGTCCAGCATGTTCCAATATATTCAAAATGTTTTCACATTCGTCATCCCATTTGACCCTCTTAACTCTCCTGGGAGGTCAATAGGCCTGGCATTATTGTCCTCATAGCTGACAACTGTGTTTCACAGATGTTAACGGGCACACGGATCACCTGGGCATCTTGTTCAAATGCAGATCTTGTATCAGAGAGTCTGAGAACCTGCATTTCTAGCAGGATCCCAGATGAGGCTGGTGCTGTAAGTCCATGGCCCACATGAGCAATGAGAATGAGAAACTCAATGTGTGCATACATAAAAAGAGCCAGAAGCTGTGCCTGTTTTCCTTCCTTCTTAACTTTCTCCCTTCAACAAATACCAACCAAGTGCCTACCATGTGTGCTAGACGTGGTTCTAGGTGCAGGAATGAATGACATTAAAAATACTTAGCAATAGCCAATAGTGCTGACTAATCAGATCATTAGATCACCAGCTATGGCAAAGGCCACTGATGCTTCAGATGATGGAGGCTGGTCCAGGGAGTCTCGGGGGAGAGTGTGGGTGGCCAAGGAGTTTGGGGGTACTTGGCCGGGGCGGGGGGAGGCTGAGCACAGAAACATCTCAGTATTCAGAACCAGTTATATAAGAACCCTGGGCTATGGTGCAGAGAATTTTCAGGCAGAGGTTTGGCCTTCAAGAGATCATAGTGCAGTGGGAGAGACAGGCATGGGTCCAGGAGGCTGGTAGAGCATTGTGTAGCGTTTGTAAACTCTGTGAGGGCAGGCCTTGCATTCATCTGTCCCCTTCACTGTTGTATCCCCAGTCTTTGGTCAATGAACATCCTGGTGCATAGTAGACACTCCATTAATAGCTTTGTGTGTGTGTGTGAGGGGGATGAATAACTGAACTGAACGGGGCACAAATTAGGGAGTGGCCAGTTCTGTCTAGGGTACACTGAGGGGAGTGGGAGAGCTGTCAAGGAAGACTTCCCAGAGGAGGTGATGTTGTAGTTGAATCCTAAAGATTAGTGGGTGCCTGCCAGGCAGGTGGTAGGGGAGTGGGCAGGTTAGAGCCTTGGGTCCTGCTTAACCCCACAGCTGCCTTAGTGCATGGAGCTGGCAATTCTTTAGTGTCTGGGATTCAGAATGCTGGGCCACTCCCCTGAAGCTCTCCTACGTTCCCAGAGGCCTGGGCCATTTGGATGTGGCATCTGGGTTCTCCCGGCTCCTAGGAAGTCCCCCTGGAGGATGACTCAGGCCTGCTGAGCACATTGTGTTCTGAGTGGGCTGGGACCCAGGAAGGGACCTCCCCAGTGTTGGATGCTGGGGCCTCAGAGATGAATCAGAAGGCCCTCCAGGAGCTCCCGTCAAGCCCGCCTCAATTTAGTTTCAGGCCAGTTGACCCTTTGGCTGACAACGCCAGCCACCAGAGTGCCCCAGACCTCTGCACGGTGACCTTACAGTCTCTGGCCCAGCTCTTGCTGCCTTCTCTCTTTCTCTGTTCCTCCTTTACATATTTAATAATATTATTTAAATAGTAATGATAAAATATAATAATTTAATATATTAAAGAGGGCTTCAAAGCCTCTTTTTATATGGGAGCCAGAGCAGGTGTGGTGTCATAATGCCCATTCTATGGATGCGGAGACTAAGGCTTTGAGAGGGGGAGCGTTTGACAAAAGGTATAAGAGAGAATTATAACTCAAATTCTGGACTCTGATTCTGGGTCCATGACCTGCCCAAGAGATAACCTTTTAAAGAATTTGTCAATAAACAGATATTTATTGACTGTCTACTGTGTGTCAGGCTCTGTTCCAGGCTTTGGGGCTCATCTGCGAACAACAGATAGAATCTGTCCTCATGGAACTTTCTCTTTAGTGGCAGGGGGAGGGGGGGGAGAGATAGACAATCACAAACATAAGGTAAAATATAGAGTATGGCAGATGGTGATCGTATTATAGACAAAAATCAAGCTGGGAAGGGGACAGGGAGTGTGGAGGGTTTGATTACCGTTCGGGTGGAGAAATTAGGGACGACCTCCCGAGAAGATGACTTTTGAATGAAGGCTTGAAGGAGGTGATGGAGTAAGTCTTGCAGACCTGGGGGAAGAATGTTCTGGGCGGAGGGAAGAGCAGAGGCCCTGAGGTGGGAGTGTGCAGAGCCCCAGGGCTCTGGAACTCCTTTTGATGGGAGCCTGGTCTCAGCCCTGCGGGGACAAGAGTTTTGCTCCTCTGCTCTCTTCATCTCCCCCCAGGGCTCCCAGTATGTGAGTCTGATAAGCCATGGCCCTGGGAGCCCTGCAGCTGCTGGAGTGGGTGGTGACAAGCCAGAGAGGCCGGGGAGACCCATGGTGCCGGCCGCCCACTGCTGCCCTGGGACGTGTCTCTGGAAGCAGCGGCAGTCATATTGAAAGGTTGATCTCCCCATTAGAAGGGATTTGTCAGCACGAGCTGGGGCTTAGTGGCCTAAGCCGTGGGTCTGAAGGCTCAGACAGGTTCAGGGCCTAGAGGAGCTGACTCAGGCCTGGCTCCCTTAGGAATCGAGGAAAGGCCACCAGCTGAGACTGCTCTGTGTGTGTGTGGAGAATTATAACTCAAATTCTGGACTCTGATTCTGGGTCCATGACCTGCCCAAGAGATAACCTTTTAAAGAATTTGTCAATAAACAGATATTTATTGACTGTCTACTGTGTGTCAGGCTCTGTTCCAGGCTTTGGGGCTCATCTGCGAACAACAGATAGAATCTGTCCTCATGGAACTTTCTCTTTAGTGGCAGGGGGAGGGGGGGGAGAGATAGACAATCACAAACATAAGGTAAAATATAGAGTATGGCAGATGGTGATCGTATTATAGACAAAAATCAAGCTGGGAAGGGGACAGGGAGTGTGGAGGGTTTGATTACTGTTCGGGTGGAGAAATTAGGGACGACCTCCCGAGAAGATGACTTTTGAATGAAGGCTTGAAGGAGGTGATGGAGTAAGTCTTGCAGACCTGGGGGAAGAATGTTCTGGGCGGAGGGAAGAGCAGAGGCCCTGAGGTGGGAGTGTGCAGAGCCCCAGGGCTCTGGAACTCCTTTTGATGGGAGCCTGGTCTCAGCCCTGCGGGGACAAGAGTTTTGCTCCTCTGCTCTCTTCATCTCCCCCCAGGGCTCCCAGTATGTGAGTCTGATAAGCCATGGCCCTGGGAGCCCTGCAGCTGCTGGAGTGGGTGGTGACAAGCCAGAGAGGCCGGGGAGACCCATGGTGCCGGCCGCCCACTGCTGCCCTGGGACGTGTCTCTGGAAGCAGCGGCAGTCATATTGAAAGGTTGATCTCCCCATTAGAAGGGATTTGTCAGCACGAGCTGGGGCTTAGTGGCCTAAGCCGTGGGTCTGAAGGCTCAGACAGGTTCAGGGCCTAGAGGAGCTGACTCAGGCCTGGCTCCCTTAGGAATCGAGGAAAGGCCACCAGCTGAGACTGCTCTGTGTGTGTGTGGGGTGCGGTGGGGGGGTCGGGGGAGGGGACCTCAGAGTCAGGAGGAATTGCTTGGTGCCTCCAGGGGCACTGCCAAAGCTCCTGTTGTTCTCCCTGGGATCCAGGAGCAGCCCTGATGTCCTAGCCTGGCATGCAAAGCTGAGAGAGGCCTCAGGACTCAGCTGTGTGCCAGTGTGCCTCACTCTGCACCCTCCCCCTGGGACAAGCCGTCCTTTTCCGAGACTTTAGATATCTGTACACTTTTGTGGTCCCACAGTCTCCCTGACGGCCCCACCAGGATGTCCCACCAACCTCTCCAACTGAATGCATCCACAGCGGGACTTCCATCCTCTCTCCGAATCTGCCCGTGTCAATCACAGCTGACTCTCACCATTTCACATACTTCATAGTGTATCAACTCAAATACTTTCCAGTCAGCTCCTATGATAGCCCCATTTTACAGACTGAGAATTAGGGAAGAAGGAGGTGACAGCACATCGCACTGACAGTATACTGCTTCACCAGTTCAATTTCACCTTCAAAATCTACCCGGAGACTCCGCATCCCTCCATCTCCCCGGTCATTTCCCCACCCAGGTCAGATTCCTGCTCTTTGAATTACTTCTAACTGGTTAAAACAACAACAACAACAAAAACCTGTTTCCCTACTGGTCTCAGATCACCATCTCTCCAGTTCATTCTTCCCAGAGCAGCCCGGGTGATTGTTAAGGAAATTCAGAGCTGATTGCATCCCATTCCATGGTTTCTGGATAAAATCTATACTCCTTACCATGACCTCCCAGGCCATGTACAGCATGGCTTTGCGTGCCTGTCCTGACTGGTCCTGGGGCCCTCACTCAGCTCACTGCAGTCACACCAGCTTGCTTTCAGTCTGGAAGCGTGACAAGCTCCTCCCACTTCAGGCCTGTCAGGTGCTGCTTCCTCTGCTGAATGCTCCCTCATTGCAGGTTTGAATCATTCTTCATCTCAGTTTAAATGTCATGTCCTCAGGAAGCCTTCTTTTCCCAGGCCTCATCACCCTGTCAGATGCTCTTCATGTTGACAAAATCTAGGTGAACTGCAATTAGCTAATTATCTGGGTCCTTACTAATCAGCACATGGCTTCCCTGTGGGTGATAAGATCCATGAGGGCAAGACCTGGGTCTGTACAGTTTCCAGCCTTATCCTTAGCACAACACCTGACACACAGTGGTGCCCAGGAAAAGCTGAAGAATATGCAAATGACATACTCAGGCTTTCTTTCACTCGGTCCCTTATTATTTCCCTTCACGCATGTACGTGTCACCTAAGCTGCTTTCCTTATTTCCCTTCACATAGCCACACTCCTTCCAGCCTCTGTGCCTTTGTCTTGCTGTTTCTGCAACCTGATGCTCAGCCACTTCCCTCCTCTCATCCCCAACCTTCCCATCCTCCCCTCCTCTCATCCCCAACCTTCCCATCCTCCCCTCCTCTCATCCCCAACCTTCCCATCCTCCCCTCCTCTCATCCCCAACCTTCCCATCCTCCCCTCCTCTCATCCCCAACCTTCCCATCCTCCCCTCCTCTCATCCCCAACCTTCCCATCCTCCCCTCCTCTCATCCCCAACCTTCCCATCCTCCCCTCCTCTCATCCCCAACCTTCCCATCCTCCCCTCCTCTCATCCCCAACCTTCCCATCCTCCCCTCTTCTCATCCCCAACCTTCCCATCCTCCCCTCCTCTCATCCCCAACCTTCCCATCCTCCCCTCCTCTCATCCCCAACCTTCCCATCCTCCCCTCCTCTCATCCCCAACCTTCCCATCCTCCCCTCCTCTCATCCCCAACCTTCCCATCCTCCCCTCCTCTCATCCCCAACCTTCCCATCCTCCCCTCCTCTCATCCCCAACCTTCCCATCCTCCCCTCCTCTCATCCCCAACCTTCCCATCCTCCCCTCCTCTCATCCCCAACCTTCCCATCCTCCCCTCCTCTCATCCCCAACCTTCCCATCCTCCCCTCCTCTCATCCCCAACCTTCCCATCCTCCCCTCCTCTCATCCCCAACCTTCCCATCCTCCCCTCCTCTCATCCCCAACCTTCCCATCCTCCCCTCTTCTCATCCCCAACCTTCCCATCCTCCCCTCCTCTCATCCCCAACCTTCCCATCCTCCCCTCCTCTCATCCCCAACCTTCCCATCCTCCCCTCCTCTCATCCCCAACCTTCCCATTCCCCTCCTCTCATCCCCAACCTGCCCATGCTTCAAGGCTCCACTCCAGCCTCCCCTCCTCCAGGAGGCCTTCCTTCTTCACACCAACAGTCCCAGGATCCCTGTTCTTCTCCTTCCCTGTGCTATTTCTCCTGTAATGCTCCCCGAGCAAGAACCCTTGACCAGGGACCACGTCCTCTTTTTCAGTGTCCTCTCCAGAAGTGATAGGCTCAGGGCTGGGCACGAGGAGATGCACGTGAAGGGCTACTGAGTCAGGATGAAGGCACAGTCTGCTGTCTTCTTCTGTTTTTCAGGTTCCACTGGAAGGAAGGCAGACCCTTCCATTTCTCACCTCCTCTACTTGTACCACCCGAGTGCACTCCTCACCCACGAGATCCCATGAACAAGTTTGACTGTGAAAAAGCACAGGCAGTGGACACAGCAAGTACTTTGGAGTCAGTCAAATCTAGACTGAAATCCTATTTCTGATGGGTTCAACCATCTGTAATTGCCATTCCTAAGCCAAACACTATTGACTAGCAACCGTTTCATGTGGCTCAATTTAAAACCAGGCAGCTGGTCTGATTTTCTTTAGACTCAGTTTCTTCATCTGTGCATGGGAGTAGAGTCTCAGTTACAGAGTTGGAAAGAGGAGAAAATGCAGCTGTGTGGAATAGAAGGAGCCAAGTTTGAACCTTGTATCCACCATCTTATTGGAGTTTCAATTTGCAAACAACAGAGTTCATTTGAGCTGGCTGAAGCAGAGGAAGAATTTATTCCAGGTTGTTGGCCAGCTTGCAGAATCTCTGGTGGGCTGCAAAATCTCTGGGGCATTTTTTAATGAAAATACTACTGCCCTGTCCCTCAGTCCCTGTGGCATGTGGGGCTGGATGTCAGAGGCTCTGTCACTCCTGTCCCTAAAGTACTGGAAGCCTCTGCCACTTTGCTGGCCACATGCTCAGTCACTCCGCTTGACCACCTCCTCCTTCTGAATCCAGGTTTCACATAGGTGTGTCTGATTGATGGCGCCTGGGTCACGTGTCTGAACTTGAGCCACAAAGAGGTCTCAGGATGAGGCTTTTTTGGTTTCTACCTGGAGAATGTTGGAGTCATTAATGCAGGAAATAATCAAAATAGAGGAGAGCATTCAAAATGATAGCTATGTGCCGCTGCTTCTTACTAGCTCTGCGATCTCAGGCAGGTAACTTATCCTCTCTGAACCTCAGTTTTCTCATCTGTAGAATGGGGGTAACAGGAGTATCTATTTCACTGGGTTGTTATGCAAAGTCTTAGCATCAACTTTTCTATTTTGTAGCTGTCGGGACACGTAAATGAAGCCCTGATTCGTGGCTCTGTATGTTTCCCTGGGTGGATACCTCCTCTGGCCTGATGAGTGCCTCCCTGACAGCGAGTCCTTTGAGGATGGCCCCAGCACACACACAAGTCTAGCCCACAGTAGCTCAGGAGGCATCTGTAGAATGACTCAGTGGATGGGACCTCTGGAGCTGCAACCTTTCCCTTCCCCACACCGCCTGACAGTGTTCTCTCCCCTTTCCCGGTGGCCTTAGAAAAGTGTCACCACTCCTGTTCTCCTTCTTCCTGCCCTTCTGCCATGTGGATCGTATAAGGAGGGAGTGTGGAGGCTCGGGAGGGGGAAGGGCCAGTCAAACTTTGGGGGTAGGGGCTGCCTCCTGCTTTGGGAACATTTCTCTGATTGCTAAGCACAGCTCAGCAGGCTGCCCTGGCTTAGGACAAAAAGAAGGGAGAAGCAAACACCCTTCATTTTAATTAAAGCCAACTTTACATTGTTATTACATTTGCCTGTGTTATTGCACGAGCTTACAATAAAGTTATATGGCGCCCCCAGGGCGGCTTGAGCTGCGTGATAGAATGTGTCCAAGTTCAGCACTCCAGGATTGCGCTTGGCTTCTCTGCAGGGTGAACCAGAGCCAGCCCGAGTCCTCTCTGGGGCTTCGAGCAATTGTTCAGGCTCAGATCTGTTAGCGGCGCCTTATTTATGTTTCATTCATTTGAAAAATATTTATTGAGTACTTTCTATGCGCCCAGAAGTGGACGAGGTGCCGAAATCACCCCTGGCACATTGCTGCACACCACTAACAGTGCACATACCCCTGTCTCCAGGATCTGGCCTTCACCAGTTTCTTTCCAGCAGCACTGAGTTCCATGTGGTCACCCCCACTGCCCGCCCCAAATGCCTATTCTGGTCTTTTTCTTTTGCTCTGAGGAGGTATCCGTGATTGAGCTAAGCAAACCCTTACATTTAGCCATTCCCTAAGTTCCTTCACAGCTGACGTCTCTTCTGGTTCTCACAACACTCCTCTCTAGATCCTTCTTGCTCTTCAAGACTCAGGTACAAATGCCACCTCCTTTTTGCAGCCTCCCCTGGTCACACCTTTCCCTGGACGCTTAGTGCTCCCTTTGCACGCTTTTCATGGATCTCATCACAAGTTTTAAATCTTTTTAAACTTAAGTGTGATTGGATGAGTTTTGCCAAATGTATGCACCTATGTAACCACCACCCAAATCAAGACATAGAACATTTCCATCACCCAGAAAGCTTCCTCATGACTCTTCCCAATCAATTCCATCCTCCAGAGGCAACCAGTGTTCTGACTTCTAACACTATACATGAATTCTTGCCTGTTCTTGAACTTCGCATAGTGGAGTCAGTGTGTATTCTTTTGCATCTGGTTTCTCTCGCTCAGCATAATGTTTTTGAGCTTCATCCATGTCATTGGTGGACTAGTGGTTTGTTCTTTGTGATTGCTGAGTTGTATTGCATTGTATGGATATGCCTTTTTTGTTTGTTTATTCATTTCTTTGGGTAGTTTATGGTTGGAGACTGTTATGAATAAAGCTGCTATAAACATCTATTCTAAGAGAAATGGGCATGTCTTTATTTCTCTTGCGTAAATACCTGAGAATGGAGTAGATGCATTTTTAACTTCATATGAAACTGTCAAAAAGTTTTTCAACATGGTTCCACCATTTTGCAGCCCCACCAGCGCTGTATGAGCATTTTGGTTGCTTCGCGTCCTTGCCAACATTTGCAATGGTCAGTCTTTTTTCATTTTAGACATTCTACTGGCCGTGTGGCTGTATCACTTTGTAATTCTAACTTGCATTTACAGATGATTAATGATATCGAGTACATTTTAATGCACTTATTGGCTATTTGTCTTCTTTTTGTGAAGTGACTACTCAGTTTTTATTGGATTGCTTGTCATTTTGTTAACAATTTTTTATACATTCTGGATACAAGTAATATACAAGCTATACTGGTTTTCTTAATACATTTTGATGAACAAAATTTTTAAAATTTGATAAAGTTCAATTTGGCAATTTTTTTTTTTGCAAAATTTTTACTTTATGGTTGGTGCTCAAATTTTTGCCTTGTTCAAAGTCATAAATATATTCTCCTATGTTTTCTTCTAGAAGTTTTATGGTTTTACCTTTTAAATTTAGGTCTATAATCAATTTTGAATGAATTATTCATGAAGTGAGGTATGGATACCCAGTGAATACCCAGTTTTACTAGCACTCCTTTTTTTTGAAGAGACTTTTCCTTTCCCTATTGAATTTACTTGATCAGAAATCAATTGGTGATAAATGTGTGGATCTATTCTAGATTCCATGCTGTTACATTAGTCTATTTGTCCATCCTTATACAAGCCAACTTATTGTGGTTACTATAGCTTTTTGGTAACTCTTGAAATTAAATAGTCTTAAGGCTAGTAACTGCCCTTTTTCAAGATTGTTTTGGCTATTCTAGGTCATTTGCTTTTCCATATAAATTCTTCAAAAGAGACTACTGTGATTTTGATTGGGACTGTATTGAATATATCAATTTATTTGGGGGACATTTTACACAAGTGAAGTGAACCTGTCTGAGAATCAGAGAAGGCTGTCAGTCAAGATTTCTACAAAGGAGATATTAACTGATTTTAACTGTATCATTATTGTCTGTCTTTGTCTCCCCCCCCCTCTCCACCTGCCCAAGGGCAAGGACTTGTTTCTGTTCAGAAGAGATTAGCAAATGTTTGTCAAATGAATAAATAAAGTGTCACCAATCACACTTGTGTAGCAAATGGGCTGTGAGCTAGACTTGTCTGTTAGAGAGCTAAGGCCTCCCCGAGAATGTGGAATATCTGAAGTAAAAAATCTCTTACGTTTGTAGGGTGATGTTGTTTGCGATTTGGATAATAAAACAAGTCTACTCAATGCTTTCAAATTTAGAAAGCACTTTGCTATATGTTATCACTTTGGATCTTCACAACATTTCTGGAGGAAGGCATTGTTATCCCCTTTTGCTAGATGCTATCCCCTTTTGCAAGCTCAGAAAGTTGAAACCATGTAGCCAAGAACTGGGGAACTGGAGACTGGACCCAAAGTTTCTGGGTTCTCCAGTCTTCTCACAGAGCGTGGAAAGAAGCATACATGTGACCTGGAGGTAAGATGGACCAGGTGGTGGGAGGTTTGGGCCGTTATGTGTGTGGTGTCTGCACAGCCCAACGTGGGCACTGAGTTTAGGCTTTGCTGCTTCGATCTACAGACTCAGTCTTATGTAAGGAAAAGAGCTCTTGAATTTAAACCTGGCTGCTCCCTACTATTATTTAAGGACCTTGGACAAGAGACTTTCCTACTCTGAACCTTGGTTTTCACATCTCTAAAATGGAACTTAAATGCCTCCTAGAGTTGCTATGAGAATGACATGAGAGATTCATTTTCATGGAAGTGGCTCTTATAAAGCAACCCCTCTTTCCTAGATAATTTACACAGGGCCTCTGAAATGCCCTTGCACCCATAATATTCTCCGTAATGACTTACCTCTCACTGATAGTAGACAAAGGAGAGAAAGAGGATGGCACAGCTGGGAAAAGTGTGGGAATCGTCCAGCTACCATTGTTTTGGCCCTGGCCCCAGGGGGCAGTCTGGGGCGAGGTCAGCTGGTATCAAACCACAGCATTTACCGAGTGCGTGATAAAAATGACAGCCCAACAGCTACTGTTTACTGACTGCTATTTATTGTTTATTTGGTACACAGAACAGATCTCAGTCCAAGTTCCCTGCCACCGTCCTGGAGGTCACTTCCTCTAGGCCAGCGGTTCTCAACCTGTGGGTTGCAACCCCTTTGGGGGTCGAACGACCCTTTCACAGGGGTCGCCTAAGACCATCGGAAAACACATATATAATTACATATTGTTTTTGTAATTAATCACTATGCTTTAATTATGTTCAATTTGTAACAATGAAATTGGGGGTCACCACAACATGAGGAACTGTATTAAAGGGTCGCGGCATTAGGAAGGTTGAGAACCACTGCTCTAAGCCATGCCAGTTTCCCTTCTCCTAATTTCTGGGAGGCTAGATCCTGCTCCCTGTAACCCAAGGTCTGATTTTGATGTTACTTCAGCTCACACCTCCTCTGGGCCCCCTCCCCTAATATCAGTAGCACTAAGGACTGTATATGGTGTGATCTGACTCCAGCTGCTCTTTCCATGTGTGTCTCCTGCCACTTATAGCCTTTATCCCACATCTTGGGCCACTGTAAGCCTTTCCTGGAACATGCCCAATACCATCCTACCTCTAGGCCTCTGCTTATGCTGTTCCCTTTGCCTGGAGCACCCTTCCACCAAATCCAAATTGGCTCTTGACCACAGATCTCTGCTTAACTTGATAATTTTCCCAAGGCCACTTAACCCGTCAAAACCTGTGTCCATTAGATGAACCATGAAGCCATGGCCCTTAAACCCCAGTGAATCTAAGTTATGGGTGGCAGATTTAGCAAATAAAAATACAGGATGGTCAGTTAAATGAGAATTTCAGTTAAACAACAAGTAGTTTTTAAAAAAATATTTTTATTGATTTTAGAGAGGAAAGGAGAGGGAGGCAGAGAGAGAGATACATCAATGATGAGAGCGAATCATTCATTAGCTGCCTCCTGCACGCCTCACACTGGGGATTGAGCCTGCAACCCTGGATGAACGTCATAGGTCGACATTCAACCACTGAGTTACACCAGCGGGCAACAACAAGTAGTTTTAATATAAGTATGTCCATGCAGTATTTGGGATATACTAATACTGAGAAGTATTTATTGTTTATCTGAAATTCAGGTTTAACTGGACATCCTGTATTTTATCTGTCAAGCTTCATTTGTGAGTTTGTAAGCATATGAGAGCTCTGCAACCTTTTGGGCTATTACTTGAACTGGGAGAGAGCCTGAGGGCCTGGAAATGGAAGTCTAGGCACCTGCTTTACATACTACTGTCCAGAGGATGAAAGGACATGTCCAAGTTCACATAGTGGGGGTCCAGCAGAGGGGAGGCTGGAACTCAGGGCCCCTGAGTCCCAGCCACAGTCATCCCCCCCCCCTCCCGCCCGGGCCAGCAGCTCTGTGCTGTGGACTCATGGAGCAGCTCAAGTTCCCGCTCCCCTGCCCCTGACCTGCCCTTGGCCGGCTTCTGAGGGGGGTCTGATGATGAAATGTGATCCTGTCATAAAATCTATACCAAACCAGCTCTTCTCACAGCCCACCCGCCCGCCTCAAAGGGGGGTGTCTAATCCCCGTTTATGGCGCTGAGCAGCTGGGCCCGGGCTAAGTCTTTGAATGTGAGCTTGGGTGCCCTGGGTCAGCCCAGCCTTGGCCAGAGGAACCTGAGAGTAAGGGCATTTAGGGAGGCCAAGCAAGTTGAGGGGCCAGCCCCCCCCCAGGACTGGCTAGTCCTGGGCCTCTAGAGATAGGGGGTCAACATGGACACATCTTTCCAAGCGCGTGTGAGGAGCCTGGACTCTATTCCAGCAGCTGAAAAGAGATATTGGAGGGTTTAAAGCAGGGAGCAGCATGGCCGGTCCTATTAGAAAGACGGGTTGGAGCTTCTTTGTTAGAAGACCGGGATGAAATTCAGGCAGAATGATGGCAGCTCTGATTCTGAGAGTGATGCAGGGTGGACAGGAGTGAAGGATACAAGAGAGGTTGGGAGGTGGTGATGGGACAGCTGGGTCACAGAGGAGCTCAGAATGATGTCAGCTTTCTGGATTGGGTGATGTGGTGGGTAGAGATGCTGAGGCCAAGACAAGGCACATTAGAGAGGGTGCAGGAAGAAGCAGTGGGGCCTGGGGGACACTCAGTGAGATGCCAGGAGGCAGAGATGAGCCTGTGGTCTGGGAGAGAGCTGGGAGACAGTGATGTAGTTGGGCGTTATCTGAGGGGAGTGTGTGAAGAGGAGAGGGTGTAGGAGTGCCTTCAGGAATGCCCACATGAAGATCTGGGCCTGAGCAGGCGAGCCCGCAGAGGAGATGAAGAAGGCAGGCCACGGAGGGAGGAAGAAAACCAGGAGAAGAGGAGGGCAGGAGCGAAGGAAACAAGGAAACGGTGCTCTGAGAGCCTTGGGCAGAGTGTTCCCTGGATTTAGCAGCCGCAGTGGGCAGGCTGCTGGAGGCTCCAGCAGGAGTGCTGGTTTGCACTGAATGGGAGGCGAGTTTGTGAAGATATTTAGTGCAGACAACGCGATGAAGAAGACTGGCTGTGAAGAGATTTGGGGGTGGTCGGACAGAACGGGTGCAGTAATTGGAGGAGAATGTGGGCTTAAGGGAGAGGCTGTGAGATTAAGGATGTTTACCGGCTGAATAGAAGGAGGCAGTAGGAAAAGAGGTAGAGGGTGCCTTTCCCACTGTGGTCCACAGTCAGACCTACATTTCCCTCCAGACCCGGGACAAACACAGATGCACATGGAACAAAAACGTCAAATACCTTTACTAAAGGGTCTGACACACTCTGATATTTCCTCTCCTATTTTACTTATTTGTTAATCTTCACCTAAGGATATTTTTTTCTCATTGATTTTTAGAGAGAGTGGAAGGGAGAGGGAGACACAGAGAGAGAAACATCTATGTGAGACACATTGATTGGTTGCCTCCTGCATGTGCTCCAACTGGGGCCGGGGATTGAGCTTACAACTGAGGTATGTGCCCTTGATTGGAATCAAACCCAAGACCTTCAGTCTGCACTCTAACCACTGAGCAACTGGCTAGGGCCTATTTTACTTTTTAAAAAAAATATATGTTTTATTGATTTTTTACAGAGGAAGGGAGAGGGATAGAGAGTTAGAAACATCGATGAGAGAGAAACATCGATTAGTTGCCTCCTGCACACTCCCCACTGGGTATGTGCCCACAACCAAAGTACATGCCCTTGACCAGAATTGAACCTGGGACCCTTGAGTCTACAGGCCAATGCTCTATCCACTGAGCCAAACCAGTTAGGGCTTACTTTTTTAAAAAAATTGTCTAAAGTTTTACATATGTCTCCTCCTCCTCCCACCCTGCATTGACTGCCCCCAGCCATTCCTACCCCCCGAGGGCAAGCCCCTACTGCTCCAGTGTCTATGTCCATTGGTTATGCTACTAAACATGCATACAAGTCCTTTGGTTAATCTCTAACTCCTCCACCTCCCCTGCCATTTGTCTCTGGATCTATTTTTGCTCATTAGTTTATGTTGATCATTATATTCCACAAATGAGTGAGATCATGTGATATTTATCTTTCTCCAACTGGCTTATTTCACTTAGCACAATGCTCTCCAGTTCCATCCATGCTGTTGCAAATAGTAAAAGTTCCTTCTTTTTTATAGCAACGTAGTATTCCATTGTGTAGATGTACCACAGGTTTTTAATCCACTCATCTGCTGATGGGCACTTAGGCTGTTTCCAAATCTTAGCTATTGTAAATTGTGCTGCTATGAACATAGGGTGCACATATCCTTTCTGATTGGCATTTCTGGTTTCTTGGATATAGTCCTAGAAGTGGGATCACTGGGTCAAATGAGAATTCTATTTTTAACTTTTTGAGGAAACTCCATACTGTTTTCCACAGTGGCTGCACCAGTCTGCATTCCCACCAGCAGTGCATGAGGGTTCCTTTTTCTCCACATCCTCGCCAGCACTTACCGTTTGTTGATGATAGCCATTCTGACAGGTGTGTGATGGTACCACATTGTTGTTTTGATTTGCATCTCTTGGATGATTAGTGACTTTGAGCATGTTTTCCATAGGCAGCAAAATAGCAGACATATGTCGCAGCAATATTGTTACTGACACAGCTCCTAGGGCAATGGAAACTAAGGAGAAAATAAACAAGTGGGACTACATCAAAATAAAAAACTTCTGTACAGCAAGAGAAACCATCGACAAAACAACAAGAAAGCCCACTGCATGGGAGAACATATTTGCCAATGTTATCACCGATAAGGGTTTAATCTCCAACATTTACAGAGAACTCATACAACTTAATAAAAGGAAGATAAACAATCCAATCAAAAAATGGGCAAAGAACCTAAATAGACACTTTTCAAAAGAGGACATTCAGAAGGCCGAGAGACTATTTTACTTTTTAAAACTGCTGGTCATATTACCTCAATTAGAATTTGTGACCTTCTTGAACGGCTCACCAGGGTCAGTTTGAGAGACCTGGAGGTAGAAGGAATGTATGGGCAGAGAGGAGGGAGTCAACAGGGTGAGCCATCTGCAGTGGTGAGGGGAGGTGCTTGGCTTCCCGTGGAAGAGAGATCCCAGTTGTCATTCCAATAGGAAGGAAGGAGGTGAGCTTTGGAAGAAGCACAGGTAAATACACAGGTTTTGTGACTGTGAGTTGCTGGCTTTTGCCTTCTCCATGCAGGTCACCTGTGGAGAGGGCAGGGGGAGGAAGAGAGAGGTTGGAGGTTCTGAGGAGACAGGGGAAGATTTGAACAGCCACTGTGGGGAGGAGATGGAGTAGGAAAACAGTTGCTTTTCCTGGCACGTTGAATCTTGATGGAGGCGGGCGGCCATGGATTTAAGGTAGTGCTGATTTCTCCAGGATTTTTAGTGAAGTTATGCAAGAGAGTTCCTTCTTTTATGGTGGGGACAAGTAAGGCCTGTCACAGAACAAGGGCTGGGGATTCTTTTTGAGTGAATAAATGAGCAAATAGCTCAATGAACAAATTTATCAATTCAACAAATATTTATTGAGCACCCACTATGCACTGGATACTGCTCTGGGTAGGGAAGACAGAGGCGATAAAGGCAAAATTCTTGCCCTTTTGGAAGCAACATGTGTGTTGGACCCTTTGAACTTCATGAGGCTTTTCTGAGGATTCTTTCTTTCTGTTCTTTTAAGGTGCTAACCCAGTGGAAAACATTGAGGGATGGTCACCATCTCGCCACATTCCTGTTTGTGTTCAATTTCAGCCAAAGATATAGGAGTCAAGGAACATGGTCTTTATTTATATTTTTAAATTTTTATTTATTTATTTTAGAGAAAGGAAAGGGGGGGGGGAGAGAGGCAGGGAGGGAGGGAGAGAGGGAGAGAGAGAGAGAGAGAGAGAGGGAGACATTGATTTGTTGTTCCGGTCATTCATGCATTCGTTGATTGCCTCTTGTATGTGCCCTGACTGAGGATCCAACCCACAGCCTTGGCGTATCAGGATGATACTCTAACCAACTGAGCTACCCACAGAGCCAGGGAGGCTGGTCTTTATTTTCTCCAGCTCAGGGAGGCAAAGTGACTTGTCCCAGGTCACACAGCTCATCAACACAGCTGGGCTGGGTTGGGGCAGCAGTTCCCATGCCCAGTGCTGAGTTATTCTTGCTTTCCACATGGCAGTGTCCCCGTAGACCTTGACTTAGGTAGGTGGTGGGGTGGGAATGGTGGGTGCCCGAATTTCAGCTTTCTGGAGGGAAGTCTCAATATGCTTTTCTTGTTTCCCTGGAGGGGAGCAAACAGAATGTCTGTGTGGCCTCAGGCTGATGAGTACCAGTGGGAGGTTAGGGTGTGTTCAGGACCCAGACCACACCAGCTCCCACATATAGATACCAGAGAAGGTAAGCACAAGTGCATACACAAAAACTCGAATCAATAGGTACAAGTGCCTATGCAAACACTACTGTGTGTCCTTCTTCAGACTCACAAGCCTGGATGCACAGTCACATATAGAGGGACACACACAAATACACTCGTATTCATATCTAAATGTTTAACCAGGCACAGGTACACACATCCTAAAGGACATATAATTTTTAACCTTTTGTGTCTTTGTTTTATTTATTTAGTTATTTTTAAAATTTATTTTTAAAATTATAGTTAACATATAACAAGACATTCACATTTTGTTGTTGTTGTTAATCCTCACCTGAGGATATTTTTTCTGTTGCTTTTCAGAGAGTGGAAGAGAGGGAGGGCGAGAGATAGAGAGAGAAACATCATTGTGAGAGAGACACATTGACTGGTTGCTTCCCACACACACCCCACCAGGGGCAGGGAGGGAACCTAAAACTGGGGTGGTGCCCTTGACCTGGAATCAAACCCGGGATCCTTTGGTGCACAGGCCGACGCTCTAACCACTTAGCAATACTGACCAGGCGACATTCACATTTCAAACAGGCAAATGTGTGGGTGCACATCTGTGGACACACACAAGAACACAAAAAGTGAAAACACATGTATCAGCGCACACACACACACACACACACACACACACACACACCAAATCTGAAAGTGCTCCTTGGCAGTCCCCTACCATGTAAGCACTTACACTCTCCCAACGCCTCTTCCTCAGCCTCATTTCTGTTTCTGTGCTTTTACCAGTGATCACAGGCTCTCTTTTGCCTCAGGGCTTTTACACGGGCTCTTCCTTCGCCTGGAATGTCTTCCATCTCTGCCTCCAGCACTCACTCAGCACCCTCTGTCTCCTTTCATAATGTGCAGCCTCTTTCCTTCTCACTGCTTGCCTGTCTCCCCCTCAGTGCCAGCTGTCTAGGTAGGAGGACCTTCACAAATACAGGTTAACCAGTAACTACGGTGTAGGGGTACTTACTGTTCGCCAGGTATGGAGCAGGTGGGTCCAGGTAGTGACTTTCTGTTGTTGTCCTTTTTCATAGAGGAAGAGAGAGGAGCACCATTAACGTCAGAGCTGGGATTCCAGGGTGGAATCTTCCTCTGATTTTCCTCTTCCACTGGAGTCTGCATGTGGACACCTACTGAGAGCGGAGTTCATCCCAGTCTCTGCGGAGCAGCCTGCCTCTCCCCTGCACCCCTGGCTCAGGTGCGCCCACACCTCCCAGGCGAGGCTCCTCCCCAGCCCGCCAGCTCCGCTGTGGCATCAGGTGGGTGGGAGCTAACCCTTCCCAGAGGAGCAGAGTGAAACCCTGGGGACGGGTTTGGAGGGTGCAGCTGGGGGCGGGGTTATTTAACGACTCTGAAGCCTCCCCTCCCAGCTCTTTCCCAGGCCCGAGCGGAGGCGCCTGCGGCCAGCGCCCAAAGCCGCGGACCCGC
>NW_005371513.1:245002-252293 GCF_000412655.1 Myotis brandtii
CGGCCTCCCCGGGGGCCGCCGCTGCCACAGGCCCAGCACGGATTCCTTTCAGGCGAAGGGGAAACATTTAAAACCCGCTCACCTTTGAACTGCCAGGGACGCTGTTTACCTTGGCTGCCTGAGTGGCAGTTTTACAGATATTAAATACCGTCCTCAGGGTGATCTGGGCCCCCCTAAATCCCCACCCCCGCGGGGGCGGGCGGCCTGGGTGCAGGGAGGCCCTGGGTCACCCGTGCTGTCAGAGGTCAGTCGGGTGTCTTCCCCGGACAGGACTTGGAAAGGGGGTCCCGAGCCCCTGTCTGCAGTCGGTTTTCTGTATTTGGTGCTGGGGAGCCGCCCTGGGACTCTCCAGGCTCATCCACGCCCCAGCTCATCCATCTCATAATTTGATTTTCTGAGTCAGGGCCGAGTGGTGTGGAGGAGGTGAGGGCTGTCTGGGCCCTGCTCACAGGTTTCTGGATCTCTGCTTCTAGAAAGAGGATTTCTCAAGTGTAGGCACCTCCTAGGCAGGGCCCAGGTTGGTTGGCTCCACCTTCTCAGGGGATGTGGACAGACCTCTGTCCCCAAAGATCCCCGAGGGACAGAGGAGGGCTCTGCCTGAGCTCCAGGCTTCAGCCTGGTGGGAAGAGGGCTCCCTGCAGAGGAGCAAGCCATGTTGATTTTACGGAGAAGGCTGCTATGCACATTTCACTGCTGATTTATTGGTTTTTAACTAGATCCTTATGCTGGGCTAAAAAAGCCATCTTGCACTTTGCAAGGCTCTGCTGACTGCTGCCGAAAATGACACACAGGGGCTCCTCCTGCTCTCCCCTCCTCGCTCCACCCAAAGGGCCATGAGGAGGTGTGAGCCTGGAGTCCTGTTCTGAGCAGGGAGCCTTAGCCCGCAGCCTCCCAGCCACTGACCACCTGCAGTGTGCACTGGAGTGAGTGTGTCTCTGTGTAAGAATTTATGGACTTGAAGGGAGGGGCTGGGAGAGGAGGAGGGCCCATATTGAGCCCTGAAACATACTGCCCACCTTTTCTCCCTCAGGGCTCCCAGAGCACTTGTCATATATTTTAATGAACTTTGGAGTCAGACGAATCTAGATTGACATACTGGTTACTATTCCAGCTGTGTGATTTGAGAAAGTTAGATAACCTCTCTGATCCCTGATTCATCATCTTTGGAGTGGGTGTAATTCTTATTAGGATGTGGGGATCACATGAAATATTGTATGAGCTGTACCAACCCAATGCCCAGCACACAGAAGGGGTTTAAGATTAGATTCTTTTCTGATTCTTCTTTGGAACCCCTCACTGGTCACTCCTGGTAAAGGGGAAACTTCTAACACAGGGGTGGGTGACTCATGCTGCCTCCCAGTACTACACATAGGGCTTCATGAGTCACAAGGAAAATTCTATATGACTATACACCATCAACTTCTAAGTTGGAAAGCACTTTTAAACCATTAGCTCATCAAATACTCATAAAAGTTCTATTAGAGAAGAAACAGGATCAAAGGAAGTAGCATAATCAATTTACCCAGATAGATACAGGGATTTTATCACAGAACCATGATTTGAACCCAGGGCAGACAAAGTCTAGCTTTGAACTTTTATTATTATTATTACTAGAGACCTGATGCACCAAATTCGTGCAAGGGGCTCGGCCCCCACTGGAAGGACATACGGAAGGACTTCTGGTCTAATTAGCATATTATGCTTTTATTATTATAGATTATTAGTTAATCCTCACCTGAGGATATTCTTTTCCATTGCTTTTCAGAGAGAGTGGAAAGAGGGAAGGGAGAGAGAAATACATTAATATGAGAGAGACACGTTGACTGGTTGCCTCCTGCATGCACCCTGGCCGGGGGGGTGGGGAGCGAACCCCCAACCCAGGTACATGCCCTTGACCAGGAATCAAACCTGCGACTCTTAAGTGCAGAGGCCGAGGCTCTAACCACTGAGAACACCGGCCATGGCTTGAGCTCTTTCCTTGATGTCACAGCTGTCTCACCTGTTATTCAACATTCTCCTCTCCTCAGGGAGAATGGCTTCATGGAAAAGGAGGATCTTAGGTAGCGGGATCTTGGGCATAGAAATGGGTACTTTTGGGCATTGGTGCAAAGGAAGCTATCTAGAGGCCAGGAGATCCACATGGACACCCGCCTGTAGGAGAGGCTGCTTTGGCCAGCCCTGGAAGAGCAACCAGAGAGCAGGGTGGGCACAGTGAAGACAGATCTGATTGAGAACCCCAGAACCCAAGGAGCCAAAGGAGGACGCTGGCCGCATCTGCAGAATCCATCAGGCGGCTTGATGGGTCGCCGTTAAACAAAGATGGGATAAGGTTACATGTGTTTTCCGTGGGAGTCGGCTCCAATTTCAGCCTGATGATTTAGTCAGGTGTAAGCATGAAGTTTCCAATTTAGAGAAATAAATCTCCAGTGATTTTATTATCCCCTGTTTTACCCTGACACCCAACTTCACCCCGGCCCCCTGTCAAAGCCCTCATGATGTGTTTATATAGGGCACACTGTAATTGATTGGCGTGCAATAGAACATGACACAGAAAATGTGGCCTTCCCCACCAGGCCCGACTCTGGGAGCTTCCATATTTCATCATCCCCCGGGCCCAATCCCAAGCCCCCACTCACTGTGGCTGCAAATTCCTGGGATTCTGAGTTGTCTGAGAACAGGAGCACGAGGCCCAGGGGTCCAGCCAGGCACCCCAAGGTGGCTCAGAGGGTGTTTTGGCCTGAAGATGTGGGATGAAGGACATTGGAGGGAGGCATCTGCCCTGGGAGAGGCAGCTTGGGGTGGCTGCACTCATGACCTCAGAGGTCCTGCCTTTTCTGGGAGTTGGAGAAATGAATCATCAATGGCTCCAAGGCTTGGTAATTCTAAAGTTCTAAATTTCTGAGATGGTCAGTTTCTAATAATCTGTTATTTCAATCTGTGAATCTGTGGTCCTAGATTTATGAGTCTATGGTAATAATATAATACTAAAAGTATATATAATACCATGGTAATATGCACACAAATATACATGTGGATTTTAATAATGACATCAATGCTAAAACCAATACCCATTCCAATACTATCATTTATCGAGGGCTTTCAATGTGCTCAGCACTGCACTAGGCACTATGTAATTCTTTCATTTAATTCTCCTATAAGAAGGCATTGTCATCTCCATTTTCCATATGATGCCATTGAAGATCAGAGAGGGTAATAACTTATTCAAGGCTATACAGTTGATCTCTGTTTCTTTTTTTGAGATCCTGGGATTTTAGTATTCTTGTCTATAAGGCAGCCAAGACAAAGTGGAAGAAGCAGACAGATGCAGAGTGAGAAGCAACCCCAACCTCCCAGGTTGTTTTTAGAAATGTACCTAATAAGTTGTCACATTTTTAGCTTAATTGTCATTGAATCTGTCCTTAGTCTGAGGAGAGGTATCAACATAAAGAAACCCAGGATTCAGGGTAGAGAGTGAGGGCTGAGCCTTCACCAAACACGGATGATGGGGGCGTTCACTTCTGATTCTGCTAGAATCCTATAGTTTCTTAGCCCAAACCCCAACCAAAATCTAAATTCTTGCCTGCTCCAGTTCCCTAATGAGGGTGCTTACTTTCTATGTGCACATCTGTGGGACCGGAAGCTTCTATTTTGTAATGACCTGAAAACAGCTTTCCTGTAGTTTTGACCTAGGGATCCTAACTTTGTCCTGTAGGGCCACAGAGCAAATCTGCTCCCTCTGCTCCATGACTTTGGAGATTTTGAAACACAGTAAATCAAATCTGTCAACCCATCCATCCATCCATCCATCCATCCATCCATCCATCCATCCACTCATCCATCTATCCATCCATCACCTCATCATGCATTCACCATCCACCCATCCATCTATCATTTATCTATTCATTCACCACTATCTACACATCATCCACCCATCAATCAATATGCCCACTTTTTTCTCTCTCTCCATCCACCATCCATCCATCCATCCATCCATCCATCCATCCATAATAGTCCAATCATGCCATCTATCATTTCACTGACTCACTCACTCATTCACTAATTCATTAATTAATTGAGGGACAACGATGCAAATGGCATTTGTTAGGCCCTCTAGGAGGGACACAAAGATGCATATGCCCCTCAATACACTTGGAAGAGGGACCAGACTCACACCTACAGACATACTCCTTCCAAAACATCAACAATCTAAGGAGTGGATCAGCAATTTGTAAATCAGTGTTCAATGAGAGGTTCAGGCACTAAGTACAACCAGGACCCAGAGGGGAGAGGGGCAGTGTGGAGTGGGCTGCTCAGGTTAGGCTTCTTGCACGTCATTGTCTTTATTTTACAAACTGGTATCTCACACATGATCCCCTCTAGAGCAATAGTGAAGTTTTGCACTGTGATTAGTTTTGATTCTATTAATTCAATCTTTGGTTCAAACTCTTCATGGTGGTGAATAACAGAGAGATCCTTGTTTATCATTTACTGTAGGAAATAGGATAAATAAATAAACAAATAAATGCCTAATATAATTTATTTTATTTTGACTTTTACCTTTTTATTGAATTTATTGGGAAGGCACTGGTTAACAAAATTATATGTTTCATGTGCACAATTCCACAGTCATCTGTACACTGTATTGTGTGTTCACCGCCCCAAGTCAATTCTCCTTCCATCACCAATTTTCCCCCCTATACCTTCCTCCACCTACCCCAGCCCCCTCCCTCTGGCAAGCAACACACTGTTGTTTGTGTCCAGGAGGTTTTTTTTTTTCTTTCTCTCTCTCTCCCTGCCTCTACACCCCTTACCCAGCCCCCCAACCACTCCCTGACAGCTGTCAGCCTGCTCTCTATCTATGAGTGTCTCTAAAGTACCATATGATTTCACTCATATGTGGAATCTAATGAACAGAATGAATTAACCTGCCTAATATAATTTTAGGTAGTGAAAAATGTAATTTAAAATAAAAGAGCCGGAGAAGAGGACAAAGCAGGAAAAAGATGCTAGTTTAGATAGGAACATTGGGAAGATTCTCTGAGAAGGTGACATTTGGGCAAGGATAGTAATTCCTGGGAATTCCTGGGGTTGGAGGCCCTAGCCCTTGGCTTCCTAATTCCCTGGAGAAAGGGAAGGAGATGGGCAAAGAGATTGGAATGATAGGAGGCTTGGCCCTTTGGAGAGAGAGAGAGAGAGAGACAGTTCATCATGAAGCAGGAGCTGAGGTTTCCCTTGGAAAAAACTCTGTCCAGGAAATCAACTCTTTGTAGTCTTCAGAGGGTATCTACTTTGTTTTTCTCATGGGTCGGACACTGTCCTCAATTATAGTAAGGAAGCAGGATGGGGACAGAGTGTGATTTGCCCAAGATCCTAGGGTGGGTCAGGGGAGGTTCACACTAGGACACAGTGTGGAAATCAGCTCCTGGTGCATACCCTCAGAAGCTCCAGGCTGTGGGTGGGCTGTGTGGGGGAAGCTCCCCACCCTGTCAGTTCTCTTCTGGAGGTGAAGGCATTGTGGGGCTCAGTTCCTGGAGACTCCTGATTTTTTTTAGTCTCACAGGCACAGAGGAATGAAAAAGATGAGACTTAGAAACCCCAAGGGACCAGGACAGGTGGAGGGCCAAGGAAAAATGAACAGAATGGAGGCTGAGAATCCACACACCCAGGTTCTAACCCTGATCTCTGGTTTGTTGTGGGACCTAGGAAACTCCCTTCCCCTCTTGAGATCCTCTAAATAGAGAAGGTTAAACTAGATGACTCTTGTGAATCCTTCTAGTTAGTACATGCTCGATTTGAATTAATATAAAACTAGAGGCCTGGTGCACAAATTTGTGCACAGGTGGGTGGGGTCGCTTGGCCTGACCAGCGATCAGGCCTATTGGAGGGGGGGCTGGGCATCTGGCCAGGGGGAGGGACTGCGGGAGGTTGGCTGGTTGGCCATGGAAGGTTGGCCCACCATGGAAGGTTGGCTGTGGGAGCGCACTGACCACCAGGGGGCAGCTCCTGCATTGAGCGTCTTCCCCCTGGTGGTCAGTGTGCATCATAGCAACCAGTAGACTGGTCGTTTGGTCATACGGTTGCTTAGGCTTTTATATATATAGATAGCATGGAATTTCAGCCAGAGGGGTGAAGGTAAGATTTCAAATGCAACTTTCATGAAACAGTTTACCTCCCATGGCAGTATACTTTGCCTTTTAGAAACTTGGTAGCCAGACACAGGGGTCTGTTGGGGTCAGATAGGATCTAGGCCTTAGGGAATTGGTTAGATTTGTGACCACTTGTATCCAAAGGTGGCCCCAGATAAAGCACCCCTGGTATTCACAGCTGATGTGGCCCACACTCACATTGAACCTGGGCTGGCAACTAGGGATCCTGGGCCTCTTAGCCCATGGAGTTTCAGGGCCTCTCCTGCCCCAAGTGGTTTCTCCACAAGGTTTCTTTGTCAGGGTAGGCAGACTTGTCACATCACATTCTGTTTCTTTGTTATGGGGTGAGGCCACAACATTAGTAACAAAGAAACAGAATTTCCAGAGGATGAGGCCCAGAAATCAGGATTTTAAAAAGATTCCCAGGTGATTCTAATGTGCAGCCAAGGTTGAGAACCACTGTCCTAGAGCCTTTTACTGATTCCACCTGCCAAATGCTCCTTGTTCTGGGAGGAAATACAGCTCTCCCTAGTATATTTCTGGGTGATGGAAAATTTCTCTTGCATGGAATTCTCCACAGTGGAATCTTTATTGTGGGAGCTGGTGTTATCATTGAAGGGTCTATCTGGTCCCAAGGCTGGTCCCCTCCTAACTGCCTTGAGAGTTGGTGTGGCTGAATGGAAAACATTCTAGACAGGGAGGCCAGGGCCTGGACTGTTGCACCCACTCTGCTGTTCCCTGCAGTTTGATCTTAGGGCCATAGCCATCACTTCTCTGGTGCTTTCTCCATGTGCTGGGTATTATTGTGCTTCACACATATTATTATATAATAACGTTTTAACTCAACACAATGACCTGAGGAAATAGGTACTATTATTATCCCACTAGAGGCCCGGTGCACAAAATTCGTTCACAGTGGAGGGGGGGTCCCCTCAGCCCAGCCTGCACCCTCTCAAATCCAGGACCCCTTGGGGGATGTCTGACTGCCGGTTTAGGCCTGATCCCTGACAAGCAGCCAGACAACCCTCTCACAATCCTGGACCGCTGACTCCTAATTGCTCACCTGCTTGCCTTCCTGCCTGCCTGGTCACCCCTAACTGCACCCCCCCCCCCCCCCCCCCCCCCCCCCCCCCCCCCCCCCCCCC
>NW_005371513.1:252427-255265 GCF_000412655.1 Myotis brandtii
CTGGTCGCCCCATGCAGCCTGCTTGTTCAGTCGTTTGGTCAGCCCTCACTAACCCCCCAGCCATCTTGTGAGGGCATGAGGGTTAATTTGCATATCACCTCTTTATTATATAGGATTTTACAAATGAGGAAATGGAGGTACAGAGATGTTAAATAACTTTTTCAAAGTCACACAGCTAGGAAGTGCTGGAACTTAGCTCTTCCCTGGACAGAATGATTCTGATTCTGAGGTCCTAGAATTTCATGGTTCTAGGAAGTGTAAGATTCCACAGCTCTTAAGGTCCTGGGAGCGTAAGATGCCATTAGCTTGAAGATCTTACAATTGTCAGACTCCAGTTGAAAAAGCAAATGCCAGCCATCTGTGGGATTGGGGGTCAGAGGACACAAGGGGGAATGACACAGTTTAAACCCTCCGCCCTTCACTCCAGCAGTTAGACACTGCTGCCCCTTAAGGCACTTACTTCATTTCTCTGAAACCTGAAACCTCTCTTGGAACTGGAAACCCTTGGTGGTATGAGAGCTGGAGAGAGACCTCCTTGCTGGATAAAGCCTGCAGCATCTGCCGAGAGGGGCCAGAATAAGCAGTGAGGACGGGACTCAGAGTTCCCTGAGAATGATAACATTCTCTGCATCCCGCAGACCCCAAATAAACCACACTGTCCTCAGGCACTGCCGAGGCTCCTGGGGAGAAGGGAGGCTGATGTTTCCATAGGGCCTGAATGTAGTGTTTCTGTTGGAGCAGGGGCCACATGACTGGTGGCCCTAGAATAGCTGTGTGCTCCAGGACCGTGGGGAGGCTGTCCAAGGCCCGGAAGCAGGGCTGGCTGGCTGCGTTCTGCCGGCAAAGATAAGGAGCCCGGTCAGGGTTGACATGTGGAAGCATTTAGGAGTCTGGGGGCTTGGGCACTGTGAATAAAATGTCCTGGAGGGGCTGGGGGCCCAGGGGTGACTGACTCCAGCTGCCTCAATCTACAGATGGTGAAACTAAGGGGAAGAGTGTGGTTGCCACGCAACATTTAGCATGGAGCGTAACAAAGCCTCCAGAATCAGCCTCCATACAAATGAACCCCTGTGCTTCAGCTGCACCAGACCAGTGCTCTTAACCCAAACACTTTCTCATCTCTGGGCCTTTGTTCATGCTGTGCACTCAAGCTGGAATGCCCTTGCACTTCTTCTTTGCCTATTGGAATACTTAATTTCAAGGCAAAGCTCTGATTCTGCCTCCTCTAGGAAGCCTTCCTTCATCCTTCCCTTGTCTCTGATGTCTTCTCACTCCCTTCTCTGAGCACTGAGAGCATTCCATCTGCCCCTCTCTTTGGCTACACGTCACTTTTTCCTTCCAGGTAATGATAATAATTCTGTTTTTGTTCATGTACAGGCAATTTACATGCATTTTTTATGTCCTCATTTTACAGATGGACAAACTGAGGAACAGAGAAGTTAAATAACTTACCCAAGCTTGCACAGCTAGTGAGTAGCAGAGTCTAGCTGAAAACTCAACCTGGCACCAAAGTCCTCACTTTTAATTATTTTCTATATTTCCTTTTCATTCCAGGACCTAGCATAGGTATGTTCAATAAATATTTGCTTAGTAAATGAAGGAACAGCTCTAATGAGAAATAACATTTACCTGTAATCCTACCACATAGAATTTATCCTTTAGATATTTTTCTAATGCAGGAATAGACTTTACATCACCATTTTGAGCAGCATAGATCAGGCATTAATGTACAATATGTTTGACATTTTGTTCTTTTTTGTATTTAATAAGTATATATTAGATAAATTAAAGTGCATAAATAATAGTCTATGCATATTAATAAAATCTGAAGAGCATCATAAGGCTTGCCAAAATCACTTCCTCCACCTGCTTACAGTGGTCCTAGAAATGCCTGTCATTAGACTCACTCCTCTGCATGCAGTCGCTGCTCCCAGGAGGTCCTGGCGAAATAGATCCCTTAACTGAGACAAAGTCAGCCAGTCAGCACTTGTGAACAGAGCTGTCCTCAGTCTTAATGGAATGACACATCAACTTTTTCAGGTTAAGAAATTTCTCTTTTATTCCTAATTTGCTAAGAAGTTTTTCATTTTGAAATCATGAATGGATGTTAAATTTTATCAAACACCTTTTCTGCATCTCATGAAATGAGCAAACCATTTTTCTCATGAGTAAGATAAATCCACTTGGTCATAATGCATTATCCTTTTTATAAATTCTTCATTCAGCTTTACAGTATTGTGTAGAATTTTTGCCTCTTTGTTAAACTGTAGTTATCCTTTCTCATACTGTTCTCGTCAGGCCTTGATATTGGGCTTATGATGGCTTCATATGACACGTGGGCATATTCTCTCTTTCTCTATATTTTGAAACAGCTGTGCAAGACTGGAATTACTTGTTCCTTCAACTAAATTCTCTGGGTCTGGATTATTTTTTTGAGGAAAGATTTTAAACTGGAGATTAAAAATATTTCATGACTATTTCGCTACCTGGATGTTTTATTTTTTTCTTGAGTCCATTTTGGCAAATTGTAACTTGTTCATTTCACCTACATTTTTATATATATACTAGAGGCCCAGTGCACAAAAATTTGTGCACTCGGGAGGGAGGGGGGGGTTGTCCCTCAGCCCGGCCTGTGCCCTCTCGCAGTCTGGGACTCCTCGGGAGATAACGACCTGCTGGCTTAGGCCTGCTCCTGGGTGGCAGAGGGCAGGCCCAATCCCTAGGTGCAGCCCCTGGTCAGGCTCAGAGCAGGGCCGATTGGGGAGTTGGGGCGCCGCCCCGTCATGCACAGAGCAGGGCGGATCGGGAGGTTGCGATGCCACCCTCAGTCACGCTCAG
>NW_005371513.1:256522-264980 GCF_000412655.1 Myotis brandtii
CTTCAAGCTGCCTGGCTGCCGGCCGCCATCTTGGTTGGCAGTTAATTTGCATATCGCCCTGATTAGCCAATGGGAAGGGTAGTGGAGGTACGGCTAATTACCATGTTTCTCTATTATTAGATAGGATGCAAAAATTTGTCATGATATACCCTCTTATCTTCTCATCTTCAAGGACATGTGTCTTGCTCATGCTGCCATTTTGTTTTTTATCTACACATCTGCCCTTCGCCCCTCTTCCTCCCTGCTTCCCTGTTCAAGGACAGGGTTCCTGCCTTCCCCCTGCCCCCCATTGAGCTGTCTCCCAAAGAAAGTACTTGGCGAAAGTTGGATACATATGGACTATGAGGCCCTTAAGGTAGAATATCTTAAGGACCCTGGTGAAGCATCCAGATGGTGGGTGTCCAGGGTGTTTCTGGTGTCTGTTATCCCTAACCTGTTGGAACAGCTTCCTGGACAATGGAAGCTGAGCTCACCCTTGAAGAATGGGGTGAGAGGACAGTCAGAGGCAGCACTGGGGTGGCAGAGAGGCCACGGGAGTCACAGACAACTGGAGTGGAGCCCCTTGATGCTGAAAATTGGGAGCCATAAGCCACAGCTGGACACGCACTAAGGTTCAATGAGAGAGGCAATGGGGCTCCGTGGTGGGTTCCTGGGTGGCAGAGTGAGGGAGAGCACCCACGCAGCCCAAGAACGAACTTCACTACACAGCTCGCCCAGCCTCTCCCAAGGCACTCATCTCTGCTTTGGAGCTCACATGTCACTGGAGAATGATCCTGTAATGTTTTCTGGAAGACTTCCTGGGGTGGAGCACTTGGAGATGATGGAGGGCTAGATGTAGGTTGAAGAGGGGTCAGGGAAGCAATTAGGAGGCCATTGGATTCCTCAGAGCTGTTTGACTGGGCACCATGTGCAATGAGCACAGTGCCAGGCACAGTGTCTCAAACAGCTCTGTCTTCTGACCCATCGTGGATCATTGGGTTACAGTTTCCAAGTTCTTTCAATTGTGCACAATCTACACTAATAAAAGAGAAACATGGTAATTAGCGTACGACCGCTACCCTTCCCATTGGCTAATCAGCATTTCCTTATGCAAATTAACTGTCAGCCAAGATGGCGGCTGGCAGCCAGGCAGCTGGAAGCGAACATGAGGCTTGCTTGCTCCAGTGACTGCAGACTCCAACGTTCCCCGCCTGACTTGCAGGCCTCTGAGTTGCAACTCTAAGCAACTATGTACTATGTTGCAAATGTAGAAGCTAAACAAAAGCCCAGAAACCAGCTTTCAGCCTGCCGGGATCTCAGAGCTGAAGTTATACATTGTTTTGATTATAGAATGGCAAACAAACCAGATACGAAGCCTCAGAGCTAGAGCCAGAGCTAAAGCTGGCCCAGAATAAAATAAAAAAAGAGAAAAAAAAGGAGCGGTTGGGAGCTTCAGTCAACAACCGCCAGCCTGAAAGCAGCCCTCAGCCCCTCACCCAGACTGGCCAGGCACCCCAGTGGGGACCCCCACCCTGAAGGGTGTGTGACCAGCTGCAAACAGCCATCATCCCCTCATCCAGGCTGGCCAGGCACCCCAGTGGGGACCCCCACCCTGAAGGGGGTGTGACCAGCTGCAAACAGCCATCATCCCCTCATCCAGGCTGGCCAGGCACCCCAGTGGGGACCCCCACCCTGAAGGGGGTGTGACCAGCTGCAAACAGCCATCATCCCCTCATCCAGGCTGGCCAGGCACCCCAGTGGGGACCCCCACCCTGAAGGGGGTGTGACCAGCTGCAAACAGCCATCATCCCCTCATCCAGGCTGGCCAGGCACCCCAGTGGGGACCCCCACCCTGAAGGGGGTGTGACCAGCTGCAAACAGCCATCATCCCCTCATCCAGGCTGGCCAGGCACCCCAGTGGGGACCCCCACCCTGAAGGGGGTGTGACCAGCTGCAAACAGCCATCATCCCCTCATCCAGGCTGGCCAGGCACCCCAGTGGGGACCCCCACCCTGAAGGGGGTGTGACCAGCTGCAAACAGCCATCATCCCCTCATCCAGGCTGGCCAGGCACCCCAGTGGGGACCCCCACCCTGAAGGGGGTGTGACCAGCTGCAAACAGCCATCATCCCCTCATCCAGGCTGGCCAGGCACCCCAGTGGGGACCCCCACCCTGAAGGGGGTGTGACCAGCTGCAAACAGCCATCATCCCCTCATCCAGGCTGGCCAGGCACCCCAGTGGGGACCCCCACCCTGAAGGGGGTGTGACCAGCTGCAAACAGCCATCATCCCCTCATCCAGGCTGGCCAGGATTAGGAGGCCATTGGATTCCTCAGAGCTGTTTGACTGGGCACCATGTGCAATGAGCACAGTGCCAGGCACAGTGTCTCAAACAGCTCTGTCTTCTGACCCATCGTGGATTATTGGGTTACAGTTTCCAAGTTCATTCAATTGTGCACGATGTATACGTAAGGGCCCAAGCTTTGGGATCAGACAGGCTGGGGGCCAGTCTCAGCCTCACCACCTGCCAGCCCAGTGCCTTTCCACAAATGGCTTACTCTTAACCTCAGTTTGCAATTGCCTATGTGTAAAATGGGCATAAAACCCTCTGTTTCTTAGGGTTGTAAAGCAATTGGACCACAGGAGTGCTTGGAAAATGATGGCCATACCTCATCCTCATCCCATCCTTATACATCTTGTTTCTCCACCTGGGGATCATAGGTCCTTCTATGATTCCAAACACAGTTCATGTGCCGACAACTCCATCTGCCTTTAGATCTTTCTGGAGCTGCAGACTAGCTGTCAGCTGATTCCTGATCAGTGGCTCCTGGATTTGGGAACAGGAGCATGAGCCAACTCTCAAAGTTGTTTAATTCTCTTGTTTCCTGATTCCAAGGTTCACAGGCCCCCACTCCTCCGCCCCCACTTTTCTCTCTGGAAAGCCTCTCTGTTAATACTCTTTTCCCCACCTTCTCTCATCTCTGTCCCCTTAGTGGGACTCTACTTGGTTTCCTGCCTCCCAGCCTTTGCTCACATTCATACCTCTGCTTGGAGCAGCCTCCCCTTCACTCTCCATCCAGCTCCCTCTAACTTCTTCTTTTGGTTTGGATGTCACCCTCCACCCACTTTTCTCTCTGGAAAGCCTCTCTGTTAATACTCTTTTTCCCACCTTCCCTCATCTCTGTCCCCTTAGTGGGACTCTGCTTGGTTTCCTGCCTCCCAGCCTTTGCTCACATTCATACCTCTGCTTGGAGCAGCCTCCCCTTCACTCTCCATCCAGCTCCCTCTAACTTCTTCTTTTGGTTTGGATGTCACCCTCTGAGACCTAGCTGGTCTGGGTGCTATGGCTCTTCCCCAAGACGGGGTGGGTATGTCTTTAAAGGGTCTGGGATAGAAGAAACATCTTCAAATGGTTTCTGTGGAGGGCAACTATTCATGCCTTCACTCACTCACTCACTCACTCACTCACTCAGCAAACATTCACTAAGCTTCTACGCTGGCCAGGCCCTTGGCTGGTGCTGGACCAACCGAGGGGAGACAGTACAGGGAGGCTTAAGAGCAGTAACTTCGGTGTTTGCCTGATCAAAGTATGAGTCCTGATTCTGACACTTTATAACTGTGTAACCTTGGCAACTGATCTACCCTCTCTGAGCTTTAGATTTCACATCCATAAAAAGGGGAAAATAATGGGCCCTATGTCTTAGGATCACTGTGAAAATGAATGAGGGTAATCCATGTATTAGTCTGCTACAGCCACCATAACAAAGTACTGGCGGTCTAAACAACAGAAATGTACTTTCTCACAGTTCTAGAGACTGGAAGTCCGAGATCAAGGTGCCAGCAGGGACCTCTCTCCTTGGCTTGTAGACGGCTTCCTCTTGCTGTGTCCTCACATTGCCTTTCTTTGTGTATCAGTCCCATCAAATCAGGGCACCACCTCATTTTAACTAATTTGTGACCTCATTTAACTAATTACTTCCTAAAGACCTATGTCCAAATATAGTCACACTGGGGGCTTCAACATATGAATTTTGGGGGGATACAATTCAGTCCATAACACCACATTAAGTGATGAGCCGAGCTCAGCACAGTTCTATGTGACTCTTCCCATGGCGCTCAGCTTAATGGTTGTCCTTTAGGATCCCTGCATCTCATGGAAGAAATGGCCTGTAAAGAGGAAATGTAAGGGGAGGTGGTACCCCAAATGGGGTATAAAAGGGTAGAGTCAAAACCAGGACCAAGGTCTTTGACCACACCCTGTGCTGCTCAGAGTTGTGATCTCAAAAGTTCAGTGTTTCAATGGACTATGAGCTTCCTGAGGGCTGGGGCCTTGTCTGATTCAACTCTGTGGGCTGAGCAGAGGATCCTGTACTTGAGAATGTTGGATGACTGACTGAATGAATATATGAGATTAGGAATGAATGATGGAGATAGTGGCTGGAAGGGTAGGAGGGAGGATGGATGAATGGATGATGGACTCCTGGGAGGAGGAGGAACAGCCTCAACTCTGCCCAAGTTTGTTAATCCCTTTAACCTTAGTTTCTTCAGCTGTAGAATGGGGTATTAACCATACAGACCACACAGGTGGCTTTGAGGATTTAATGAGATAATAGAAGCAAAGCACCTTGAACAATGATTGCAGCTTTTGGGCAAAGAAGTAGGATGAGCTCCTGGAATGGGACTGGCGCTGCTGACTATGGCAGACCAGGCATCACCTGCTCAAGCCTCACAGTGCCCCTCCATCCTCCCAGGGGACAGGTCAGTGTCTGGGGGAGACAGGAATGTCTGTCCAGTTGTGCAAGGAGCCATAGAGCAAACAGAGTCATCTACCTGCGACATCACTTAACTAATTTCCCACTTAAGCTGCCTTACCAGCCTTGGGAAGTAAAGTAGAATTTTTGCAATCATTTGGCAGAAGAGGAAACCAAGGCCCAGGGAGAGGGAGTGATTTGCCCAAGGTCATGAGCTTGAGCTTCCTGGAGAGCCCCAAGGTGGCAGGTGCGTTGGCTTCAGTGGCCTTTGGGTTAATCTCCACTCTTTGGTTGGCCAGCCTCCACTTTGAGGATTTTCTCTGCCCCTTGTCTTGGCAGAGGCTCAGGAAGGGGTCTGAAGTTGAGGTTTTGTGAAGGGAGAGCTGGGCTTAGAATGGACTTCAGTGTCTCACACACATGGGATGTAAGTGGTCAGTGGGACTGGGGGCTGAGGGAGGCTTACAGGGCCTCCCTTTGCAAAGAGGCAGTGATTGGTGGTGATCCTGGTGCAAAGACCTGCTTGCCCTCCTCTGGGAGGTAGCAAAGCATCCCAGTTCAGGCACTCTGGAGCCAAGCGCAAGAGGTTCCAATTCCCACTCCTCCACCCACTACTGTGAGCGAGTTATATCTCTGCACCTCAGTTTCTCAGTCTTAAAATGGGCCAAATCATGATAGAACCCAACTCATTGCATTGCCCAAGAGGGACAAATGAGGCAATGCACTTAAACACCCAGGGAACATCAGATAGGCTCATGCTTTGCTTTATCTTGGCTGGGAGAGAAGGAGCTAGACCTTATACAGCCAGATTCTTCCTCTCCTGGGGACGTCCACAGCTCAGGGGCATATGGGACGGGGAAGGTGGCCATGCCCATGTCCCCATGTGCTAGAGCTGAAGCGGGGAGAGGACAGGCTGTGAGCAGCTAGCTCCCTGCTGGCTGAGCCCCAGCGATAAATCACAAACATGCTTTTAATGATTATTTAAAGCTCTTGGCTGACTGTCCATCCAGGAAGGGCTAGCTCAGCCCTCATTAGGCTGAGGTGGATCGCAGGGATGCTTGCCCATGCCTCATTGAGGGTGGCTTCTTTTATTCCATTATTTTCGTAATAGACTCATTGACACAATATTGTTCTTGGCCCCAGCTCAGACCCTCGGCTCGCGTTCAGAGGCAACAGGCTGACCCAGCCAAGAAACTGCAAGCTTCCCATCAAGCAGGCAGTAGGCATGAGGGCTCAGCAATTTCTCATCCATAGACGTCACTGGCAGGGTGAGGAGGGGCGGTCTGGTGTTAGTGGGCTTCAGGCCTGGGTGCTAGGGGAGAGAAATGATGCAGAGGGCAAGAGGGAAGGAGGGGTACCCTTCTAGGTTAGCCTTTTATTCATTTAACAGACATTTACACTGAGTACACATGTTCGGCATTGTCACCATCACAGACACTACCAGAGCCTGGAGGACTTTCAAGACCATCTAGAACAGCGGTTCTCAACCTGTGGGTCGCGACCCCTTTGGGGGTCAAACGACCCTTTCACAGGGGTCGCCTAAGACCATCGGAAAACACATATATAATTACATATTGTTTTTGTGATTAATCACTATGCTTTAATTTTAATGTTCAATTTGTAACAATGAAAATACATCCTGCATATCAGATATTTACATTACGATTCATAACAGTAGCAACATTACAGTTATGAAGTAGCAACGAAAATAATGTTATGGTTGGGGTCACCACAACATGAGGAACTGTATTAAAGGGTCGCGGCATTAGGAAGGTTGAGAACCACTGATCTAGAACAATGGTCGTCAAACTGCCTCATGGAACCCTAAGGGTTCCTCAGAATGTAGAGAAGAAGGGGGTCTCTGGGTCTGCTATTCCATCCTTAGCCCAAGCAGCCAGCTTTTAATGTATTTTTCCTTTGGGCTTCTTTGTAAGGTTCTACTGGAAGCAAGGATTGTGCTAGTTAAAAGAGAAGTTTGAATACCACCGGTGAACTCTTTATTGTACAAAAGGGGAAACTGAGGCCCAGAGGGAGGCTAGACTTGCCTAAGTTCACACAGATGTTAGCACAGTAAGGACCCATCTCCTGGACCAGCCGTGGGCAAACTACAGCCCGCGGGCCGGATCCGGCCCGTTTGAAATGAATAAAACAAACAAAAAAAAGACCGTACCCTTTTATGTAATGATGTTTACTTTGAATTTATATTAGTTCACACAAACACTCCATCCATGCTTTTGTTCCGGCCCTCCGGTCCAGTTTAAGAACCCATTGTGGCCCTCGAGTCAAAAAGTTTGCCCACCCCTGTCCTGGACCCTAGTTGTGTGAGGAGCCAGAACCAGTATGTGAAACCATCGGAGAATAAGAAACACTGGTCTCAGCGCCTCAGGTGTGCAGATGGTGTCCCAGGTCGTGACTGCCTCCCTGTGAGCAGCCTGCCCAGGGGTGTGTGTGGGACCCCCAGAAACATGCACCCTCCCAGGAACCTCAGTTTTCTGCATTTCTTCAGCTCAGTTAACATGGTCTCCACTGCATTCAACATGAGTGTCGGGGGTGGCGGGGGTGAGGGTGGGGATCCAGCTGCCTCGCCCAACCTCCGGGGTCAGCTCCCTGGAAGGAGAAATCCAGGGTCTTGGACCCACTGGGAAACCGGTGCTGGGAGAAGTATCTGTCAGGAAGGGTCCCAGCAGGAAACAGAGGGCACCCTCAGGCTGGCCCGTGGAGGTGAGGTTTTTGTTTTCTTATATTGTGCTACAATATATAACATAAAATTTACCGTTTTAACCACATTAAGTGTTCATTTCAGTGACATTAGGTACATTTACATTGTTGCACAGCTGTCACACCATCCATCTCCAGAACTTTTTCATATTCTCAACTGAATCTCTGTACCCACCGAACACTAATGCCCACCCCTCCCCGGCCCCTGGTGACCTCTGTTCTACTCTCTGTCTCTATGAATTTGCCTATTCTAGGTAGGAATGGACGTAAGTTTTAAAAGGGACTGTTTACAAAGGTGTGGGGAGGGTTTAGGAGAAGCATCGAGGTATGGGGCAGTGGCCTGGGGCTGGGAACTCAGGAAGCTGCTATCTCTCCTAGACCTGAGGTGAAGGCTGGGAGCAGCCTGCAGGGGCACCGGACAAGCGTGGACAGTGGTTGTGGAGGGGCCGTGAAAGAGAGCGAGCTCCAAAGCAAGCCCATGGAAAACCCCGGGGCTGTCTAATTGCACCACAATAAACCATGGAGGCAGCAAAGGCGGTGACTAAATTCCAAGGATCTGGTGGCAGTTGCATATTGTAGGAGAAGGACAATGGGAAGGTATAAGGAATTTCCATTTCCTGTCCCTTGCTCCCTAACAACTTCTCACACTCAGTGATTTGCTGCAAATTTATTTTGCTTTGTGGCAGATGATTTTCGTGCTGAGAGGTGTTCCCTGCCCCCCTGTGTTGAATTCTCCATCCACGTGGCCTGAGACTCTCTGATTTCACAACAGCAGCATTGCTAACCTCTGCCAACCCGTCCTCCACCCTCCCAGGGATACAGAGTAACTTGGATGTTGGAGAAAGAACATGCTATGAGTGGTTTTCATTTAATTTTCACATCAGAGTTGAGGTATTTCTTGATTCCTCTCACCAATACCTGGGCCGTGAACCGACTTCTTGCTAAAACCTCTCTGTCACCCCCTATATATGCACTTGACTTCTCCTCCTCCTCCTCCTCCTCCTCCTCCTCCTC
>NW_005371513.1:265002-273833 GCF_000412655.1 Myotis brandtii
TCCTCCTCCTCTTCCTCACCTCCTCCACCTCCTTCTTTTTCTTCTCCTTCTCTCTTTCTTTCTCTCTCCCTTCTCCCCCCGCTCCATCCTTGAATATCCTAGGCCCAGCCCATCCACCTGAGAGCTCCCCTCACCCTCTGCTGCCCTGCTACCCAGTGCTTTCCTGTGTCCCCGAGGTGATGGGTGAAGTCTGACTCTATGTCTGGGGAGAAACCGTAGGAGATCCGAATCTCTTATGGCCCTGACTGCCTGGGGCAGGGGGAGGGGAAACTTGGTGGGAAGCTGGCACTGCTAAGAGGCAGGATCCGTTCTCACCTTCTGCCTATGCAATCAGAATTGTATATCAATTACTTTCTGAGAAATTTGCATACATTTATAAACTCAGTTAATTTTCACAACAACCCTGCTCAGGAGGCATTATTCCTGTTTTGCTGAGAAATCTGAGGTGTAGAGCGGTCAAATGACTTATCAGAGGATGCACAGCTGCCTGTCACAGAGACTTGAATGTAGGTAGATCTGTTCCCAAAGCTCTTTCCAACCAGTTCAGGAGGAAGTGAGTTCGTGGTCTCTGGAAGCATGTAAGCAGAGGTGAATGGTCACCGTCATGGAGGGAGTACATTCCAGGAGGGGGTTCCTTCCAGTCCTGGGATGCTAAGATTCTAAGACTACATCTTGGTTCTGATTTGGATATTCTCTAGTTGACATGTACCTCTTGGGAAGTAGAGTTGGGGTGGGCGCCTCAGTGAGGTCTGGGTTTGGGTGGAGGTCAAAGTCCTGGGTTTGCCGGGGGTGGGGAGAGACGGTCAGGCAATGGGTTCTCCACTCCCCTTCCTGGCCTTGTTGCTCTCGCCTGGTCTCTAAGCCCCAGATGGGCGATATTTAAAAATCCATTCAGTGCCAAACAGAAGTGTCACCAGGGTTGCAGGGAAACAAGCTCAGAGTGGGGAGCAGGAGTCCCAGGTTAATCCCGTTGCGGCTGCAAGTTTGTGGTGTGACTGGGCAAGCTCTCCCCCCCCCCCCCCCCTTCTGGGGAGGCTAGCTGCTGAGGACCCTCGGGTTCTGGGGTGCTGCTGTTCAGTTCTCTGGGAGGGGAGGCAGGCTTGCACAGGAGGTAAGCCAGGCTGCACCATGGGGCTCGTTGCACAGGAGGTTGCACAGGAGGTAAGCCAGGCTGCACCATGGGGCTCCGTTGTAAAGGCAGGGTGTGCTGGTGTGGACTCGGGTTTCTCCTGCTCATGCTGGCACCCAGACTCCTGACCCTCAGAATCTGAGTGAGATAACAAATGCTATTTTAAGCTTCTTTGGGGGTCATTTGTTATGCAGCAATAAATAACTAAAACACGCATGCATCTATGATTAGATGACAGTAATGGCCTCAATCACATGTCTGGTGGGTGGCTGGCTGAAGGCTGGGGTGACAGGGGACCTGGCCATGTGTCTCATCACTCAGCAGGCCAGCCCGAGGGTCTTCACATGGTGGCAGTCACAGGCTTCCCAAAACAGCCAGAGAAGCCAAGACCAAAGTGTCAGTGCTTTTAAAGCCTCTGCTTGCATCATATTTGCTAATGACCCATTGGCCAAAGTATCACATGGCCAAACTGGATTCCAGGTGTGAGGAAACAGACTCAACCTCTTGATGGCTAAGGGAGAACTTGTGGCCACTTTTTGCAATTATGTGAGGTTCATGTACAATCGCCCAGTGCCCTCAACACCCTTCCCTTCTCCACTTCTTCACGCTTGAGCAGCCTCCCTTTTGTTAAATCTACACCTCTTGATTTCAGGTTATGTGGCAGGTGTTTTCACCATCACGGCCTTCATTAATCCCTAACAACAGCCCTTGCATGGTAACTCACCTCTCGGATGAGGACAGAGGCTCAGAAGGACGAGGTGGTGGCCTAAAGTCATAAAGCTGGTAACTGGCAGAGCCAGGATCCAGCCCAGACCCAGGAATTCCAAGTTTGGTATTAGTTTTACTTTCCCTGTCAAGATGCCCAGAACTTTCCATTTCACTTGGTCTTTTCAGACACACACAGGCAGGATATGTGGAGACTGGTCCCTGGCTGGGTTCTCCCAGGAATCCTGCTCTGGAACTGCTGGTTGGGCTGCAGGGGATGAGCCTGGGGCAGGAGGTTTGGGCAACATGAACAGACTCTAGTCTAGGGGGAGACAAAGGCCTAGGCGCCCTCTCATTGCCCGTGCCCCATTCCCTCCTTCCTTGCCTATGTCTGCCCTTTGAGAAGAGAGGAGATTCTGGCCATTAGGAGAGAAAACTGTCATCTTCAGGCACTAAGAAACCAGGGGAGGGAGGAGGGGATGAGGAGGGAAAGAGGGAAGGAGAGAAAGGAGAAGAAGGAGGAACAGCGGGGAGGCCAGGGGGGAAGAAGTAGAAGAAAGGGGAAAGGTTCAGGAAGAAGGAAGAAGAGGGAGGCCTAAGAAGGTAACAATAGAAAGAAGGAGGAACAACGGGGAGGCCAGGGGGGAAGAAGTAGAAGAAGGGGAAAGGTTCAGGAGGAAGGAAGAAGAGGGAGGCCTAAGAAGGTAACAATAGAGGGGAAACAATAAAAAGATAGAAAATTAAAGAGACATTGAGGTTTAAGACAGTGAGAGATGGGGATAAGGAGAAAAGAGAGGGACAGAGAAAATTAAGCCCTAAGACAGGGGTAGAGGGAAACAGACAGAGAGACAGATGCTTGGAGAGATAAGAGAAACAGGCAGAGAAAGGATGAAGCAAGAGAGAAAGGAAGTTGGCAGGGTTGTAAGGGGAAGGAGGAGAGGAGCAAAGGGTTGGAGGGGGAGAATTAGTCATATTGTGTGACCTTGGCTAGGTCAGGTCATCTATTGGAGCCCCATTTCCACATCAATAGAACTGTCTTGTGAAGCAGTTGAGGATGACATAAGAAAATGTGTGTGAGTACTTTGGGCAACAATAAAATACTATACCAATATTCATTAATATTATTGATGTGTTATAATTACTACGTCCTGGTGGGAGAACTTAATGCTAGAAAAGAGTGTCAGGACTGGTGCTAAGGACACATTTAACACCTCTTCTCTAATGAACAGCTTAGGGTCAAGTGCAAACTGGAGTTTCTTGATACTAAGACACTACTACATATAAGATGTCCTATTAACTTAATTACACTTTGGGGTGGGGGAGAATTGCTATATTACAGGTACATAATTAAGAATAGTAACTGGTAACATACAATTGTCTGTACAATTGCTCATTTTTTTCTTTCAGAATCACAATCAATGTTTGGGTGTACCCTGGAACATTGATGTTCTGTTGAACCCCTTTAGGTTATCTGCAATTATGCAGAACAACACAGTGATGGTACTACGTTTATTAATTGTTAGTGGAGTTGAAACTGCTTGCCAACACTTTTCATGTTTGGAATATGGCTGCAGTGTGGGTGAACTAGTTTTGGCCATGAGGGGGTGGCAGAGGCAGAGCAACAAAACAGAAGGAACCTGGGTCCCTGATGACCTTGGGGAACACAGCTGTCCTACTGACCTTGGACCATATGTCTACCTCCAGACCTTTAGATGAGAGAAACATAAACTTCTATCCTAGTTGAACCACTGTATTGTTGGCTCTCTTATCTGAAGCCTATTATTTAGTCTGAAGCCTAAATAGTACACCAGGTAAGAATAGAAGCATACTTCTGGGGCAGAAGAAATAAAAGACATCACAGGTGAAAGAAGTTAGAAAGTTTTAGGAAACGTTGTCATTGGATATTTTTGAGGATCAAATGAGTACAGTACCTGGCACATACTAAGTACTCAATACATGGAAGTCATATTTTTTCCTGTATGATATAAATGACTTCTCAGCGTTCTCCTCTATAAAATGGGGATAATGTCACATATACATATGAGCAAAGGTCTTTCTGTGCAAAAGAGTATGAATACCTGGAGAAATTCTATTGGGAGCAAGATTTAAAAGAAAAACAATGACTGGGAATGAATGAATACCCTGCCTTCCCACTGATTTAAATAATGCAACTTAAAACCTCTGGTGCTTCCCTATCACTCAGCTCCAGCTAACACCTGTCTGCTTGGCGGCCCCCCCAAAATGTTAGTACTTCTTGGAAAGAGTTGTGGATATTCAATATTCCATACTTCTCTCTTTTGAGAAATATATATTTTTTAATTTTATTTTTTAAATTATAATCACATTCAGTATTATTTTGTATTAGTTTCAGGTGTACAGCATAGTGGCTAGACAATCATATACTTTAAAAAGTGCCCCCACCCCCGATATTTCTGGTATCCACCTAGCACCATACATAGTTATTACAATATTATTGACTATATTTCCTATGCTGTACTATACATCCCCGTGACTATTTTGTAACCACCAATTTGTACTTCTTAATCTCTTCACCTTTTTCACCTAATTCCCCAACCCTCCTCCCCTCTGGCAATAATGAGTCTGTTCTCTGTATCTGTGAGTCTGTTTCAATTTTGGTTGTTCTTTTATGTTGTTCTTTAGATTCCACATATAAGTGAAATCATATGGAATTTGTCTTTCTCTGACTGACTTATTTTACTTCGCATAATACCCTTAGCAAAATACCCTTTACTTAGCATAATACCCTCCATCCATGCTGTCACAAATGTTAAGATTTCATTCTCTTTTTATGGCTGAGTTATATTTCATTGTACATATGTACCACTGCTTGGGCACTTGGGTAGCTTCCATATCTTGGCTATTATAAGTAAAGCTGCAATGAACCTAGGGGTGCAAATATTTTTGAGTGTCTTGGCTTTCTTCAGAGATATATATACCCGAAGTGGAATTGCTGGGTCATAAGGCAGTTCCATTTTTAATTTTTTGAGGAACTTCAATACTGTTATAGTGGCTGCACCAATCTGCATCCCCAGTAACAGTGCACAAGGGTTCCCTTTTCCCACATCCTCACCAACATTTGTTGCTTGTTGATTTATTGATGGCAGCCATTCTGACAGGTGTAAGCTGATATCTCATTGTGGTTTTAATTTGCATTTCTCTGATGATTAGTGACCTTGAGCATCTTTTCATATGTCTATTGGCCATCTGTATGTCCTCTTTGGAGAAGTATCTATTCAGATCCTTTGCCCATTTTTTAATTGGATTGTTTTATTTGGTGTTGAGTTGTATGAGCTCTTTTTTTAAAATATATTTTTATTGATTTCAGAGAGGAAAGGAGAGGGAGAGAGAGAGAGATAGAAACATCAATGATGAGAGAGAATCATTGATCTGCTGCCTCCTGCACACCCCCTACTGGGGATTGAGTCTGCAACCTGGGCATGTGCCCTGACCAGGAATCAAACCATGACCTACTGGTGCATAAGGCGACACTCAACCACTGAGCCATATCGATCTATGAGTCTTTATAAATTTTGGATATTAACCCCTTATCAGATGTATCATTGGTGAATATGTTCTCTTATACAGTGAGCTGTCTTTTCATTTTGTTGATGATTTCCTTTATTGTACAAAAACTTTTTAGTTTGATGTAGTCCCAATTGTTTATTTTTTCTTTTGTTTCCCTTTCCTGAGGAGATACGTCAGGAAAAATATTGCTAAGAGAAAGGTCAGAGATTTTACTGCCTAGGTTTTTTTTCTAGGAGGTTTATGGTTTCAAGTCGTACATTTAAGTCTTTCAGTCCATTTTGTGTTTCTTCTTGTATATGGTGGTCTAGTTTCATTTTTAAAATAAATATGTCTTATTGATTTCAGAGAGGTAGGGAGAGCGAAAGAGAAATAGAAACATCAATGATGAAAGAGAATCATTGATCAGCTGCCCCCTGCACACCCACTACTGGGGATTAAACCTACAACCTGGGCATGTGCCCTAAGCTTGAATCAAAGCATGACCTCCTGGTTCATATGTTGACACTCAACCACTGAGCCACACTGGCTGGGCTATTTTCATTTTTTGTATGTATTTTTCTAATTTTCCCAACAAGTACTTCATACTTTTCATAGGCAGGTTTCTCAGTTCTTTCTCCTCCAAGGTAACTTCATCCCGTAAGATTCTGTACAGACATCATGCTGGGTGAACCTTCCCTGGCCTTCTGGGCAGATCTCCCTGGCTCTCCGTGATTAACAGGGATCTCCATCAGGGCCTTATACCCCTTCTTCTTATTGGTGCAAGTGTCCTTTTCCCTTGCCAGACTGCGAGCTCGTTCAGGGCAGGAGCTTGAGTATTTCGTTTTTGTTTCCCCAGCACTGGCCAGAGCAGGACTCAGTTTGCATTTGTTGAATGAATGAGGTATTCTTGGGCAAACATGCAGGGTCAGTTGGGGGTGGTGGTGGTAGATTTTGGGGATGCTAGAAAGTCAGATGTAAAGAAAAAATATCTTTCTCATCCACACAATAATGCTGAACTTTGCCATTTAGATAGCCATATTCCTTCTTTTGGCCTTCTTACAATGCTATTTTCTGGTGGTGGAGAGTCTGAGAGGTGGTCTGGGAGAGCAAGAGAACACCAGCTTGGTAGTCAGACCTGGCTTGTAATCACAGCTCTGCACTGACCTGCTGAATACACTTGGGCTAAGGCTTTGCCTCTTGGGGTTCAGTTTCTTCAGCTGTAAAGGAGGCAACAAAACATCTCTCTCAATGTCTTGGGAGAATTAAATAAGTGTTATAGCAGCTCAGAGGCTTTTGTAGAAATATTAGTGCTGTTAATCATATCCCTCAAGGTGCTCCCTGTCCCTGCTTTCTCCCTGTGCAATCCTGATCGGATGGTTATCAAGAGTGGTGTTTTGAACCACACTGTCTGGGTTACCTGCACTTATAAGCTGTTGACCTTGGACAAGTCAGTTCACCTCTCGGTGGTCCAGTTTCCTCATCTGTAACATCCCTCTCACAATCCGGGACTGCTGGCTCCTAACCACTCCCCTGCCTGCCTGATTAACAACTAACTGCTCTCCTGCCAGCCCGATTGCCCCCAACTGCCCTCCCCTGCTGGCCTGGTCGCTCCCAACTGCCCTCCCCTGCAAGCCTGGTCCTCCCCCGCCCCCAACTGCCCTTCCCTGCCGGCCTGATCTCACCCCCAATGGCCCTTCCCTGTTGGCCTCATCTCACCCTCAACTGCCTTTCCTTGCTGGCCTGATCACCCCTAACTGCCTCTGCCTGCCTGATCACCCCTAACTGCCCTCCCCTGCAGGCCTGATCTCGCCCCCAACTGCCCTCCTCTGCTGGCCAATTTGGTTTTGATGGGTCAGTTTCTATGCCAGTCAACATCAAAAGCTCCACCTCCTAGGCAGCCATTGGTTCCTCACAGCTGACCCAGATTTGGTTCTGATTGGGCAGTTTCTATTCCAGTCAGCGTCAAAAGCTCTGCCTCCTAGGCAGCTATTGGCTTCTCACACTTCACCCCGATTTGGTTCGGATTGGTTGGTTTCTATGCCAGTCAGCATCTCTGGGCCTATCAACGGGGGCTGATCAGAAAGGCAGGGCTGATCAGCAGCCCTGGTGGAGGCCTGGAGAGAAATGGAGGCGCAGCTGCTGGAGAGAAAGAGAGAGGCAAGTGCTGATCAATAGCTGCCACAGAGGCTACGGATCAGACCCTGCTTCTCTCTTCAGGCCTCTCTACGGGCCTGATTCACAGCCCTCTCAGCAGTCAGTGCTGGGTCACCATGGCAACCCAGAGTTGACTGCAGGACTGACTTCTAGTTGGTCGAGCCAGGTTTTTATATATTAGGATATAGGGTATCCCCCAAAATGTATACACACTTTAATAGCTGATAGTTCAATTTTGAAAATGAAATGTATTTTAATAAACACTGTCTTTATAATTATTCAAAGTATGTGATACATTTTGGGGGGACACCCTATATATGTAAAACTTAGTGCCTGCATGAGGTTAACTACTGCATAAGTATTTGCCAGTGTATTATCTCCTTCCTGGTAGACATATCATAGGTAGTAAGAAGGAAAGCACCAGGCATCAGAGAAGTGGGGGAAGGGCTGGCAGAGGGTGAGGTCAAATGAGAGGTGAGGGCACTGATGGCAAACTCCTTCCTGTTAGATCTTAGCTTCGGAATCTCTGCATGCTGATTCACAAGGAATTTGCTGCTAAAACCAATGAAAGAACCCGGATTTGCAAATGATTTTATTTTTTCTTTTAAGAAACTTAGGGGAATTTCTACTTAACTCTAAAAAATGCTCTCCAACTCCCTTGGCTTTTGCAATGCTTGCTTAGGCATCAGGAATAGGCGTGGGGCCCTGCAGCCCTGTTCATCTACTGCAATGCACCCTCCACCCCCCTCTCCTAAGGCAGTGAACCATCCCTTGTTTGTACTGAGAACAAATGGCTGAGAACTCCTGGTATGGATAATGCAAATCTCCAGATAATCCCCAATTCCCTATTAGCCAGTAATTTTCGCTTCCCTCTCTGCAGCTGAACCCTTACCAGAGCTTCCGGAAGGGGGTCCGATTACCTTGCTTGCCTTTTCCTTGCAAGGACATTAGCCAGTACATTCCTGGGCACCAGGTGGGCACGCGGGAACCATCTGTTGAATGACTGTCATGGTAAGTAGTACTGAACAGCCACAGCTGTCACTGCAGGGTGCTTACACATTGTGCACTGTCTCATTTACTCTGTATCATAACCTCAGGAGATGGGAATTTTATCCTCCTTGTACAGATGAGGAAACTGATTCTCAGAGACTGCAAGGCAGTGGCAGGGTCAGAAAACTGTGCAAAGGCTGGCAAACATGTAAGGCTCCTTAGAGGGGGTAGAGGATTTCAGGGATGTGAGTCAGATGTAAAAAAAGAACATGTTTCTCTTCCACACAGGAATACCAGAACTTTGCCATTTAGTCATCATTGGGGGATG
>NW_005371513.1:273951-274426 GCF_000412655.1 Myotis brandtii
GGTAGAATCAAAACTATCTAGTTTAGGAAATAGGAGGCCTGGCTTCTCTTCAATGTTGCCCAGGATTCACCTGTGTGACCTTCAACAAGTGTCTTTCCCTCTCTGAGCCGAAGTTTTCGCCATTCTCTTTTGGGTCTTCTAGGAACCCGAGTCCTCTAAATTTTGTTCTGGGCCCTCAAAATTCCCAAGGGTCCCATTGGTCCGGTGGAGAGAAGAGGCCTGGCTCTCTGTGGGTGTGTTTGTGCGCGCGCCCTAATGATGCCTTTGCTCCTTTCCAGAACCCAGAGATGGCGCTGGGCACCAGCCACTGTCCCTCTTCTTCCTCGGTATTCCTCTTCCTCCTCCCTCCTTTTTTTCCCTCCCTCCACTCCCTCCCCATCATCCTCTTTCCTCCCCACCCACCCCTCTCCTTTCCCCATTGTCCTTCCTCCTTCTTTGCCTCTTCCCACTCTTCCCTCGCCCCTCCCTCCTCTCC
>NW_005371513.1:274529-307886 GCF_000412655.1 Myotis brandtii
CCGGGGGCAGGCGGGAGCCTGCAGGCGTAATTGGCATGCACGCCGTTGTAGCTGAGACCGCTTAATAAAGCGTTACATATCTCACCGCTTCCATATTTCATTACCTCACGCGGAGCCTGTGAGAGGGCCCTAATGGGAGTCAGCTGTGTTTTTACTTTCTGTTGTCGGCCGGGGACGGGTTTCTCTGCGGATTCTTTGAAATGAAATAATGTGATGCACGCCGCGATAAGGGCCGGCGGTAACGAGGCCCAGGCCGCGGGGCGGCTGCTATTGCTCCAGGTGTCGCGTATTTGGGCTCGGAGGACGCCGAGGAGGAGGAGGGGGCGGCGCCGAGGAGGAAGGGGAGGGAAGGGCGCGTGGGGAAGAAGGGAGGGAGGAGGGGGTGGAGACCGAGGGAGTGGTGGGGTTGGGGGCTGGAGGAAGCGGGGTGGAGAAAGGAGGGAGCAGGCGGCTACAGCGGGGTGCAGAAGAAGGGGACTAATTGGGAGAGTGTGGATAAGAGTCATGGGGACCCGAGTTCAAATCCCGATTCGCCCCACACTAGATTGTCAGTTGAGAGAGCCCGATAATACTCATCTCGTAGTGCTGTTGTGCTGAAGCAAATGAAGGGTTTGTAAGGGCAGCCACACCAGGGAGAATACGGGCTCATTTATTGTGAGAAAGGAACTGATGCCCTTTGAGTAGCTCCTCTGGGGATGGCACCTGCCAACAATGTCAGCCGCCTGCTTGTCAGTGCTGTTGTCTCCTCTTTACAGAGGAAGAGACTGAGGGTCAGAGAGGTGAGGGGATGGCTCCAAGACACATAGAGGCTGAGGGCAGCCCTGGGCATGGAGCCAGATGGAGACCGGAAGAAAGGGGGAAGGAGAAAAAGTTGGAGGAAAAGTCAGGCCGCTGCCATCTGATTTGTCTACATCTGTCCCCCACCCCTGCACAGTCCTAGAGGGAGCTGGGTTTCTCCTCTATCCTGTCCTGCAGGCCTCCACCTTCCTCTCTGGGATTGGGCAGAGGGAGTGGAGTGTGGGTGGGCTTATGGGGATGGGGTGGGATGTAGGTGGGGCAGCAGCTGGTTGTGCGGGGTGGGCCTCAGGAAGTCCCTGTTCTGAGTCCTCTCCTCTGTTCACAATCCCATATGTAGCCACAGTTGATGAGTTAAAGGTGGCTCTTTGCAATTTAATCAGCCAGACTTATAATCAACTATGTCTACTTCTATGTCCACTCTCTCTCCATCTCCCTTTTTCTCCTCCAGAAAACAAACGCTCATGGAGGAGTCTTGTATCTCCCCAGTGTCTTCCAAATCCACCCACTTGCTACCCTCCCTCTGGGCATGGCCCTGGGTCAAGCCTCCAGTCTTGCTTCTAACCTGTAGGACTCTTCCACAAGTGCTGGCCCAGTGGGGATGCCCTGCAGGGTGCCCTGCTGCCCCCAGATACGTCCCACCTGGTCTTCCCTGCCTGGACTCAAGCACCTGACCCCACCTCCCCAGCCCCGTCTCTGTCCCACTCCAGCACAGACTCTGACAGACAGGTGACTGGTCTTTCCCCAGCTTCGCAGGGATAGCTCTGGGCACTTGCTCATGCTGTTCCCTCCGCTCAAAGTGCCCTTTCCACGTGACCATGCCTTTGGAGTCCACTGGCTCTCCAAGGCTCAGCACAAGGGCCATCCAGGAAGGCTTCGCTGCAGGCACTCTTCTGCCCCTGCTTCTAAGCTGGATGCTCTCTTCCTTTTCTGAGCCTCAGTTTCCCCATTTATTTGTCCGATGAGGGGGTTGGGAGCTGGTCTCTGGGCCACACAGTCTCGTGAATTGACTGGGGTGGGTGGCAGTTTCTTCTTGAAGTAGAAACAGATAGTTTTCATTTGTCAATGTATTGGCTGGTAGCCATATTGTGAATGCTTACTAAGTTCCTGGCCTCCTTACTAGCTCTTTTAAAAAAAATATATATATTTTTATTTCAGAGAGGAAGGTAGAGGGAAAGAAATAGAAACATCAATGATGAGAGCGAATCATTGATTGTCTGCTGCCTGCGTGCCCCCTACTGGGGATTGAGCCCGAAACCTAGGCATGTGCCCTTGACCAGAATCAAACCCAGGACCCTTCAGTCCGTGTGTGTTGGTGTGCATGTGTGTGTTGGTGTGCATGTGTGTGTTGGTGTGCATGTGTGTGTTGGTGTGCATGTGTGTGTTGGTGTGCATGTGTGTGTTGGTGTGCATGTGTGTGTTGGTGTGCATGTGTGTGTTGGTGTGCATGTGTGTGTTGGTGTGCATGTGTATGCATGTGTGCATGTGTATGCACATGTGCATATGTGTCTGTGTGTGTGCACATGTAAAATCATGGTATCCAGTTTCGGTGGAGCACTTTAACCTTTTCAAAACTGTCGCCTCCAGAAGCCCTTTGAGGTAATCGGGAAGGGATAGACAGAGAGATGGGGCCACTTCCTTACTTACAAGGAGAAGCCAGGGAGCAGGAGACACTCCCCTGGCCCAAGGAACCGAGTTGGACCCTCTTGGTACAGGATTCTTTGCACTTTGACCTAATTTTGTCAGTTTTGTTCCCTAATGCCCCTCTTCCTGACATCCCAACTTTCTGCATACAGGGCTTAACTTCAGAGCCTTTGCTTAAGCGGGTCTCCATCTGGAATGCTTTGCCCCAACGCCAGCCTGTGGACATTTTACTCATCCTTTAAGACTAGACCAAAGCTCCTCTTCACTGCAGCTGGCTGAACTCTGCTCAGAACACCCCCTCTCTCTTCTCTGTTCCATGCTCTGGCCCAGTGTGCAATATGTCACCTCTGAGCTCCCTTGTTTCTCAACCATGAGTCCCTGTGGTCAGGGGGCTGAGGCCTACTCTTGGCCAAGAGAGAGCTGGGAATAGGGGCATAGGATATGCTTGTGCATGGCTGGCCAAGCAGGGCATGCTTTGAGTGAGGATCATTGAAAATGTACGCAAGTCCCCACTCAAGATGTTCAGTAAGTGGCAGCTCATAATGCCATGATTTCTCACTGGCTCTTGCTTTGTAATCTGCATTTAATTCACACAACATCTTTATGAGATTGATGTTACAACCCCATTTTACCAATGAGAAAACTGAGGCTAAGTAAAGCCAAATAACTTACCCAAGACTACATAGCTAATCAGCGGCAGAGCCAGGGCTAAAATCCTGTGCCTCCGAGTTGGGTCCTTTCAGCACGCCTCACATGGATCATGTTGCTAGCTGCTTGTGTTCTCTGTGCCTGTCAAACAGGGCTGCTCTATTGATTAACATGCAAATGATTTTTTGAGAGAGGGTTTTAAGTGTAGCTGGTCCCTGCCAGCCACAGCTGAGATTTGCAACCCAAGCCCCTGTCCTCACCAACTGCTCTGCTATCAGGTTTTCATCTCTAGAATGATTGACAGGTATTTTTTTCCCTCCCTGACCCAGAACGCCAGGCCTCCAATACTACTGAAATGTTTGCACAATCTTGAAGCATTTATTTAAAAGTTGCTTTTCCCCAAAGGGCCCGGCCTCAGCCAGATTCTGAGCCAGATCCAAAAAAACAAACAAATCCTATCTTTACAAGCTCCTCAGCTGGGCTGCGTGGGGCGGGTGGGGGTGGGGGTCCCCTGGGCCCTACCTTTCCCTTGGCTGGCTGACAGGCCCGCCCCAGGGGCGAGGAGCCTGCCTGCCTGTTTACAGCCCTTTCCAGTTCACAGGCCAAACAGGAAAGGGGTAGGGGTTTGGGGAGGGGGCGAATGTCAGAAATCACAAATAACACAGTTGTTCCTCAAAGCAGAAGGCAGTGGAGATGCGATGGGGATGTGGCTGGGCGGCTTTCTTGAATGTTCATCACGGACTCTGTCCCCTACTTTGCAGGTTGCAGCACCAAGTGGTCAACACCCCCTCCCAACCCCCAAAGCATCATGGTCTGGGCTAGGGTCCCCCAGTGGGTGTCAGAGGACCAAAGTGCTAGGCCTGGCTGGGTCTCTAAGAGCTTGCAAAAGTCCTTTCTCCCCGGCCTCCACCATCGTGGGGTCACAGATGGGCAAACTGAGAGCTGTGACTGGGAGAGCTCAAGCCAGTCCCCCGAGGTGCTAAGAAGTGGGGCGCAAACATTTTGATTGTTTTTTCCAAGTTCCCTCTACTGTGCAGCCCCCACTGCATGGCTCCCACTGGGCACTATCTACCTCCGAGGCTGGCTCTCTGCTGCCAACTGGAAGAAATCAAACTCTTTATGGACTTTGTGCCCATCTCGTTGCCCTAGGCCCGTGGTCGGCAGACTGCGGCTCGCGAGCCACATGCGGCTCTTTGGCCCCTTGAGTGTGGCTCTTCCTAAGCCTTAGGAGTACCCTAATTAAGTTAATAACAATGTACTTACCTATATAGTTTAAGTTTAAAAAAATTGGCTCTCAAAAGAAGTTACAATCGTTGTACTGTTGATATTTGGCTCTGTTGACTAATGAGTTTGCCGACCACTGCACTAGGCAGTGCCACAACCACTGAAGCGGCGTGTCATTTCTTACACAGACTAGGCATTCCCACACATCCGGCCCTACCTTCTGGAATACTTCCTGTGTCATCTTGGGCGAGTGACTTCAGTTTCCTTATCTACAAAGCGGGGACCTTATGCAATAGTGGATGTGAAAGTGCTTTGTGACCGAGAGTCTAAGCTGGTGCATGTCGGGTTGCTGTCACTAATGCTGTTTGCAGCTGGCTGTTCCAGGAGCTGCTTTTGAGTGACAGTTGGTTGACTGGCTTCTCCTTCTCACCCCAGTCAGCCTGTCTGGGAGCAGATTGTGCTGAGTTTGGGCCGGGAACATGCTCTGGAACAATGTGGGCACAGAATGGAAGCCCTGGGAAGTGGCAACACAAAGTACAGGCAGTCCTCGCGTTACGTCAGACTCGATGTACGTCGTTTCGTGGTTACGTCGCCTTCTCCCATCCCATTTATTTATAAAAAAAAAAAAAGGTCCGTCATTTCAACGTATGTACATATGCGCTTTATGTTTTTTTATTATTTATTTACCACAAGTAAAGGTCAGGAATTGTTATCTTTTTTTAAAATTATTTTTACTGCTTCACTTCATTACTGCTGTGTATGTGCTCCATGTGAGTGATGTAGGTGCTTATGTAGGTGGGTTCTGACTTACAGCGAAAATTGCGTTACGTCGCGCCGTAGGAACGGATCTCCGACGTAACTGAGGACCTACTGTACTGTTTTGCTGTCCTTTCCCTACGGGCAGCACACGGGCCACGGGGCAGTCTGCGAGAGTGGAAAGAGCAGGCCAGGCACCACCTCTCCCCAGCTGGGAGCCTTGGAGGGTTGGGGCCATTCTGACTTCTTCCTGTATCTGCAGAGCCCACCACAGAGCTTGGCACTGAGCAGGCGCCCACTTAGTATGTGTTTATGAATGAACATAACCTCGGTTAAGTTATTTCAGTTCTCTCAGTTTCCTCATCTGTAAAACAGGGATAATACTACTTGACTCACAGGTTCCTTGTGAGGATTAAGAATAACAATCCGTGAAAAGTGCCTGGAATAGTGCCTGGCTGTGATGATAATGATCTCATGTGCCTAGCGAAGCGGGGACTTAGAGAAGGGTAATTGCTTTGTTCAATGTCATGCAGCTAGAAAGTAGCAGAGCTGGGAATGTAACCCATGGTTGTTTGGCTCCAGAATCTGGGTATTGACCACTCTTATGTAGCAATCTCTACCTGAGGTGGAGCCACAGCACCCACTTTCTCCCTATTTCAGAGTATTTTTAGCTGAGCCACATGGCTGTGTAATCAGGTTCTGGCCCGTGAACTGCAGTTAGATGTGGAACCGCCAGGAGGTGTCCTGAAAGGGAGTGGGCATGTGCCTCCTCTCCCCTCCCCTTCCTCCTCCCTGGTGGTTGGGATTGTGACCTAAGAGCTGCAGCACCAGCCAGCAGACATCTGGGATCATGAAGTGACTGCAGGAGAAGGAAGCCATATGTGCTGTAGCAACCAGACAGAAGGGCCTGGGTCCCTGACCATGTAGGGGCCATCACATCAGTCCGTCCTTGAAGTCAGAGAGAAACTTGAATCTGTTCAAGACGCTGTTATATTGTGTATGAACATAATCTTAAGGAATGCACTACTTCTCAGTGGTGGACGGTCAGTAACTAAACGTGCCTTGCAGTTAGTTACATGAATCGGATGGTGGCATTTTAAAGACTGTATGTCCTGAGATCAAGCTCTGTAATGGCAGGGCCTCTGATTTCTGTCTGCTGGGGCTCCATTGACAAGTCCCTGCCAGGACCCAGCAGGTCTCGTGGTTTTTCCATCATCAGCTTAGCTCAGCCGGAACCCTGTTTCCCACAGTTCCCTTCCCTGGTAGTTCTGGGTTAGCCAGCGTGGCTGGAGGTATTGTGAGATTTGGAAGGTGGCAGTGAAGCAGCAGCTGTATTCCTTTTTGTGCAGGGAAGGTCAGTGCAAGGCCCGAGCACATGCTCTTTGTCGCTTCTCTGCTGCTGGACTTGTGGGCAAGGGGCAGCGACCAGGCCCAGCAGCTCCACCAGCTCTGACCCCATCTCCTCCCTTTGCTGCCTGGAATCCCAGGGCTGGTGTGTGTGCAGCTCCGTGACAAAGGGCACCCACTTCTCCTAGAGCAGTGGTAGGTCGCCCACAGGTGGTCCGAGGACCATGGTGGTCCATGAGGTCCGAAAGGTTGGCGACAGCTGTCCCAGAGGACATTCAGTCATGGTAGTGAGAGGTCCAGATGGGAAGAATCTGTGTGCTTCCATCATGCCCTTCCTTCTATTTCCATTATCTTCCTTTCCTCACCGTCTACCCTGTGGACCTCGGGTTCTAGACCAGACACAGAAGCATGCAAACCATTTACCAGATCTCACAATTGGGTAAGATCAAGTCCTTATAATAAATCCTTCATTCTATGTATCATCTGGTGGTTCTGCTTCTCTGATCAACTCCTGATGGATGCATAGGTAGTCAATGAATGCTTATTAAATGAATTAAGAAATGATTTATATGAGTGGTCCTCCTGTGTGTGGTACTTGTTGGTGGACACCTATCTCTACCTGCTTGGAGGCTGGAGCAGGACTTGGGCTCAACTTCTAAGACAGTATGTTTCCCAGCCCTCATGGACATAGCATGTCCATCTGTGTCCAAGAGGGATCAGAAGGGGCTAGAGAAGTATAGGGAACTGGGGGAGAATATACAATGGGGCTGTGGGGAAATTTTGGGGCTGGCCTGGATTCATGTCCAAGTCACTCTGACAATATCCATCTCTGCCCCAGAATGGGGACCTGAGGTCTGGGAAACCTTCTGATTTTCTGATTAGCTTTTACAGAACGGACAGGGAGGAATACCTAAGGTTAATGCCGCTGACTCTTTTAAAATATATTTTTATTGATTTTAGAGAGGGAGAGATAGAAACATCAATGATGAGAAAGAATCATTGATCGGCTGCCTCTTGCAGGCCCCCTCCTGGGGATGGAGACCACAACCTGAGCATGTGCCCTGACAGGGTACTGAACCATGACCTCATGGTTCATAGGTCGATGGTCAACCGCTGAGCAACACTAGCTGGGCGATGCCTCTGACTCGTTGATCTCATCCTCATTTAAAGAACTCAAAAGATGTTGATGACTCCTTATGATGACCAGCGAACCCTCCACCAGCTCTTCATCAGCCTCATGATAAACGTCAAGGAGACCCTTTGAACACTAACCTGCATAATAATGACCCATCTCATTTGGCCTTCATCTCAGTGAAGTTGAATGAATTGGATTTGCAGGTCTATGTGCCTATACAATGTACATTGTTATCTTTGTTACTCTGTGCCCTCATGAGCCTCAGTTTTTATGAATGACATTTTTTCCCCCCAGGTTTGGAGATTCTTACTGGAAATGGGGGATTCAAGGCTAAAGTTTATTTCTCTTAAGGGAGAGAAGTTGTCCCTCCCTTACTCCCTCCTTCCCTCCCTCTCTCCCTCCCTCTCTTCCTTCCTCTCTCCCTCCCTCCCCCTCCCTTCCTTTCTCTCTCCCTCCCTCTCTCCCTCCCTCTCTCCCTTCCTCTCTTCCTCCCTCCCCCTCCCTTCCTTTCTCTCTCCCTCCATCTATCCATTTTATCCATCTATTCATATAATCACTTATCCACCCATCCATCCACATATCCAACCACTTATCTGTCTTTCCAATACTGATTCTATTCTGGTCCAGTCCTTGCACTGGGAACTGAGGACCCAGAGAGAATCTAATATAATCCCTGCTCTTTAGAAGCCCACAGTAGGTTAGACAGATATTATGCAAATAGACCATAAAAATATAAACATGTAAGTGCTATCTTGAAAAAAGTCTCCTAACCTGGAGCTGTGGGAGCACAGAGGTGGCCCTAACCCACCCATGGGAGTCAGAGAAAGCTTCCTGGAGGAGGGGACACTTGAGCTGAGCTTGAAAAGCAAGAAGGCATTAGCTAGACAGAAAGAGTGGAAGAGTCATGTAGAGGGAATAATACATGCAAAGGCCTACTGAGGGTAATATAGCATGTCACATTGTTTTGCAAACTGTGTGTGGTTGCGGGTGGGGGACGTGCGTGGAGTGTTGGGGGAGAGAGGTCAGAGCTAGAGCCTATCCCAGATTTCTTGACCTGTGAATCTGCTCCAAGTTCTTCTGGAGATGGTGGGCAGGAGACAGGGAGGGAGTGCAGATGGAGGCCCTACAGAGCCAGTGTGGCCTGTATTTAGCAGCTGGAACCAGATGTGACTAAGGCTTGGGCTTCCTTGGGCAAGAGGGATGAGGAGGCCCAGCTTCAGGCCTCCCACCAGTCAGACACACACGGGTAACCTGAGGCACAAACTGTGGAGTCAGGCAACTGGGGCCCACTCTTGACTCTGCACAGACAAGTAACCTCGGGCAAGTCACTTTCCCAGACTCACTTTCCCATGGCTCATTGAGAATATATCATTCACCCTAAAGTGCTGCTGATGCTCAATAAACATTACTTTTCTTCCTTCTCTTTTTCTTACGGGATGACTTCAAATGGTCATTCTAGTTGAGTGACCCCTCAGTACCCAGACTTGCTTTTTCCGGTTCATTTGGGTCAGAGTGCTTGCCTAAAATACAGTTCTGAATGTGTCATCCCCTTGTCAAGAGCCTTAGGAACAATTCCTCATCCCCCTTTTTATGGAATAAAACACAGGTTTCTTAGTAAGGCACTCAAGGAATCCCAGACTTCTTAATATAATCTGTTTCCCATCCATCCTTTCATCCATGCATCCATTTGTTTATCCCTCCATCCAGCCACGTAGTCACTCAACAAACACCCATTTCTTGTCTCACCCTCCCCTACTTCTTTCCTTTCTCCTTATGCTCAGCATCTTTAAATGACCTTCCCTGGCCTCTTGCCTTAGCTCTTCCTTCTGTTCAATGGGTGGGGGGAGGCTGTTGCTCCCCTTCTTTGCCCATCACTTCCTACTCTTCTCTAGAAATGAGGCCTCCAGCCTTATCAACTGACATCCCTCTGGGCTTCCACTCCTAATGGCTCGTCTCACTGTGGGACACATACTTCATAGCATTGTTTCTGGGCCTATCTATTGCCCACTGACCTCCACTCCCACCCCACCAAGGGGGACTGTGTGTACAGTTGTTTAGGATGCACGCTACCCAAGAACATCCAGCTGAGGGATGTGCCCAGACAGGGGCTGCCTCTGCCCAGAGGAAAGAGTGCTTTTTTATCTAATTCATACCAGGGCACCAGCTCTTGAAGTGATAAGTTTAGGTGGCTGAGCCCACATACAGGGGACACCTTTTTCTATTTCCCACGCAGGAGTTATCTGAGCTACTGGTAGCCTTCCCTGATTCTCTGTTCTTGGGGGCCAGGACCATGTTGGATGCATCCCTGTTCCCCAGCTCCTAGCACAGCAGCACCAGGCCCCAGAGACCTCTGTGAATGCCCTTGGCTAGAAAGACGGAGGAGAAGCAGACAAGAGAGGGCTATCAGCAGTGAACCTCAGCTCTCTGGGCCCCAGAGGGGCAGGACCCGCGCTTACCTGTCAGGAAGAGAAGGCTTCTGGGCCCATGCAGCGGTGGTGGCAGGTTTGTTTGGAAATTCCCCAGTAAGTGGTGTTCTTGGGCCTGTCACCCGGGACCTTGCGAGCTTGCTGGAGGACCTGCAGAACAGAGCTCCTCCAAATATTGTTCTAAACTGATTGATGCCATGCCAGGCAGGGAAGGGGCAGGCATTTTTCATACATGAGAAACAATACATTCTGGGGCCAAAATGAAATTATTTTACATTTATACAATCACAGGCGGGGAGACAAAGACGATGTTTGAGGACGTTTAAACCCTCAAAATCATTAGTCACTGTCCCGGCGGGCTACACAAATAAATGATCGATGCACAGAAAAACAAGGCCCTCTGAGGTGTTTGCCCAAGACCACTTATGTGTCAAACAGACTTATTAGATGTGAAGGGAATGATTATTTGTACAAAGTGAAATGAACATGTGCAATAATATTGTAAAATGTTTATTAGTCTAGAGTGTGCTGAATGTTCCTAAAATATATCAGGTTCTCAGCTTGCATTTAATGTACTGTTATAAATGATATCACATCCTTCCAAGCCGATTTTCCGCTTAACGCTAAGCTTCTTTGCTGGGGAAATCATGTTTTCAGATCTCAAGTATGAAAACATTGTGGGGTTAAACTCTCCCTTCTTCTCCCCACTCCCCACCCCAATCAGTTACCTCTCTATAAAACTTGTCCTGAGTCTTGCTGGGAGGGATGGGCAGTTGGTCAGGCCAGATGGTTGGTCGGAAAAGGAAAAGGAGTGAGTGGGCTACTGCAGAGGGAACAAGATTCCATTGAAAGTCCAGAGACTCAGATTTCAGGATCTGCTCAGTAATCCCCTCAGTAATCCCCTCCTGTGTGACCTTGGGAAAGTCTCTTTCCCTCTCTGGTTCCCAATAATCTCAATCAGAAAATGAGAATAATATCTAAAGAGATTTCCAGAGCTAAACATTCACATACTAGTGGCCCGGTGCACAAATTTGTGCACATTGAAAGGAAATTAATTAGAAGAACTATTTTAATATCACTATTCGCCCTTTCTCTACAATAGAAGTGTCAACCAAATTCACGATCGACAGTGACAGATCGAAACACACGTTTATCTATCTATCTATCTATCTATATATAGATAAACTTGCTTAATTAGACTTGCTTTCTGATTTAGCTAAACTCTTTCCAGCCCAGTGAAGCACCCCAGCTTCTCTTTTAAGTAATTGTCAGCAACACAGCAGTAAATATCAACACGAAGTGATTATTATTGTAGATCACACAGGGAGAACAAAGGGTGAAATATTTAACTGCAGCAGTGTTTGACTATATTCTGCACAGTGAGAAAACCTGAAGTCATTTTCAAGTTCCACCATTTCTTCTTTTCAGTCGGGTCAAGTTTCTAAACTTTCTAAATCTCCATTTTCTGGCTAATGAAAAGAAAATAAGATTCCACCAAGTCTCCTATCTACCTACTCCAGGACTTCTGTGAGGATCAAATGAGATGAGGCCTGGGAAAATGCTTCACAGACATTTGGTTAAAGTGTAAAATGTTTGCAACTGGCTATAAAGCAAGTTGTGTTCCTGGGCTGAAGAAACTGCAAGGAGGCTAGTTGCTAGGGAGAGGAAGCTGGGAGTTGCTATGTGATGTCATTACCCAGGGCCCACAGCAACCGTTTTGGGGCTGGGCTGGGCTGCATTTTTCACCATGGGGTCTTGGCAGTGTTGGCTGTGATTTGGTGGGGTGTCGCTCTGAGGTGGTGGTGGGTCCTGTGTCCCACTTGGGGGAAGCTGAGTGTTGTTTTGTGGGTGCCGGGTCTGTGGTGCCATTTCTCTGTAGATGGCCAGTGTGCGTCACAGCAGCTCCTGCATTGAGCGTCTGCCCATTGGTGGTCAGTGTGTGTCATAGCTATGTGTCAGACAGATACTTAGCATATTAGCCTTTTATATCTATAGATTCTAAATCTCTGCTTGCTGAGTCATGGATCTGGAAGAGACCCTGGAAGTGAATAAATAAAATGCTATAGAAAAATTCTCATTTTTTCTATGATTTTGGCAAACTTCTACTTATCTGTCAATTGCTATGTGATGTCATTACCCAGCGCCCACAGCAACCGTTTTGGGGCTGGGCTGGGCTGCATTTTGCACCAAGGAGAAACATTGCCAAATGTTTCTCCTCTGGGAAGCCTTCTCTGATTCCCTAAGCAATCTGTCAGTGTGTATTCTTTACCACAACAGCACCTCATTCTCATGCCCTTGTGGTGTCCCCATATCTCTACCATTCGGTCCAGACACAGGGTTGGTGCTCAGGAAATGAATACTGGAGGCTGGATGGGGAGGAGCAGAGCTGGCATGGCCTTTAGAGGTTAGCCATCACCTGCCCTGCATTTAAAGGTAAGAGTTTTAGCTCAGAGGTGGAAAGGACCAGCCCATTTTTGCCCATTAGTACCAGTGGAATTCTAGAGAGGAACAGGGCCTGCTTGGGCTTTCTGGGGAAGGGTCAAATGGAACCTTTCCTACAATCTGTCATCTCCATACCTGTCATGGACTGCATGACTATGCCCCTCCAAAATTCATGTGTTCAATCTCTAACCCCCAAAAGGATGGTACTAGAAGGTGGGATCTTTAGGATGTGATTAGGTCATGAGGGTGGAGCTTTTGTGATGGGATTAACACCCTTCTAAGAAGAGACACCAGAGAGCTAGCTTCCTCCCCTTCCCCCACCCCTGCCTGTGAGGACACAGAGAGAACCCATTGTCTGTAAGCCATAAAGAAAGCTCTCAAAGAACCCAACCGTGCTGGCACTCTGATCTTGGACTTCCCAACCCCCAGAACCATGAGAATACATTTCTGTTGTTTAAGCCCCCGATCTATGGTAACTTGTTATAGCAGCCCAAATGGACTAATACACCGCCTAAGAATGGGGAGCAGAGGAGCCCAGCCAAATCCCATGTGCAAGGCCTGGATGGGGATGGGAAGTTCCTGGCATCAGGTGAGGGTATAGGGCTGGCTTTGGAGGTCGTGGAGGTGGATGGAGATATGGGGAGTTTCTGGTTTCTTGGCTGAGTCTTTCACAAACCTGCTTCCTGCCATCCTTCCAAAGTTTCCTAGAAGGTCTCCTGCAGGGTGATCTTCTGTGAGCCTAACTAATAGTCTGGGGTCTTTGGGGAACTCGGTCCAGAGCAAACTGAGTTAGACACACATGCTAGAGAGCTGGCCAGCTGGCGGCTGCATTCACAGAGGCAGGGGGCCTGTTGAGGGAGGCGATTCTTACTGGTCCAAGCAGTGCAGGGAGTGGAGTCCTCTCCTCCTCCCTTCACAGCCATTTTCCAGAACGAACTGAAAGTAATATACAAAGAAATATACACTAACATATGAGAAAAATAAGCCATCAGGGCAAAGGTGAAAAAGCGTAGGAGGGTAGGACGGATTCAGTGGTTCCTGCCCTCAGGTCCCACATGCTTGTAAAGGCGGGTCATGCATTTCATTGCAAGCTTCCCAGCAGAGGGCACAAGCAGGGATGCGATTTATTGCGTCCGGAGGTAAACACAGGCCCTTTGCTTAGAAGAAGCACAAATCCCCATGGCGTTGAGGCCTGAGAGAGAAGTCTCCTGTGATTTCTCAAAAAGGGGCAAACTGTCCTCAACAGTTGTCGGTCAGCAACCTCAGCGGGCCTTTCTTCTTCCTCTTTTTTCTCCTCCTTTTTCTTCTTTTTAAAAAAAATATATTTTTATTGATTTCAGAGAGGAAAGGAGAGGGAGGGAGATTGAAACATCAATGATGAGAGAGAATCATTGATCACTGCCTCCTGCATGCCCCACACTGGGGATTGGGCCCACAATCCAGGCATGTGCCCTGACTGGAATCGAACTGTGACCTCCTGGTTCATAGGTCAACACTCAACCATTGAGGCATGCCAGCCTGGCTCTCCTCCTTCTTCTTTTTCTGCACCTCCTTCTTCTCCTATCAGTAAAAGTGTAGTAAAGCAGGCCGGGGGACACAAAAAGAAGTGCTCTGGTCAGGTTGACCCCGGGTAGCCTTTCGAGCACTAGGAGGGGGGAGAAAGGCCCCACAAGTGTTTCCCATCAAGCAGCTGGGCAGCAGTGGGTTCAAGGTGACCCACCGAAGTGCAGAGATTGCAGCATCTTCTACGGAGTGCCTTCTACATGTCAGGCATTTGTTAGGCACGTCCCACCTTAACTCACATAACCCTCACAATTCCATTCAAGGTGACTTGTCTTATTCTCAAGGTCACCGGTAGACTAGGGAAGACCTGCTTTTGGTGCCAGGTCCTTGGAAAAAACCCGCCCCCCAGCTCACCCCCGTGGCCTCACTCTCCTATGATCTTGGGCATGTCTATGGTCTTGGGTTTCAGTTCCCCATGTGTATGGTGAAAGTCATTTGTCCCTGAAGGTTCCCTTCACTTAGTCTGTGTTGCCTGACTCTCTGAACCCCCTCAGCAGTAGGCTTGGGCAATGGCAGGGACTGCCTCTTATTTTGCCCTAAATAATATGGATTGTCCTTCTTGCCTCACCCCTTGGGAAAGGGCTCCTCCAGCCTGGGTGCCTCGGAACCTGTCCCTGCCCTGGGCTTCTCACTGCTCCAGTCTGGAGGGACTAAGGCTCACCTGGTTCCTGCATCCTACAGGCAGGCTTGGAGACTCACAATTTGGCACTTGAATCAACTTCTGGGGCCGCTGTAGGTGGGCCAGGCTTGATGTTAAAGAGGAGGATTGGGAATTGGGGCAGAATGTTATTTTTAAAAAAACATATATTTTATTGATTTTTTACAGAGAGGAAGGGAGAGGGACAGAGAGTCAGAAACATCAGTGAGAGAGAAACATCGATCAGCCGCCTCCTGCACACCTCCTACTGGGGATGTGCCCACAACCAAGGTACATGCCCTTGACTGGAATCGAACCTGGGACCTTTCAGTCTGCAGGCCTACGCTCTATCCACTGAGCCAAACCAGTTAGGGCCAGAATGTTCTCTTGTTTTAAATCCTCCAATCACAATATAATCCATAGTCCTTACCTTGTTCCTACATGGCTGGGCCCCTGCTGACCCTCTGACCTCACTTCCTCCTACTCTCCAGTGCCCTCAGCATCCCCTCACATCAGGCAGCCCTTGCAGCTTCTGCATTGGTGAAGGCCCCCGGGGCTGCTACAACTGATCCAACTCCCAGATTTCTGTGGCTTCGCTCAACAGTTGATTTCTTGCTTTCATTCTCCTGGTCCTTGTGGTGATTCAGGGACCCAGGAGCCTTCTGTTCTATGGCTCAGCCATCCCCTAAGGCTGTGGTTGGCAAACCGAGGCTCGCGAGCCACATGCGGCTCTTTGGCCCCTTGAGTGTGGCTCTTCCACAAAATACCACGTGCGGGCGTGCACGTACAGTGCGATTGAAACTTCGTGGCCCATGCGCAGAAGTCGGTATTTTGTGGAAGAGCCACACTCAAGGGGCCAAAGAGCTGCATGTGGCTCGCAAGCCGTGGTTTGCTGAGCTGCAGTTTGCCGACCACTGCCCTAGGGTGCTGGACCCTCTGCACTCTGCTGGTAGACGGGGCAGAGGCATGGAGGGTTTTCTGGCTCAGGCCTTGGGGGCAGCAAACATCACTCTATTCACATTCCATCACTGAAACCGTCATGTGGCACATCTGACGCCACAGGAGGCTGGGAAATGTGGTCCTGCTGTGTGCTCAGGATGACTCGGAAATGTGGTTGGTGAACAGCTAGGCAGTCCCTGCCACAACCTCCAGAGCCACTCCTTCCCCGTCACAGGCCTGCGGGACGGGCAGGCTGTGTTAGCACCCCTGTTTTGTAAGCTCAGAGCAGCTGCCCACCTTGCCCAAGGTCACATAGAGAGTGGGTGGCAGAGACCTTGTGTCTTGGCCTATAGCATATGCATTCCAGCAGGAAACAGCCCAGCCACCTCAGCCTGATTCCACCCCTCCCGGCAGGGGGGCTTCCCAATTTCCTCTTTGTGTTAGGGGTCACCAGGTCAGATGGCAGCTTCTGGAGGACCAAGCCAGGTCTGTGCGTCCCTGCGTCTACCTCTGCGCAGAATGGGACCTGGCATGGGCCACCACAGAGGACTGAGCAGGGATGGGTTTGTTGAAACCACAAAGGGGTGAGAGATGGTGAGTAAGAGGGAGGAAAGGTTGAGTGAGGAAGGGATGGGTGAATACATGGGTGCAACCCCTGATTGAACACGTGGACTTCCCACACAGGCCAGGTGAGCTTTTTGTCAGCCATGTCATTCTGCTGAGATCCTTTCAATGTCTTTCCATTGCAGGCAGGTTAAAATCCCAGGCTCCTACCTCAGCCCTACATGATTGGGGCCCTCCCTGCTGGCCCTCCAGCCCTACCTCTTCCTGCTCACCCCTGCACTCCAGACACACTGGCCGCTCTGACTGGGGGAACAGTAAGTGCATTCCTGCCTGGGCGTGGCTTCTGCAGGCCCCTCCAGATGCACACTTCTCCAGCCTGTCCAGGGCGGTGGGGAGGTGGGGGCCGGAAGAGGGGGGCTGACTTGTGCAGTCCAACAGAGGCTTCCCTTGTAGTGGGCCTCCAGCTGGGTTTGGTCAATGGGAGGCACCCTCAGGAGATCAGAAGGAAGGAGCAGAGGGGTAAGGATATTTATTCCCATGACTCTCTCCCTATCTTGGGCTAACTGTGTCCCTTGACCAAGGCCATTAAGTCTTTCAAGGAGGCCGTCTCTGAATTCCAGCCACCCTCTTCCCTCTTCCTTTCAGAGTGGTAACAGCTTTGCTGTTCCCGGCCCCGGCCAGTGCTCTGTTTCTGTGTTTCCCTACGCCCTTGTCTTTTGCAATAGCTCCTCTGTAAAGAAACCCTCCTTGAATTCTCCTGTTTTGCATGTGCTACCTACTTCCCTGTTTGGATGCTGACTGATGCATCATCTGTCTTAAGGCCTCAGTACTTGCTGTTCCCACTGCCTACTATGCTCTTCCCTCAAGTCTTTACATGGGCAGCTACTTTTCAACTTTAAGGTCTCAGCCTGACCAGCACTTTCTCAGAGAAGCGTTCCCAGTGAGGGACAAGTGGAACCCCTCACCTCTAGACAAGTGGAACCCCTCACCTCTAGCCAAAGGGAACCCCAGAGGTAAAGTCTCAGGCCCTTTACCCTGAAATATTTTCTTCCTTATACTTGTCAGTGTTTGAAATATTGGTATTGGAAGCTCCATGAGAGCAGAAATTATTTGTCTTGCTTACTTCTGTATCACCTGAGCCTCGGACAGTGCCTAGCACATAGCAGGCACTGACTGTAAATGTTTATTGAATTTATAAATGAGATGGATTCAATGTTTAAATCTGTGATTAGCATAAATGAATGAATGCATGGATTGGCAAGTAAATAATCTGAATTAATTTAAAGGATGAATGACTTGGGTAAATAGGTAGCACAAGTGATGTGTGAGTGAAGGAAAGAAGGAGTGAGTGAGTGAGTGGGCTTGTTTGAAGGCTCACTGGGAATCCCAGCTATTTCTGTTTCCTTGGCAGAACAGTGGCCTTTTGGAATCCAGGAGATGAGGTGGGGTCCTTGGTGTGTGTGTGTGTGTGTGTGTGTATGTGTATGTGTGTGTGTGTAGGTATCCTGAGAGGACTTGCAGAACCCCCATGTTATGGGTTGAATTGTGTCCTTCCCAGATTCATATATTGAAGTCCTAACTTCTAGTACCTCAGAAGGTGACCTTATTTGGAGACAGGGTCTTCACAGAGGTAATCAAGTTAAAATGAGGTCATTAGGGTGGACCCCACTCCAATACAACCGGCATCCTTATAAAAAGAGGAAATTTGGAGACAGAGACTCACACAGAGAGAATGCCATGTGAAGATGAAGGCAGAGATTGGGTGATGTTTCTACAAGCCAAGGAATGCCAAAGATTGCCAGAAAACCACCAGAAGCTTGGGGAGAGGCATGGTTAGACTCTTGCTCCCAGCCCTCAGAAGGCACCAACTCTGCTGACACTCTGATTGGTCCTCTAGCCTACAGAACTGAGACAATAAATGTCTGTGGTTTGAGCCACCCAGTTAGAGGTATTTTATTATGGCAGCCTGAGGAAACTGCTAAACTGTTTCTGGGCTGCAGGCTTCTAGAGCTTAGAGACGATGACCTACTATGTGCAGGCTTGGTGAGGCAGCACAGTGTGGTGGAAAGAGTGGGCTGGGGGCTGGTGATGGGGACCGAGTTCCAGTCCAGATCTGCTACTCAGTTGGGCTCAAGCCTTCCTGCCTATGAATTGAGGGGCAGTGAGGAGGAGGTCCAGAGAGGTTAGGTAGCCCAATCTGGGTTGCCAGCATGTTAGCAAGAAGTGGGTCCGGGGAGCTCAGCCTTCACTTCTAACATGGCAGTTGTTCCTTTGTCCTCAATGCCCCCAGCAGAGTCCACAGTGAGCCTAACCTTCTCCTTTCTCATCTAATACTCTCTTCTCAGCCCCTGGGTGACCTTGGCAATGTGCGTGCATGTGTGTGTGTGTGTGTGTGTGTGTGTGTGTGATGTGGCCTGGCTGTTGGAAAGGCATCTTCCTGCAGTGAGGAGCAGTGAGTAGGGCCTCACTGGTATCCTGTGAGTTCCAGAGCAGCCTCCCCAGGCTGCCTGGACTGAAGGCCTGGGTGGCCTGCAGCCCGCGGACCCACTGTGCAGAGGCACAATATGTCTTTGTCTGGCCATGGTTTCTGAGGACCATGGAGGCTGATCACATGTCCCACCAGTATTTTCTTGAGGTCCCTGGTGGGAGGCTTGATGCCCTGGCTGTCTTTCTGACTTCCTTTCCTGCCTGTCTCCAATGCCTTCTGAGAGCCAGCCCAGGGACTCTGGCCACTCAGCACCAATGGACAGCAGTGCCTTAAAGCCAGCAATGAGCAGTGGTCAGATTACTGCTTCACTGCCTTTCAGTGACTGAAAGACTATAACTAAGGAAGGTCTCCAGTGAGGTGTTGCAAGGCTCTGCCTTCAGCCAGGGCTGCTTAGGCTACACTCAGTTGTTAACTTCATGGAGCCGGAAGAGAGTGGAGATGCTGGCTGGAAGACCCAAAATTTACAAAGATACCGTATTTGAAAACAAGGGTTTGAAAAATGGCTGCCTGAGTGTAGAGTAATGAGGTTCTTTATATATTTCATAGTTTTTTGTATGAAAAGAATCTGGAGGTCATAGTGGTACCCAAGCTCAGTACAAGCTGACAATGCCAGAGCAAAATAGTACCATTGAGGTTGCATTAATGGAGGTATGGTTTCCTGAGCAAGGAGGTAACAAGTCTTATTTCTCACTCATCTGACTCCCTATTTACCCAGCATAGAAATTCTGCCTGCAAACGTTCGGGGACAAGGAGTTCTGTCCCTCTTGAGGTAGCTCTGTTTGACAATTCTTCCTATCTTCTCCATCCTTGTGCTTTTATTCAATGCTATTTTTCAAGGACCTAGTTTACCCTCTGAAAGTTTTCTGTGTTTCCCAGACAGTGACCCCATCTTTGCCTTCTCTCCTCTAGGGAGAACAGCCTTTCCTCCGTCATTCATTTTTCCCAGGACATGGCTTTGAGAACCTTTCCTTTTTGGTTGTGACCCATTTTATTATCTGCCCATGAACCTTTATCTTGAACTCCATGTGGAGCCTGGTGAGATTGTCATCTCCCTTGTTCTGATGATGATACACCTATTGATGCAATTAGAGGTGGGAGGCCCAGGTACTGTGAACCCCTAGGCCCCAGTGACCAAAGCTGGTGATCCTGGATGTTTCTTCAGCAATAGTTCATTCATCCTCTCCTCAAGGGACTTGCATTATGTCACACGGTGAGTTAGAGACCTGGGCTCTGGTTTCAGCCCCATCCTGGCTACAGCCTTTTGTTTTCCTCTCTCCCTTGCTGTTGTACCCTGATTAAAGCGTTCCAACTTCAACTGAAAAAGGGATAATGACTTGGAGTGCCCTATGCCCTGCCTGAGAAAATCCCCTTTTCTTTCTAGGACTCAGTTTCCCTGTGTGTACAGTGTGGAGGGCAGTCCAGCTCCCCTCAAGAGCCCCCTCCAGCCCCATAGCTGATGTGCTGAGTGCCTGATGTGGGCATTTCCGCTCCCATGACCCGCCAGCGAGATCGAGGTTTTGGTGGCACCACTTACATCGCACACGGCGGCGTAGGCGGCCCTGATTCTGCCAAAGCCTCTGCCAAAGATCGAGGTTTTGGTGGCGCCACTTACATCGCACACGGCGTAGGCGGCCCTGATTCTGCCAAAGCCTCTGCCAGGAAGTCAACAGGTTTAAAAGTCCTCCCCCTCCCACCCGTGGATTTCAGGGAGGGGCACCCACCCACAGGGAGAACGGACATTAGCATCCGTGCGGGGTCACCACTCAAGGGGTGCACAGATTAGGGTTAATCAAAGGCCGGGGAGTGCGCTTTTGTCGGCGAATCTCCTTGGCCCAGGAACAAATCTCCATCTTGGCAGGAGGGACTCTTACTTGATTGGGGCTGAGTTCTATGAGGGACTGTAAATTCTCAGTGAAACAGCCCCGTTGGGCCTAATTTCAACCACTTAACCCAGAGGTTGCATTCTTGTAGTGTTCTGCCAAACGCATTCTCCGGGCTCGGGAGACCACAGCTCCTGAGCTCTCCTGCACAGAGCAGCTGCGTCTCTCTCAGCCTTTCTATTCTCACCTGCCTGCATGTGAGCTTGAGACTTGGGGTCCCCCAAGCCCCTTCCCTTCCCTCCCACATGAGGGAGCCTCCCAGTGTGGCTTCCCAGCATATGAAGCTCTCTGCTGGCCACCACTGCCCCTGTCAGTTTGAGACCAAACAGCTGGGCAACTCGGTGGAAACCTGGTCAGCTTGGGAAACCCTGCCCAAGTGCCTGACTTTCTCTGTCAGATGCTAAGTCAGGTTGGCCCAACAATAGCTGAAATGGGAAAGTGGAGCCTAAATTCCTGGTCAACTCTGTTAAATATCAGTCGGCTGGTCCAAACAGTGCCAAAACAACCCACCAGTGCGGCCCAAGCAATGGGTACCTTCCAAACAACTGGGTCAAATTGTGACAAAACATGGACTCCATTTGAATAACGAGTCAACTGGGTCAAATCATACCAAAGCACTTGTTCAACTTAGTCAAACAAGCAATCAGCTTGATCAAACAACTCTCAAACAACCTGTCTTTAGAGTTAAACAAAGCCAAAACACGGAACCAACTCAACAATTAGCCATTAGGTCAGACAATGCTAGAACAATGGGTCAGCTGGGTCAGAGGATAGCAACACACCCTGTCTGTTGTAAATAGCTGATCAACTGCCTCAAACAATGTCCAAATATTTGGATTAATTCACTCAAACATCCAGTCAGTTCAATCAAACCCAGTCAACTGGGTTAATGAATGCCAAAACACCCACCCAACTTAAACAGCCACTCAAATGGGCCTAACCGTGATGGAACAACTGGTCAACTTGGTGAAATCACCAATCACCACGGCCAAACAAGCAGTCAACCCAATCAAACGGAGCTAAAGCAACAGGTCACACTGGTCACTAAGCAGTAACAAAACACCCACTCCATTCTGTCAAACAACCTCTCAAGCAGGAGAGGCTGTGTCTAAACATTCAGTCAGTTCTATAAAAAGCCAGTTGTCTCGATACTGTGAAACCAAAACAACCACTTAACTCGGTGGAATTAATGACAAGGCCAAGTACTTAGGGAGCACCTCTGCTGTGTCCAGCCTCCCCAGGCCAGCAGCGCCGGCGGAGGTGGTCGGCATAGCGGAGTGAAGGGTTCACTTCTTTGTACTTAACCAGAACGCCCATCAGTTCAGTCTCAAAACATCCAGAGAGAAATCAGACCTGTCACTCGATTGGGTAAATAAACTCTCTAACGTGGAGATTGGGTTTCCTGGAGAGAATAGTCATAGGCAGAGGGGGAGACGATTTGAGAAAGCTGTTTCTGCCCCTTCCCCGGCCTGCAGTGGGTGGGAAGAGACGCCCCCGCCCCTGCAAAGTATTTGGGATGGGGATATTTTGTCCCAGTGACTAGACCTCCGAGGGGTGAGGTTGCTCAGCGCCTCAGTGACCTGGTGGTGAGCCATGACCCTGTGGATGGGTTTGTTAATTCTCAGAACGAGGCACTAGCCCCACAGCGCAGCACAAGGCTGGTTTCCAGGGCCCGAGCCCTTCACTAGGACGAGAACTCTCCTCATCACACCTAGTAGCTCTGATCATCACTCATTTAGAGCTTAATAAAGACAGTGACACTATTGAGCTTTTACTGTGCGCCAGGCACTGGGCTAATAAGCCCTTCCCACCCCCATCACATCTTCTTTTACACAATGCAATGAGGTCAGCACTATCACTACCTCCCATTTTATTGATGAGATTTAGGGGGCTCACAGAGGTAAAGCAAGGTGTCTTGGTCACAGAGCTATTAAGGGGCAGGGTCAGGACCAAACCAGCTCTAACGTTAGAAGCCATCTGTGCCTTCAGAACACTTATTGAAAGAAAGGATGAAGGGATGGGTCGGCTTGAACTGCAGTGCACAGATGTAACAGTGTGACACGCTGAAGGTGTGACGGTGCACGACCAGCCCGCCATGTGTCTCTATCTGTGATGGCTGGGAGAGAAGAGGTGCTTCCTCCCGGCAGAGACTCAGGTGTAGACGGGTTGGAAGCCGCAATTTCAGTAAAGCATGCTCTCCACTTAGAGTCCAGCCTGGGGCTAAGCCTGTTTGCCCAGGAAGACCAAACAGGTATTACTCATTCCCCCAGAGGCCACTGGGTCCTGGGATACCAGGACCTACAGGCAGGCTTATAGGACAGGGGGCAGGTGACCTCCTGAGGTCTGCCCAACCCTCCCTGTAAAAGCCCCCTGGCGCCTGCCTCCTGTACCTGGGCTACAGATCCGAGACCACTACTGGCCACAAGTGACACCCTCGCTTCATTCAAGGAAAGTCCTGTTGACTCACTCCCACATTAGGCACAGACCATTTTATTGAATGCTAACGCAAATCACCCAGGCAGGAAATGTCGTAAAGAGAAAAGTAATCTTCTGACGGAAAAATAAATTATCAGCAGTGTTCCGAAGGAAAAGAAACATTCTTAAATAATTTCTCTTGCTGTTGGTATTGGCTGGCAGTGTGGGCCAGCCAAGCAAATGGTAATTTCCAAATTAGATTATACATTATGTCATATTAGTTTTATATTAGAAAAACAAACGGGATCAGAGGAGCAGTGCCAAGGTTGGCGGGCTGCGCTTGCCACGTGAGTGGCTGCGATTCCACTGCGGAATGTTTAATGACTCCAGGAGAGCGGAGAGCAAACATTCAGACCAGAACAAGGGCGGGGTCTCCGGGAGGGAAAGGACCAGCCCCCAGGCCAGAACTCTGTGAGAGTGGGGAGCAGCCAGGGTGGGGAGGCAGGGAGCACCTTAAAGCACTGTCACACCCTCTGATTTCTGGGGGTCTGGACCCTCCTGGAGGAGCGCTGGCTGCTGAGTAGGGTCGTGTGGCCAGTGAATGCTCATGGGAGCAGCAGGTGGAGGTGCCAGTGTGTGGTCCCAAGAAGGAAGGACCTGGTGGGGTCCTGTTGGTGTCCCCACTTCTCTGTAGAGCTGTCCTTGGGCAGGGGGAGCAGACAAGTCTGTGTCTCCCCAGAGGGCAAAGGCAGAGGACTGCAAGGGAGGCGGACTTTAATTCGGAGTCATACTGCCAGCTCGCCTTTACTGGGGGTTACTATTTGCCAGGTGACTTCCCTTACGTACCCACTGTTTACTGCTCACAACCAGCCCAGCGGGCCACGGTGCAGGAAGAAACAGAGAACTAGGGGTCGGTAACTTGTCCAAGGTGACATGACTGGGCAGTGGCCGAGCCTGCGCGTGCACCAGGGCTGCGGGCCTGCGATTTTCACCGCCACACCGTTAGGGATACACGTGCCAGCATGAAAGATGATGTCTCTGTGATGGGAATGCCCATGAGTGGTGGAGGGCGGAAGATGACGGATTGCAAGCCCAGAGGGATCCTGCAGGCGCTGAAGCTTAGGCCCCTGACTCCTCAAGCCCCTTCCTCCCTAAGGTGGCCTCAGCCTTCTCCACTTGACTGTGTGTGAATTTAGGCAAAGGTCTTGTACAGAACAGGGAGCTTCTCAAGGGCGGGGATCTTGTTTGATGATCTCTGGATACTCTGTCCCCAGCACAGAGCTTGATGGTCACAGTCCTAATAGGAACAGCAAATCTAAATGGCTAGAACTGGACAGGGGTCAGGGGCTGAGGAACCTGGTCGGGGTTCACTGACCTCTGATGTCTGCCTGGCCGCCTCGCGACCTGTGACAAACAACGCTAACCACTCGCAGTGCTCCTGCCCTTACAGTTCTTCTCAGGCAGCCATGACTAACCCACAGCGTGGTCATGGAAAGACAGCCTCTTTGCTGCTCTTGATTTAGCCCACCTTCCAGTTTGCAACTGAGAAAACGGGCAGCATAGGGAAAGAGGCAACTTTCTAGGCATCACAGAACCAGCCCTGGACAGAGTAGGATCTGGAACACATCTTCCAGATCACGCATGCGGTTAAAGACCCAGACTGCTTAGTGAGCGGGTATCTGACCATCATAGCACGCGCCCAGCTCCAACTGCACGGCATCTGGATGAAGAGATAAAACAGAATCGAGGGGCCAGCTGGGGGCAGTGCAGGCTGGAAGGCCATCACTTTGAATGTTCCTGTCCTGGAACTATTTTCCATGTTCCTCAGGAGATCTGGGTTCTAATTCCAGCTCTTTCCCTCTGGCTGCCTACCTCCTCTCTAGACCTCAATTTTTCTATCTGTTAAATGAGGGCAGGCAAGTTGCTCAAGCTCCTGAAGATGTAAAATTATTCTGACTCTGATATTCCAGGATTTCAAGTCCCAGAATTCGGCCCAGATCCTTACAAGACTCTGCTGTTTCTTGGGGTGAGCCAGGAACCCTGGGTAGCTGCAGTGATTCGCTGGGACCACCAGGGGGAGAGGGCGCATTCTGCATGATTCCTGCTTGCCTTCTGTTCTGATCCCCCTGGTGGCCTGGAGGGTTACTGCTCTTCCAGACTTGCCTCCTGTGTCCTGATGGCCACTCAGCTGATGGGGATTATGTGATCAGAAACACGTGTTCTCACTCACTGAATGCTCTCTGAGTCCCTCCTCTGGGCCAGGCCTTTTGTTGGGTACTAGGGACCCCCTCTCTGCCCTTGGAGGGGCTTGCAGCCCAGTGAGGGGCAGAGATGCATGGCCAGCCCCAGAGCAGCTTGTGCTATGGTTGGGGCATGGGAATGCCGGGGAGCCTTCCTGCTGAGTCTTCCTGGAAAAAAGTGATGTCTGAGCCCAATTCTGAAGGATGAGGCAGAGTTCAGCAAGGAGGGCAGAGGGAGGTGGTATGTGCTCCAGGTAGAGAGCAAAGGCCCAACTATAGGAGACAGGGCGAGTCACAGGTCCCTAGGGAACTGCAGGCAGTTCTGCGGACCGGAAGGCAGGACTGTGTGAGAGGCAGGGAAGGCAGCCAAGCATTTGTTCACTCAAAAATATGTATTCACTATTTGCTGAACACCAGGCTAAATTATGAAAGGCCGTGCACAACAGCCTCAAATCCCAAATTATTTTCTTTCCTGGGCCCTTGCCTGTGTGCCCATAACATTTATAATAAGAATTTGTTTCTAAATTTAGTTAATTACTGCTTGGCTTTTCCTGTCTCCCCATGGGGATAGCTGCACTGAAGGACGTTGGGACAGGAAACTGGCCTCAGGCCTGGGAATAGCGTCGGGGCCATTGCAGCCAGGACAGGTGAGAGGACAAGGGCCGGAGCCAAGGGCGTGGTCCGGCCAGCTGGCCTCTGCTCTCTCTCCTTGGCTGCCCATGTCTCCCTAAGGCAGGAGGTCCAGCAGCCTCACTCTGCCCGAGCTGCCCTCTCCACCAGTCTTTGTGGTTGGTCCCATGTCTGGATGTGTTTGCAGGTTTGGAGCCAGGGCCCTGCTCAGGAGTGCAGGGGGTGTGGAGCATCCTGGGATGGCTGCTGCAGAGGCTGGAGCGGAGTGTAATGGGGCAGGAAGATAGAGAGGACTTTGGGGCAAGAACTCTCTGAAGGAAAGTCCTGGAACAGGGAGGAGGTGGTGTCTCAGCCAGGAGGCAGATTCCCTCCCCTTCTCCACCCTCAGTGCAGGGCCAAGCCCCTGGGAGAACCAGTCCTGGTAGAAGGGAAGCAAAAGGGAGCCATCATTAATTGAGCGATTACTATGCATCCAGAGCTTTGTTCACATTCTGTCACTGAAATGCCTCAATAACCTGGCGAGGGAAGATGATCCCCCCAAACTGTATTGTGGCTGGGTCTGGTAGTAGCGGCACAAGCACAGAGAAGTTAAGTAACTTCCCCAAGCTACACAGTCAGAAAGTGGTCCCATTGGAATCAGCACTTCTCTTTGCATTGTTGTCTCCCTTCTTTCCTAGACGCAGCGAACCACAACCCTCTCAATCTTCACATCCGGGTCTCTCTGTCTGGAATACCACCTCTTCTGTCCATATTCTTTACCTGGTGATAGTCTCACCTTTTCAGATCTGGTTCATATGTCCTTTGTGAATGGTTCTTTGACTCTTCCAGGTAGATTTTATTTTATTTTGTTCACCCGTCCATCCTCCCTCCACCACCCATCCATTTAACCCTTAACTTGTTCCTGAAGGATTTCTGGCTGTCTCGGTAGCGTTAGTCACTGCCTCCTCTGTGATCCCGCAACACTTTGTGACGCAGGTGAGCACCACCACCCACGGTCGCATGGGCAACAGTGGGGCTGACTCTCTCCCTGGTGTTGCCCAGCTCAGAGCCTGCCTCCTGTTCACCTCACCCTGGCGCTTCTCTTGCACAGAAGGTTGCTCAAATTTGGCCTGTTCCTCAAGGAGAATTGTCACTATCTGGAGTGACTTTGGGTTGAGATCGAGAGCTCTTTTCTTTTTTTGTGCCAAGAGTGATACCTCCACATGCTGTGATAGGAGAACTGAACTGGAGACACCACTAGCAAGTGGTTCCACTTGCTTCCCCAGGACAATGGATGGTCCTACAACTGTAGAGAATTTTGGACCTTTTTAGGACCCTATAATCACCTCATCAGCCTGGATTGGGTAAATCTTTGCTCAGAACTGGGCAATGCACAATGGCTCGGGGTGTCTCCGGGGGCTCGCGGAGGGACATTGGGGCATGAGCCAGTTTGAATGGGGATGGGCTGAACATTAGTCAGTTTTTTCTAGGTTATGTTGTGGTAACAGACACACCATAGCATGCCCCAAACAGGGGCTTTACAATAACAAGTTTACTTTTCGCCCACATTATATTTTGTCTGTGGTGGCTGTGGGTTGACTATGGCTCTGCTCCATGTGTCCTCTGTATTCCAGGATCCTTGCAAAGCAGCTGCCCTGATTTGAGACATGACATACTCAGGACAGAGAGCAAAAGAAGAAATGGCCAAGCCACACAATAGCTCCTAAGGTCAACTTCACTCGCATTCCATTGCCCAAAGTAAGACACATGGCTGAGTCAATGTAACCCTCCCTCGGGAGGCACGGCAGCTACCTGGCAGTGGGTAGGGTGTAGGCCCCTCTTATAGGGAAGGGGCAGTGACTAATCTGGAACAAGAATACAACCTGTCACAGGCCAGAACTGTGGTGGAGACTAACATCAGCTTCCTCCACTAATCTTGTGTGGTTCAGGTACATGCTTTCTAACTTTGAGAATCTGTGGTGCCTCAGGAGAAGAAAGATCCCCAAACTGGACATAAAAGTGTGGCTAAGGCTGTAGAAGTTACACAGGAGTGCGGAGAAAGGAGGGGCAGGTGGGGATGAGCTGGTGAGAAGATACTCCTATCCTTTGCTCAAAAAACTCCTACTTACTCTTCTTTCAGGGTCCACTTTTAACATGTCACCTCCTCTAAGAAGCCCTCTGGGATTGAACCCTCTGAACCAGGTTTGGTGCTCTTCCTCCATGCTCCTATGCCTTTTGTTTTCTCATTGCATACCTAGTGCACTGTGTGTGATGTCTGTTTATGTGTCTGAATCCCTGGGAGCAGTGGTTTGCTGGAGCTGGCTCCTACCTGCTCCTGAGAGTTGATGGCATGCCTCTCTTCCCAGCTCCATGTTCATTCAGGGGCATCCTGTGGCCAAGTTGGAATTGGCCACAGTAGAAGTATTTACATCACAAAGAAGGACTAGTTACCTCCGCAGAGGTAGTTGTTAAAAACTTGAGGCCAGCCATTGCCCTGGAGTGTGAACAATATGAGGGCTGGGGTGTGCCTTGCTTACCTATGTCTTCCTAAGATGTCTAGCAGGGGTCCTGGCTGCTGCACAGATTGACTGACTAAATGAGTGACTGGAGGAATGAGTGAATGGATAGCAGCCTACCCTGGTAGAGTTGTGAACTAACGAATGTCTAGAAAAAAACTTGAGGCCAGCCATTGCCCTGGAGTGTGAACAATATGAGGGCTGGGGTGTGCCTTGCTTACCTATGTCTTCCTAAGATGTCTAGCAGGGGTCCTGGCTGCTGCACAGATTGACTGACTAAATGAGTGACTGGAGGAATGAGTGAATGGATAGCAGCCTACCCTGGTAGAGTTGTGAACTAACGAATGTCTAGCTGGGCTGGATACCCAGCTGTGTCTGTTCTTCCTCCCGGGTCTCCTTCTCCCAGGCCCCTGGCTCCGTGCTCATCGCCCCCGGGAAGGTATGTGACAGGGCTGAATGCAGGAGGCCTTTGTTCTCCACTTCTCCCAGCTTTTGGAACTGAGTGTTTACAGAGGAAGTAAAGGAGAGAGGAGGGATAAACAGAATGTCTTGAAGAAACTTAAAGGGAAGGAGAGAAGAGGTGTGGCCAGGCCCATGTGTCCTAAGCAGCTTTGCTGGAGGTGATAAGACTCTCGAGAGGAAGGGCTGTGGGGTGCCTGCAGGACACAGTGCCATGGAGGTGGCAGTTTGTGGCCAGATGTGCAGGGTCAATCAATGTGGGTCAGTCCCTGCCCCGAGCCCCACACCTTGACATCATGTAAGATCTCCAATAAGCGGAATGACTCCAGACACTGGGGTAGGAAGTAAAGTTATAGGAAAAAAGGAAGTGGCGTTTCTTACACTGGCAGGGTTATGCTGGCACTTGTGAATGATACAAATCATTGGCGAGTGTTTTCCGTCAAGGGCCATATAGTGGATAGTCTCCGTTTTGTGGGCCTACGGTCTCCATCACACTATTTAACTCCTCCAGGGGAGGGCAAAAGCACCTCAGGCGTACATAAGTGAATGAGCATGGCCATGTTCCAATAAAACTTTATTTATGGGTGCACATATAAATTTTATATCCTTTCATGTGTCTTAAAATATTCTTTTGACCCCCAACCATTTAAAAATGTAAAAGGAATCTTCACTCACAGGCGATGGCCAGTTGGATTCGGCCTGTGGGCTACAGTTGCTGACTCTGATCCAGATGACTGAGTGTGTGGAGGAGCCAGTCCACTAGCAAGTCATAGGGTAAGCGTGCCTGGCCGCGGTGGACAGCATGAACCTGTCTGGAGGGAGCAGGTCCCTTTCTCTCTCCCTTTGCACCCTCTCCTCCTGGCCCTGTGCTGGCTCCCTGGGCCCTGGCACATTCTACAGCCGTCCAAGGTGCCTGGCTGGGGGAATCTGGGCCCTCCATGGGCTGGTGGCTGGGCAGCTGGACTCAGCAGGCCGGCGGCCGGCGGCCGGCCGTGTTCAGTCTCTGGGAAATGAATGTGGACACAGCTTGGGCCTGGTGGGGCGGCCCACCCTGGTCTGCCCAGATCAGATTCCCGGTGGCGTCTGAGCACTGTAAACATAGTGCTGGACAGGCCACCTCTCCTAAGGCCCACTGGAGGCGGCTCTGCCCAGGAGGGAAGCTGGATTGGGGCTGACAATTTGACATAAACCACGGGACAGTGTCCGGCGGCTGGGGAAGCCCAGAGGCCCCCTCCCCAATGCCCACGCTCACTCTAGTGCAGCTGCTCCCAATTACTGTGCCCAGTGGAGCCAGGGGTCTTTGGAGTAGGGAGCCACCTGAGAGGTGCTCTACTACCCCTCCTAAAAGGGGTGGGGAAACTGAGGCCCAGAGAGAATCAGAAGCTTGCTTAAGGCCAAACAGTCGTTGCCAGACTGGGGCTTGAAGCTGGGTCTCCAGCCTCATTAAACAGGCTCCGGACCCCTCCCAGGGTGATCTGGAGAAGAAAGACCTTGGGTGGCTTCTGAGACCCTGTCCCGTTGCCTTTAGCTGCCCTGAGGCCAGGATTCTTTTGGACTCATCAAGGAGCACTGGAGTCAGGAGCCCACCCCTGGCTCAGGGCCTCGCCACACGCTTGAGTTTTAGAACGCTCATTCCTAGAGGGGGACACAGACTGGGAGTGGTAGGAGACTTGCCCAAGGTCACTCAACTAGTCAATGGGAGAGCCAAGACTCAAACCCAGGCCCGTCAGATTTCAGTCTATGTTCTTCATAGCGACCCCTAGTTCCGGCTCCAGCCCTGGACGTGTGGGACTACAGGCAGGGACCTCCCCCTGGGCTGCTGTGGGAGGCTTCGGAGAGCCCCTCTGTGACAGATGCGGGCACATGTATGCTGACAGAGCACACAATCACATGTATGCACGGGCATGATGCACTTGTTGATAAGCACATCAGCTGCCATGCCCAGGTATGCTCTCGTCAGAGGACACACACATGCTCACGTGTGCACACGCACGTGCACACTCCTATACGCACACTTTCCACTGCAGCTCTGGCAGGCGTGCTGCCACCCGGACTCAGGATTAACAATCCTCTCTGGGGTTTTTACACTTTCACCTTCTTGTTCCTGACACGTTTCAAAGTTCTGTTCAGAGTTAGACCTGAGGATGATGGGCTGGGGGTGGGTGGGAGGGGGGCTGAGAATGGAAAAACAGGCGATTTGGAAAATTCCTGTCATTTTTGAGCTCTTTCCAAAGACGCCCATGGGAGCCACTGTGAGGCCTGTCGACGTCCAGCCTCAGGCTGGCCCCACTGCCCTAGAGCAGGCCTCCCGGCTCACCCCCATACCCCTTCTAGCCCAGCCCGGCCTGTTCACCACCACACTTCGGTCACCTCTCCCCCAGTGAAGGGTCCTGCTGGAGAGCACTGCGCATGCTCAGCTCACTCCTCCCCAGACCAGGCCACCCCAGCTGTGCACGCCCTACGATAGGTTGACAATGCCAACAGCTGGCACTGAGTGCTTGCTGAATCCCAGGCACCAAGTGTTCTAAGTGATTTACACATATTGATTTATTTGTACATCAAAACCTATGAGGCATAGACTATGGCTATATCTGCAGACAAAGAAACCGAGGCACAGAGAGATAAAGCAATTGGCCCTAACTCACACAGCCAGGAAGTGGAAGAGCCAGGATTTATATCCCAGCGATCTGGCTCCAAAGGCATCGTCATGTGCGCCAGGACCTGTGCTAGGAGTGCCCACTGGCCTCCCTGCCACTCGATTTCACTCCACAAGTTCTCCTCTCCCCTAAAGCAGAGGGTCCTTCCTAAAGCCCTAATGTGGCCTCTGGACGATGTAGTCTCCTCAGGGTCCTGGGCTCTAGGTCATAAGAGACCCCCCCACCCCCCGCCCCCCGCCCCTGGGTGCAGCCAGGGCTGTGAGTGAGCATGTGTGTGGACAGGCTGGCTGTGCAGTCATCTGAGGTCCTGCAATGGCTGGGGCAGCAGCCCCAGAAGTGGACACATCTTTGCCTCCAGCCCTGCCTGGCTGCCCGCCCGCCCGCCTGCCATCCACATGGTGAAAATGCTGAGAAACAAGGGCCTTCCTGTCTTCCTCTCTTTCCCCCTTTTCTAAAAATAAGCTGGAAGCTTCTCCTCATCTGCCCCCAATTTTCTCCTGCTTGACCCCAATGACCCCACACCCTCAGATGAGGCCACATGTGTGCCCACTGCTGGGCAGATGGGCTGACCCCTCGGTGCAGATGGTGGGAGCGAGGAGCCCGCCCTGGCCTCTGCCCCAGCCTGGCCGGCCCCTCCAGCTATGCCCTTCCTGGGAACAAAGCACTGAGCCTACCCCTGGTCTGTGGGTGGGGTGAGGGAAAACTTGTTTATAACAGGAAGCTCCACCCAGGTTTTATGAGCTGTCATGATAATAATAATCATCACCCACGTTTGTATACACTAAGCACTTGCACATCTGTTATCTCCTTTAGTCCATGCAAATGGCCCTTCAGATTGGTATCATTGTTAAAACTCAAATTAAATAGAAGAAGAGAACAGAGAGGTTCATTTACTTCCCTAAGGTTGCACAGGAAAGGGTGGGGCCTGGATTCAAACCGGGTCCTTAGATTTACAAGTCTCTCTCCTGTCCTAGCCAGTGTGGCCCAGTGGATAGAGGATTGGCCTGTGGACTGAAGGGTCCTAGATTCAATTCCAGTGAAGGACACATGCTTGGGTTGCAGGCTCGATCCCCAGTAGGGGACATATAGGATGCAGCTGATCAATGATTCTCTCTAACCATTGATGTTCCTATCTCTCCCTTCCTCTCTGAAATCAATAAAAATGTATATCTATACTAATAAAAGGGTAATATGCTAATTAGACTGGGAGACCTTCCGGGAGACCTTCCAGACGTCCTTCTGGACAAAGCCATGGTGGCGGGGCTGAGGCAGAGGCAGTTAGGGGCGATCAGGACAACAGGGGAGGGCAGTTTGGGGTGAGCAGGCCAGTAGGGGAGGGCAATTGGGAGCGATCAGGCTGGCAGGGTCAATCAGGCCAGCAAGGGAGCAGTTAGGGGGTGATCAGGCTGGCAGGCAGAAGCGGTTAGGGGCAATCAGGCAGACAGACAGGTGAGTGGTTAGGAGCCAGCAGTCCCGGATTGTGAGAGGGATGTCCAACTGCCCACAGGGATTGGGCCAAAACCACAGTCAGACATCCCCTGAGGGGTCCCAGATTGGAGAGGGTGCAGATCTGGCTGAGGGACTGCCCCACCCCCATGCACGAGTTTCATGCACTGGGCCACTAGTCTACACTAATAAAAGAGAAACATGGTAATTGGCGTACGACCGCTACCCTTCCCATTGGCTAATCAGGGAGATATGTAAATTAACTGACAGCCAAGATGGCGGCTGGCAGCCAGGCAGCTTAAAGCGAACATGAGGCTTGCTTCCTTCATTGAAGGAGGAAGCCAACGTTCCCCGCCTGCGCCTGCGCTGCCGGCCTCTGAGCTGGCAGTTTGAAACTTTGTAACACTTTCAGCCGGCCGGGATCTCAGAGCTAAAGTTATACATTGTTTCGATTATAGAACCAGCAGCGGAAGCCTCAGAGCTAGAGCCAGAGCTAAAGCTGGCCCAGAATAAAAAAAGAAAAAAAG
>NW_005371513.1:308354-328276 GCF_000412655.1 Myotis brandtii
TGACAGGGGGCAGCGCCCAACCCCCTGATTGGCCCTGCTCTGTGCGTGACAGGGGGTGGCGCTGCAACCTCCCCATCGACCCTGCCTTGAGTGTGACAGGGGGCAGTGCCCCAACCCCCCAGTCGGCCCTACCCTGAGCGTGACTGAGGGTGGCATTGCAACCTCCCGATCCGCCCTGCTCTGTGCATGACGGGGCGGCGCCCCAACTCCCCAATCGGCCCTGCTCTGAGCCTGACCAGGGGCTGCACTTAGGGATTGGGCCTGCCCTCTGCCACCCGGGAGCAGGCCTAAGCCAGCAGGTCGTTATCTCCCGAGGGGTCCCAGACTGCGAGAGGGCACAGGCCGGGCTGAGGGACCCCCCTTCCCCCCCCCAGTGCACAAATTTTTGTGCACTGGGCCCCTAGTATATATATAAAACAAAATGAAAAACTGGACATTTCATTTAAAAAATAAAACATAGATAAAAGTCTCCCTCCTGCCTGTCTTGGTGGCTCAGTAGTTGAGCATCGACCTATTTACCAGGAGGTCACGGTTTGATTCCCAGTTGGGGCATATGCCCAGGTTGTGAGCTCGATCCCAAATCATTCACAAGGCAACCAGGCAGCTGATCAATGATTCTCTCTCATCATTTGTTTCTATCTCTCTCTCCCTCTCCCTTCCTCTCTGAAATCAATAAAAATATAATAAATAAATGTCTCCATCCTGTTTGCTGACATCTGTACCAGGCAGCAGTTTTGCAGCTTTTGCCCAATGATCTTTGTGTTGCTCTTTTAGCTGCCATTTATAGAGGCCTCTGAGTGTGTCAGGAGCTGTGCTGGGAGCTCCCCCACGACCCGGAAGGAAGGAGTCATTAAACTCATTTTGAGGAGGAGGTTGCTGACACTCAGAGATGTAACAATCTTGCCAAGGCTGTTCTGCAGGAAGGGCTGGCATCAGGGTTTGGGTTGAGAACTGCCTAATTCCAAAGTTCTTCTTCTGCCAAACAATTCACAGCAGTTGGCATCATGTACTTCATTTTAATTCATTAATTTGTTGACACAACAGCTTCCAAGTGTCTGCTCTGTGCCAAGCATAGGGACACAGGGATGAATGAGACACACGGATCTGTCCCAGTGGGCTTCATGATCTGGTGGGAGATGGATGTGTAAAGGGCAATTATGGTGCAGGGTGATAAGCCATTATTAGCCGTGATAGTTAGCTTTGCACAGTGTTTATAGCTCACTGAGGGCCCAAATGGAAATCTGGACATTTCCATGTCTGCTGAAAGTGCTCTAATTGTTGCCGTAGCATCACATTTGCTTGAATCACAGCATCCTGGATTCAAGACCCTTGTGATGTGTAGAGACCACCTCTGCATCCTCACCCCCTGCCAGCCCCCGCCTCACTGTGCTCCAGCATTGCCATTGTGCTGGGCCTCAGCCCGGAGCGGCTTTTTTCCCACCTCCAACTTTCTCCTGGTTAACTCACCCTGCAAACTTCAGCTCAGATGGTAGCACTCCCCTCCCCACCCAGGCTGGGTGGCAGGGAGTTTCCTGTTATTGAAGATGGAAGGTCAGGGCAAGGAGACTTAACCTCTATGGGCCTCAGTTTCCTATTCTGTAAAATGGACTCAAGAAGAAGCCCAACTCTAGGAAGCTAAAGGCTTTGTTAGAGGGAGGCACAGTGGCCTGTGGGGCTAAGAGAGGGAGTGCCGGCAGCCTACGGGGTCAGGAAAGCTTCCTGAGCACTTGACGCTGAGGACGAGCCTCGGTTGGTGTTATTATTCACGGCTAATACTTTGTGCTCACTCTGTGGGTGGTGCTGCTCCGAGCCCTTTGCACATGTTAAGTTGTTTAGTCCTGGCAACAGCTCTGCGAGGCGGTTACTGTCGCTACCCTCATTTTACACATTAGGGGGTACAGAGAGATTAGGTGACTTGCTTAGGGTCACCCAGCTAAGAAGGGGTGAAGCCTGGTTTCTAACCCAGGCACTTGGCTCCAGCATCCACACTCTAACCACCAAGGGACAAGCATAGAAGTGGAGAGCATGGCCCACTTACACAAACCTCATTGTATGTAATAATCTTCCAGTGAACAGGGCAGTGCCTTCTGGGCCCACACGTGCAGGAATGGTGACTCTGACTCCCCCACCCCAGGGTTGGGAAGGCCATCTCTGTGTGCCTCCTTACCTCCCAGGGCACCTCCTGCTCTGTGTGGGTAATGAGGCCTGTCTGGGCAGCGATGGCCGGGCGTGCACTGCCCCCGGGAACAGGGACAGGTAGAGGAGGCATTCTTCTGCTTATGTCACAGGGGAAGGAGCTAAGACTCACCTAAAGGGTAAAGGGCCAGGCAGCCTCAGAAATGGCCACTGTGACTCTGGACTTGGAGGCCAGAGCATCCGCATAGCAATGGAGGTACCCGACGCTGCTGGTCCCTGTGCACTGCCATGTGGGGAGGATTAGGTGGGAAAACCTCGATTAAACATCTAACGCCAGGCCTGCCCACGGCATGAGCTCAGTACCTGGACACTCCCTTTCCTTCCCTCTGGGTAGGAGGGAATGAGTGTAGAAGTCACCCAGAACTCGGAGGTGGAGCTTTCCTGCTTCTGTCCTACCAGCTGACACGTCAGCTGAGAGCTGGCAGTATCTGCTCAACTCTGCCCTCTCTCCTGGCCCCGGAACACAGAGCCCAGCAACAGGGCTGTTCATTCTCATTCCCCGGCCAGCGTCCTGTGTCTCCCTGCACCATCCCCCTGCCCCAAGCTGTGGAGCCTGGATGCTGAGCTAGTAGAATTGTTTTTCTGACGTGGCCCCTGGACTCATGGAAAAAATGATCCTTGTGTACACCCCACATTTGTAGGGCTTTTCCTGCCTTCAACGCATTTTCCCTGCCTGTGCTCTAAGGAGTTTTCACAGCCCATTCTCTTGATAAAGAAAAAGACAAAGACAAGTGAAATGATTTGTTCAGGATCAGGAACCAGAATTCAGGGCTCTTAGAACAAAATCATGATAATTCCCTTCCTCACTTCATTTCTTTTCCCCTCCATCTTATTTCTTTTTCTTTCTCTCCACAAATATGTATGTGGAGGAGGAGGGGAATAGGAGAGTGGATAGAAAAGGTGGGCATGATGGAGTGGAAAAAGTATTGGGCGGGCGTCAGAAGCCTTGAATTCTGGTCCTGGATTTGTCATTAATTTATCCTGTCACCTTAAACAAGATATTTTCTCTCCCTCAGCCTCAGGTTATGATAATACTTTTGGTTATATATAATATAAAATATAAATATATTTGGCTTTTAGTTCATGTTAATTACCTGGGGAAGGGAGTGGTCACTTCCATCCTTTTAGTTGGAAGAATTGTTGTAAAAATCTATTCAATAAAACATTTCTTTGTTCCAATGTTTGCCTGCTTATATGACCATCATTTTCCCATCCATCCATTCTTCCACCCACTTATCAGTGCATCCGATCATCCATCCATTCTCCATCCATCCTTCCCCAGTGTCTCTGCTCTGTGCCATTCCCAAGAAGAGAATGACCATACCATTTAATGCCTGGCACAGCTGTCATCTCTTCCAGGTGATTTCCCAGCTTCCCGTGTGGGAACTGACTGCCCATCCCTGCTTCTTTCTGGACAACGTCTGTCCCTCCAGCATCACACTCACCAGTTTGCCTTTTGTGACAATGAGTTCTTAACCAGATTGGGAGGTCCGAAGGGCATGGCCTACAGCTGATCCATTTCATTGTCCTCAGCAATGTCCAGACCTCAGCACCAATGAATGTTCTCTGAGTTCACAGCTGCTGAGCTCATCCCAACCCAAATCCTAATTCATCCTCAGCTTTCTGGGATAGTTTGAACCAGAGTAAGGAGCCTGGGTGTCTGCATGGCTAACAGTGGCCTCTGAGAGCCTCTTTTCTTTGTAATCTGAATCTTATTCTTAGAGAGAGGCCTTCTCACTCCCTCTTCAGCAGTTTGGAGAGATTGGGTCCAACCCCGGGTTACACTGCAGGCAGAGACTGTGAATTAGTAAGCAGTCCAGACAGTCTGCACATGGAGACCTATAGCATGGCCAGTGAGCTCGGCATCTGTCCCTTTTTCCTCTACAACCTGCCCAGCCAGGCCGGCTAGCCCTGAGGTCCCAGGGCCCATGGGCTGTCCTGGCCAGACACGGGCTGGGTGGGAATTGGAGGGTGGGGAGTTTACTTTCTGTCTCAGGCCTACCAGCGTCGCCAGACCTCTGCTGGCTGGCTGGGCTAGCCCATTCTTTCCTGGTTCTGGCTAGCTGTGGTGGTCCCCAGGGCCACTCTGAGTGACAGGGGTCAGGCGTCCCCTGGTGCCTGCAATATGTCATTGGTAGTTGTGAGCTGGCCCCCCAGCTTCTCGGCTCCCATGGGCCAGTCCCTGCAGGGAACGTGCACTAATGGGCGGGCTGTAAACGAGCTGTCAGCAGAGGTGGTCTCACTCTTCCTGGTCCTCCCCACTCCCTCCCTCAGTCTCGCTCAGTCTCAGCCACATTGGAAGAATTAAGGGCCGCTGGCTGAGGGAAGTGGCTGGTTCCCATGGCAGGGACCGTGCATAAGTCCTAACACATTGGCACTGCGTGTGTGTGCTGGCCGGGGGGAGAGGGCCCTGACTCGGATGCTATCCTGGGGGACTCGGTGGGCAGGGCCTGCCAGGGAAGCCTTCCTCCCTGATGGCCTTGTAGCCTTTCTGGACCAAGGCAAAGCTTCCAGTATTTTTCTTCTTTGTATTTATTATAGATTCTGCTCCTTGTGTGTGGAAAGGGTCCAGCCTGGGATCTGGTGGGTCCTGGGCTAACAATTCTCTGCGTAACCTTGGAGGTACCTTTTCCTCTCCTGGTTTTCATTTCCTCGTGGGGCATCGAGAGCCACTGAGTAGACGGGAGTGGTCTGGGCAGCTGGGGCTGCAGGAGTGGGCACAGCTGGAGTCCAAAGCTGCACTGCCAGGGAGGAGGGCTCCAGGCAAGACTCTCAGGGACAGTGCTGAGGGGGACAGGGATCATGTAGATGACCCCTCCCCTTGCAAATTCCAGGCACAAGCTTGCTGCCTCCCTCCTCTATTTTGTGATATTTCAATCAGGCCTCCATTCCTCTCACAAAGAAGTAATAATAGCTAAAAATGTCCAGGGCGTCAACTCCTTGCTTGTCCTGTGTGAAGCCTCTTACACGCATGTTGTCATGGAGGCCTCACAACCACACTGTGCACATTTCGAGATGAGGGAATGGACTCAGTGGAGTGGGGGCCTGGGTCAAGGTCTCTGGCTACAAGTGGCCGGGCCGGGATGTGATCCCAGAGCTGTGTGGGTCTGTGCTGCTCTCACTGCCAGACAACATCCTGGGGAAGTAGGAGAAGCAGAAGCCACCAGCAGCCCAGCACAGCACAGCCCGGCCCAGCCCAGCCCAGCGGATAGGAAGCAATTAGATGGGCTTTGTGGGGCGTGGGAGAACTTGGGTCAGGATATCATGGCACACCTGGGTCCTCAGTCAGCTTCTCTTTCCAATAGGCTCATTTCTGGGGGTTCCTGGGAGGTGTGGAGGGCTTTGGGGTAGCTAAGTCTGGTCCCAGGTGGAATTAGGCAGCGATTCTTGGGTCTGGGCCACGGGAAAGGCATAACTGTTCCAGTCTGGATGGTGCACTCATCCTTTGGTGGTGCTGGTGCATCCAGTGCTCACCTTGCAAAGCACCAGGCTGGGACTGGCGACACATGGATTTGATTGCTTGGGAATCTGCTTGGGGGGCCTGGGGTAGGGGAGCAGGGGTGGAACAGTTGATCGGCTTAAAAATAGCACAGCCTGGCATTCCAAGGGGCTTGAAGGTGACCCATTCCAAATTGGGAGTGGCCTGTAGTGTTCTTTGTAGCCAGCATCCCACATGGGTGGCTCTTGGTGACTGGCAGGCACTGTGTGGGAGCAGCACCCGGGCAGGGAGGACCCGGGTCTGGTCCTGTTGCAGCCTCTCCCTGGCTGAGTGACCTGGGCAGAGCAGGCCACCTCCTCTGGCCCCGGCCATCTGGTAAGATGGTTAGGAGGAGGCATTTGGGCGAATGTGAATTGTCACTTGCTGCATACATCTCTTCTGCCACTGCAAAATGGAGGGCACCCGTGGAGGGCACATTTCAAGATAGTCTCTGTGTGTTTGGGACAAGCCGAAGCTTTCTCTGATGAATTCACAGCTTCCAATGCCTCCCCATGACCCCCAGCCTCTTATCCTAGAGGTCCCCTGTTGCTTCTTAGTAGAAAATGTTTCCTTTGAATGAGTTAAAATCAGAACAGTCCTACCATGGAATGACCTGCATTGCTAGGTAGGGAGCCTTTTGTTACTGGAGGTAGTCAAGACAGAGCCAGGGAAACGTCCCTGGCAGGAAAATCACCTGTGGCCTAGACTAGATGTTGCCTCAGAGGCTGGCCATCGGTCTGTAGGGGCTACACTCCACTTGCTGCCTCTGCTATGGGGGTGCCTTATCCAGATCTGAGGCAGGCATTTGACCCCTCGCACCTCTGCACTGTAGGTTGAACAGCCTCAGCACACGAACTGCCCATCCAGTGCTCAGGGCCTCACCCAGACCTCCTGTTCTGGGCATGCTCCAATGTTCTGGTCATGTAATCCCCAGGGCAAAAGTTTCCCCGCCTTCAAAATTGAGAGACTAATGCCTGGCGCTCCTGCTTTGCAGAGCTGTGCAGGGATAAGATGACTTCAATTCACAGGCTCCTCAGAAACCACCAAGTCCAGTTTCCTTTCAATGATCCTCCTCCTCTAGGAGAATAGGCTGAGGCCCAGGGAGAGGACCCAGTTCCAGGCTACCGATGAGACAGTGAGATAGAGCCAGGTCTGCATCCAGGTTTCCCAGAGTCCAGTTCTATTCTCAGAACATGCTCAAGTACCGAGGGGTGTGACCTCACACTATGGACCTGAGTTTGACACTTACTGGCTGTGTGGCTTGGGACACACAGCCTTGGGCTATGCCCATTCTGCAGCCTCAGCTTCTGTGCCTTAGTTTTCCTATCGGGACATTATAATGTCGCTTCATGGAGTTGCTGGGGGGATTGGACATGGTCACATGGGAGGAGTCCAGACGCTAAAGCATGAGGCTGTGGGTGGCAGCACAGGAGGGGGCAGGCTAGAAATGCTGAGCGCTGAGGGTGGGGAGTGGAGAGAAGTCACCAAAGCCTCTGGAATGGGGAGGGAATAATGTCTGTCTTCAGCAGGGCTCCTTGTCAAATTCCTGCTCATCCTGCAAGTCTTAGTTCAAAGGGGCCTCCTCCCTGAGCCATGAGCAGAACCGGCCCCTTCTCCCAGGCTCCCTTGTACTTTGCGATGGTGGCTGATGGAAAGCTTCTTAAGTTTGTAGGGGAGACAAACAAACCTGGGTTTGAACATTTTACTAGCTGTATGACCTTGGGCCTTAGTTTTCTGAACTGTGAAATGGGCACTGACAGAATCAACCTCATGGATATGCTGTGAAAAGAAAGCATTTGGCTTGATTGTAAGAATATCCAAAATAAATGGTAGCCATGTGATGATGATGATGATGACATTCATTCAAAAACCCTGGATACACCCCTTCTCTGAGCTCCAGCTGGGCCCTAGAGACAAGCAGGGCTCACACAGTCCCTGACTCCGGGGAGCTCAGAACCCAGGCCACCAACCTGCAAACCCACAATTCCACCTGAATATGGTGCAAGTTGCAGTGGGGTCCTGGCTGCCAGCAGGAGTCAAGGCTTCCCAGAGACATTTGAGCTAAGATTGGAAGGCTGAGATGACTTTGGTCAGGTGGCAAGTTGGAGGAAGGCCCCCCAGGCCAAGAGCATAGCATATGCCAGAGCCCTGAGGTGGGAGGGACAATGGGGACCCCTAGGCAGCTTGGGGTGGTTGGATCTTGGAGCAGAATTCCATCAAGGTCTGGGGACCATCTCCTCACCCAGGTGGCCGTGGAGGGTTGTGGCCTGAGGACTCTACAGGAGGGGCAGGTTTGGATGATGATGATGATGGCGGTGGTGGTGGTATGACAGTGATTTGATGTCTCAGGTGGCTCTGTTCAGCCCCTGCCCCCAGAGTGCTGCTTGCAATTGGCTTGCAAATACTCCCTCAGATCAGGATGTACAGGCAACTGGGAAGCAATGCCACTTAATGACCTAGGTAAGCGAGATGGAGCATTACCATCAAGAATGCCCCTGTCCTTGAATTCCAGCCTGGAGCGGTCCTGAGGTTGCTGAGTTCTCCACCGCAGGGCTGTGTCCACCTCAGTGTCCTCTGTGCCTAGCACAAGGTGGCGCTGAGCAGGTATTCTTAAGGGTCAATAAATCAGATGAAGATGGCCATTCAGATGGAGGAAGGACCCACAGAGAGACAAAGAGGCCCCCACCAGCCTGCACCAGCTGACCCTCTCTGTTCTACCCACCCAGCCAGGCTCCGGTTCTCCCTTCAGCCTGGTCACAGAATCCTCATGGAGGGGAACCCCACCCGGGGCAGGCTGAGCTGACAGTCACCTCTGCCCTTTCCAGGTTCTGAGCCCTGACCCGGGGGACTGCCCATGGGCCAGCGGCAAGCTTCCAAGGCCTCCTGGAAGCCATCCTCGTCTCCCTGACGAAAGGCATCTGGGGCCCTCCAGCCCCTCCTCCGCCCCGGCGGGAAACACAATACTCCGATAACGATCTAATATTTATACAACGCCTTTCTACCAGATGCATCCCAACAAAGTTTACAAGCTGTCCCAGCTGACAATGTATTCCAGACCCACTCCCCCGCCCCGCCCCGCCCCCACGCTCCAGCCTTTCATCCTCAGCTCCAAATGCCAGCAGACAGGCCCGAGTCCACCCGAGGGGCAGGAGCCCAGCTGGGCACGGAGGGACCGCGTTTCTGTCCCCTCTCTGCGCGTTGCACGTCAGGGAGGCGATCTGTGCTCACGGCTGGGGGGAAAAGCCATGCCGGGGAAGGTAGGGCCGCATTCGGGGTTTGAAGTTCGGCCAAGACTCACAGCACCGGGCCCTCCACAGCCTTAGACCGCGGGAGGGACACAGGGAGGGCCGGGCGCGAATGTACCTCCTCAGTCACTTCCTCCGGGCCGGCTCCATGAATGGGGATTTGTGTTCATTCCCGCCCATAAATTGCCCCTGGTCACCAGGGCTGTGTTCTGTGTCAGAGTCCCTGACCACCAGCCTCGGACAAAACCTGCTTTGTGAAGTCCTGGTGGAAGACAAACAAATGATTATTACCTTCATTTATCCCCTCCCCGACCTTCTTGTCTTGGCCTGCAGTTCAGACCTTTTTTCTCTGTCAACAATCTTGACTTTGTTCCCCGAGAAGGAAACAGCTCCGGGAGGGACCTGCAGAGATGCTGCTTGCAAGAAAACCGTTTGGGAGCCGGGTGAAAAAAGACAGCGGTTACAGGAAATGGCAGACATTTTTTGTTGAATTAAACCATTAGGAGTGACCCCCAAACCAGAGCGAGGCAAAGGGAACAACTGGATACATTTAGGTCAGGACAAGCAGCCAAGTGAGGAGCTGAAACCAATTACCATAAATGAATGTTTCTCTTTTATTCACGACCACCATGCCTGTTCCCAGGATGCTCTTGGGCGTCTTATAAAAACAGATGAACTCTCTGGTTTTGTTCGGGGAGTTATTAGCTAATGCAACTGTTGGGCAATTTATCAAACATTAGCACATGCTGCAATTAATGACCAAAAGTTGTCACTGGCTGGTCTAAAGCCACAGGGGCTGCCTGGACTTCAGGGCTCAGGGTAGGGTCTCCTCCTTGGTGGGATCATTTACTTGAGATGCTGGTGCCCTAAGAGAAAGTCACCCTCAGTATCTGCGCCTTCTGCAGGGTCCTTCTAGCCATGACTTGCCATGGTCTCTAGACATTGGTGGAATTCTGCTCTATGCTCCAGCCACCTAATCCGCCCACCTAATGCCTGGGGTGTCTTTTCCAACCACCTGAACAAAGTAATCTCAATTTTTGGCTCTCAGCTCAAATGCTTCCTTCTCTAGGAAGCCTTACCTGACTCCTGTTGGCAGCCTGGGGGTCTCCTTCTGTGTGTCCTCTAGGTCTCAGAGGACCCCACTGCAACTTGCACCATATTGGGTTGGAATTGTGGGTTTACAGGTTGGTGACCTAGCTTCCGAGCTCCCCGGAGTCAGGGACTGTTTGATTTCTAATGTGTCCCTAGTGCCCAGCTGGAGCTCAGAGAAGGGGCAAATCAAGGGTTTTGAATGAATAAGTGAATGGTAGAGCCATGTACAGCAGTGCCCTCCTGTGACTCCTATGGTCTTAGGCTGTCGTACGGTCCACCAAGGGATTGTGGTTTTCCCAGCTGAGAGCCACACAGAGGCATCACATGGAAGGAGGAAGACCTGGGTTTATGGCTTGCTGCAACCACTTTTTCTTTTCAGGCCTCAGTCTACTCATCTATGAAATGGGTGGGTAACTCACCTTTGATGCTTCTGGAGAGAAAAGTTGTAATACATGGTTTTAGGGGCATTCCCAATCCCAAAGGGAGGGAGGAGCAAACTGAATTAAAGGTGCCTCAGTGCTTGCCCTTGAGTAACCATGACTTGAGGAAAGAAATAGTTCAGCTTCTTTATAGACTTTTGGCTAAAGACCCTCTGTGTGGGGGAGGAGAAGAGCTGATCTTCAGAGTTATGAGGCGTTGGGTCCAGTCCTGCTTAGCTGTGTCCTTGCTGTGTGACCTCAGGGAAGTCACCCCTCTCTTGGAGCCTTGGCGTTGATTCTGAAAAATGGGTCGATAACGTCAATATCTGAAAAGTTCTGTGTCTAGAACCTGGCCCAGAGCAGGGACTCATTGCATAGTAGCTTCTATTATTGCCATTAATTACACATTAACAATTGTCATGGGGTAGGGGGGCAGTGAGAGGTGGGGAAGAACAGCCCTCAGTCTGTCATCCCCTCTGTTGTTTTTTGCCAACAAGATATTTTGTAGGAGTTTCATTGTCAGAATAACATTCTTCCTCTCTGCTAAATTCCACCAAAATGTGTTTCCAACCTAGCGGCCCCGATGCCAGCCTCTGCAGCAGGCCTTTCCAGGCCGAGCTGCCCTGTCCCCGGCTGGCTGGGGCTGACATCTGCCAGAAAAGCAGACCACCTTCTCGGATTTTCCGTTTGCAGCTGGGAGGGCGGCTGGCAGAGCAAATTACAAAGCAGGCTCCAGCTCCAGCTCCTGATGGGGTGGGGCAGGCCCCTCCTGTGGTGGGCGAGGCACTGCCAGCAGCTGGCCTGAGACGGACTGGGAGCAGCAGGCGCCCACACACCAGGGCACACAGGAGCCCCCAAGTGTCCCTGGGCCAACAAGGATAGCAGGGAAGGTGAGGCGAGGTGCAGAGGGTCTTCCTGGCTGCAGGAGGGACTAAGGTGAGGGTCCTCTCTGTGGCCCTCACGCAGGTTGATTTGCCTCTCAGACTCGGTTTTCTCGAACTGTAGAATGGGAACAGGTGTAGGTCCACAGTCCCTTATCTGACACTCTTGGGGCCAGCTGTAGTTTGGAAGTTAGAATTTTTCAGGTTTTTAGAAGGCCATGCTGAATATACTACGCTTTAGGAAACACTCCTGGGGTAAAGGAGAGCCTGTAAACAGACAGAATGGTGATTTTGCAGTGAAATGTATGAACAGTCATATTAAGTGTAAAAACCATAAATAGCCTCGTGTAGATTTGGTTTGTGTTTTTTTGTTTTTTTTTTTGACACCAAATGAATTTCTGAAAATTTACAGGAGAGCTCTCCTTTTCAGAGCTTCCTGGATTTCAGAATTATGGATAAAAGATGGTGCCCCTGTAGTGACTATGGGACAGGGTTGCTGTAAAGACGGCAAGAAATGGTGGGTATAAGGCAGCTTGCACACCTCCAGGAGGTGGGGGGTACTGGCTCCCCTACACCCACAGCGCTGGCAGTGAGGCTTCAAAGCCCTTTTTGGGTAATTCTTTACTGGTGATAACTTTATTGAGATACTAGAGGCCCGGAGCATGAAATTCATGCATGGAGGGGGCAGGTTCCTCAGCCCGGCCTGCACCCTCTTGCAATCCGGGACCGCTGGCTCCTAACTGCTCGCCAGTCTGCCTGTCTGATTGCTCCTAACCACTCTGCCTGCCTGCCTGATGCCCCTAACCCTGCCTGCCTGCTTGATCACCCCTAACCGCCTCTGCCTCGGCCCCTGCCACCACGGTTTGTCCAAAAGGACGTCTAATTAACATATTACACTTTTATTATTATAGGTAATTCATATACCAAATAATTCACCCACTTAAAGAACTGTATACTGCCCAATAATTTTTAGTATAGTCACAGAATTGTGTAACCATCACCATAATCAGTTTCAGAATATTTCATCACCTTCCTTTTCATCCCTCTACCTCCCCATCCCCCAAGTCCTGACCATAAATCTACTTTCTACCTCTACAGATTGCATATTCTGGACATTTTATGTGACTGGCTTCTTTTACTTAGCATGTAATTTTCATGGATCACCTATGTTGTAGCATGTATCAGGACTTTATTGTTTTTGTTTTTTTTATGCCTGAATAATATTCCATTGAATGGATATACCATATTTTTTAAATCTATTTGTCTATTGATGGACATTTGATGTAATGCTGCTACGAATATTTGTATATACATTTTTGTGTGGACATATGTTTTTATTTTTCTTGGGTATATGCCTAGGAGTAGAATTGTTGGGTCAAATGGTGCTTCTGTTTAACTTTTCAAAGAAATGCAACTGCTTTCCAAAGCAACTGCATTATTTTATATTCACACCTGCAGTTTATAAAGGTTCTGACTTCTCCACATCCTTGCCAACACCTGTTAGTATCTGACGTTTTGATTATAGGCATCCTAGTGGGTATAAAGTGGTATCTCATTATGGTTTTGACTTGCATTTCCTTGATGACTAATGAGGTTGATATCTTTTTTATGTGCTGGTTGGCTATTTGTATATCTTATTTGGAGAAATGTCTTTTTAGGTGCTACATTCATTTTAAAATAGGATTATTTGTGTGTGTGTGTGTGTTTTTTATTGAGTTTCAAGTGTTCTTTATGTACGTATTCTAGATACAAGTGTCTTCTTGTTGGAAATTTACAAATATTTCCTCTCATCTTGTGGGTTGTTTTTTCACTTTTTTGATAGAGTCCTTTGAAGTATAAATGTTTTTATTAATGATGAAGTCCAATTTACCTATTTTTTCTTTTGTTGCTTGTGATTTTCATGTCATATCTGAGAATCCATTGCCAAATCCAAGGTCATGAAAATTTATCCTATATTTTCTTTTAAGAGTTTTATAGTTTGGGCTTTTATATTTGGGGCTTTCATCCATTTTGAGTTAATTTTTGTACATGGTGTGAGGTAAGGGTCCAACTTCATTCCGCTTTCCGTTCTTGGGTAATGCATGTAGAGTTTGAGAGCCACTGCTGTAGAATGCAAATCCCTAAGAAGTCAGAGCTCGTATTTGCTATGTCCTTGGCACTGACCACAGTAGCATACGAATGCATGGATAGATGAATAATGTCTACATGCCCGAGACTCCAGTGAGGGCAGATGTGCCATGAGTCAGAGACTCTAGGTGTCAGGTCAGGCTAGGTGTGGATGGAGACCAACCTCCCTTCTCGGAGTATCCCCTCTTGGCATGGCAGAGCTTATTCAAGCTCATTTTGATATTCCTTTGGTGGTGGAGAAGTTTCTCCCCTCAGGGCTAGTCACTGCAGAGGGGTCTTGTTGACCTGAAGGAAAGTTCTTCCCTGCACAGAACTGAAACCTGCCTCCTTGTAGCTTATAACCCCCCTTCTTCCTCCAGCCCCGGCTCTTCCCTCTGGGCCCCCCACCCAGTACTTCAGCTTCCTCTGCTGGGCTATCCTTGGAGGCTGTGAGTGGGGATGGCTGCAGCTTCCTCCCCTGCAGGCTGAGCAGTACTGTCTCCTCATGGAATGGGTTTCCATCTGCTCACATTTCAGCTACCTTCTCTGCATCCATCCAGTTGTTTTTGTTCTGCCAAGAGGTAGGCATAGGCCTCAACACAGTCTGTTAACTGGGATTTAATCAACCAGCTCAGAAAAGAGAGGTCCATTCTCTCCCTTCTTTTGCACCTTTGACTTCCATTAATTTAGCTGGAGCTCACATAGCTCTCTTTAATTAGGCCCAGCACACTGCTTACTCAGATAATGACTTATAGTATAATCTCTATATATAAAAGCCTACACAACCAAATGACCGAATGACCAGTCGACTGGTCACTATGATGCGCATTGACCACCAGGGGACAGAAGCTCAACACACAGGATTGGGCTCCCTCCTGTCTGGATCAGGACTGTGGGGATCAGGCCAAAACTGGCTATCTGACATCCCCTGAGGGGTCCCAGATTGTGAGAAGGTGCAGGCCAGGCTGAGGGACCCCACTGGTGCACGAATCTGTGCACCAGGCCTCTAGTATACTATCCTATCTAATAATAGAGAAACATAGTAATTAACCATAACTTCACTACCCTTCCCATTGGCTAATCAGCAAGATATGCAAATTAACTGCCAACCAAGATGGCGGCCGGCAGCCAGGCAGCTGAAGCGAACAGGAGGCTTGCTTGCTCCAGTGAAGGAGGAAGCCAAGATGGAACAGAGTACTGTATTTGGGAAGGTGGGTTGAAGTGAGCAAAAGGGACTTACTCCCACTTCTAAGAGCAAGGACTGCATCTTGTTTATCATTGAATTCCCATCACCTAACATAGTAGTTATCTGTACAGGGTGGGCTCAACATAACTACCACACGTGACTGAATTATCAGGATAAGCTTCTTTTTGTCTGGATTTGTCTGTTGGATCTAGATGCTAGAGGGTTTCCCTCCTGAAAAGCAGTTTCCCTTAAGTAGGCACCTCCAGACAAGGCTGGATTGACATGTGGGCACATGGTGCTGGCTAATAGTTTGGTGCCCCCTTAAAGTGATATTCTCTTGAAATGGTGGCTGGTTCTTTAGAGGGAAAACCAAAGGCTCTGTGGGAAAAGGGCAGAGAGGAGCTCCTTATAGTAATCTGGGTTTTCCAGTACCTGAACCAATCAGCTCTAGACCCAAATTTGCATATAGCATTTTGCAAAACAAAAGCCCTTAAGTTAACTAACCCACCCTACTCAATGTACTTTTAGTGATAATTTGTTGTCATTTAAACCTGTTGCTGGAGGTGTCTCATGAACCATCCCAAGTATTTTATTAATATTCCTACTGATTACATCTCTATTTTCCCCTCAAAGAAACTATCCTATATAATAAAAGCCTAATCTGCTAAGTATCCGATCATCCGGTCATCCGTTTAACCAATCAAAGCGTAATATGCTGATGATATGCTAAGGCCGCTCAACTGCTTGCTATGACATGCATTGACCACCAGGGGGCAAACAGTCAACCAGTCGCTATGATGTGCACTGACCACTAGGGGGCAGACGCTCTGATTGGCAGGTTAGCTTGCTGCTGGGGTCCGGCCGATTGGGACTGAGCCAGATGATCTGTACACACCCTGGAGCCCTGGAGTTCTTCTGTAGTCCCTCCCGACTGGCCAACCTCCCATGTCCCTCCCGGGCCCTGATTGTGCACCTGTGGGGTCCCTCGGCCTGGCCTGCACCCTCTCGCAATCTGGGATTCCTTGGGGGATGTCAGAGAGCTGGTTTTGGCCTGATCCTGCAGGCCAGGCTGAGGGACCCCACTGGTGCATGAATTTGTGTACTGGGCCTCTAGTATTGTAATATATTTATAATATATTAGTATTATCAATATTATATTAGAATATATTAATGATTATGGCACCATCTACTAAATGTTTACTATGTGCTGGCATCTTCTGAGTGTTGCATAGATGGGCATTGAAACCTCTGTTAGAAAGTCATTCTTATACCCATTTTAGAGAAAGCTGAAGCTCAGAGAGGTTAAGTAGTTTGTTCAAAGCCACAAAGCTTGGGAGGGGACTTGTGTTTGTCCGATATCAAAGCCCCTATTATAAGCTCTGTGCTATCTTTCTTCCTGGTGATGGTCCTCCTGGGGGTGGCAGTGGGGGCTGCTCTGTTGTTCTCAGGGTATAGGCTGCTCTGGGCCTCTGATCTGTCATTCCACTTCCCCAATCCCCCTTCTGCAACTCTGGGCTTCCCAGAGTGTCTTCAGCCTGCCCTCTATGTCTTTATTGACAAAACTAGAGGCCCGGTGCACAGACTTGTGCACCAGTGGGGTCCCTCAGCCTGGTCTGTGCCCTCTCTCAATCCGGGACCCCTCAGGGGATGTTGGAAAGCCGGTTTTGGCCCAACCCCTGCACTGGGCCTCTAGTATGCAATATGATCTTTGGTTAATCTTTTCCTGCCTTCTTCCCTCCCCCCTTCCCTCTGAGATTCATCAGTCTGTTCCATGTTTTCATGCCTGTGCATTGAGCATCTGCCCCCTGGTGGTCAGTGTGCATCATAGCTATGGGTCGAATGGTTGAATGGTCGATTAGGCTTTTATATATATAGATTTTGACCAGGTCGGGGGTGTGGAGAGGCAGCATCCTTAGTGTTTATTCTAGATCTTGTCTACCCCAAGATTGTGTGGTCAATGGGGAGTCCCACTGACATGCCTTGTCTTTGGGGCCCTAGGCACCTCCCCTGATATTGAAGAAGCAATCACTGCAGCATTTTCCCTCTCCTGGAACTTGGTATATCCCAGAGCATGTCCATGGCACAGGTATGTAGGGCCTGCCTCCCCATTCTGAGGAGTAGTGGGTTGAGGGTGTTGCACAGATGGGCACTGAGACTGACCAGAGCCAGAGCTGGATCCTGCTCTGCAGACTTGCCTTGCGCTTTCCCTTTAAGGAGGCACTCACTGCTCCTCTGTTGCCAGGCTGGCTGACCCCTGAGGCTGTGAGCAACTCGATAGTGGCCTGCAGGACCCTTGGAGGCCTCTAAGGAGAAGGAAGGCGCTTGGAACCATTTCACAAGTTAATTAGATACAATTTTAAGACCCAAATGGGCACCAGAAGGTCACAGAAATACCTGGTGGTGTATTTCCAGCCATGGTAATTTGACCAACTCACAATTCATTACAACAAACAGGTAAACTAGACACAATTTTTACCTTCTCATCCACTCATTCATTGATTCATTCAGTGATTCCCTCATTCATCCATCACTGTATTCTGTGATTTGTTTGTTCGTTTGTCCAGTCAGTCATTTCCTCTTTCATTCATTTGCTCAGACACCTGCATAGGTCCACTTCCTCCCCTCTTTCAGATCTTTTTTTCAAATGCCACATCATTAGAGCACCCCCTCATCCCCTCCCCTACCACAGAAAAACCCTTTCCCTGTTTTTTTTCCCCTCTCCAGCATTTTTTCCAAATACTGTCTAAGTTACTTGTTTTATTCATTGTCTGTCTCTGCCAACTATAATAAACAGGGATTTTGTCTACTGATTTTATTACTAGAGCTTCAGTGCCTACAATAGTATCTGGCACATAAAGGACTTAAGACTTGTTTATCAAATTAGTGAATCCACTCATTTATTCCATAGATGTATCCCTGAGAGTCTGTTGGAGAGAGCGTTGCTTTTGAAGGGGGTCAGGATCCAGGATAGGGGCTTGGGAAGGAGGCCTGTGGACTGAGCTGCGAAGACTAGAGATGTTGAGTTGGCAGAGATATTGGTGGGTTGTACATTCTAGGTTGGTGGGACAGCTAGTGCAAAGCCAGTGGAAGAGTGTAGAGCGTGTTTGCTGATGATCCGAGGCTGAATTGGTGAGTAATTGAATGTGGAGGCTGAGGGTGGGAGAGCTTTGGGGATGACTCAGGTTATGTGTTGGAGAGTCTGGGTGGAAGGTGATGTCATTAACCAAGGGGGACTTTGGGGGCTTTGACCGGAGAAGGAAAGATGATGGCTTCAAGATCTCCCTTTCAAAAGCAACTTTCAATTACAATTTGACCCACATTTTTTTGTGTTGTGTCGACTTTATTTTTGATTCACATTGCCAAGCGCCAGGAGAAGAGGGCGTTTTGGCCGCCCCATCCATCTCGGCTGTCTTACGTGTAGGTGTCTGTGAAATGTGGCTTCTTAGTGTGGACGTGGAGGGGGTTACACCATGGAAGACCCGCCCAGGAGCTTTCCTTTGCCGTGGTTGGCGTGGGCTGTGGCCAGACTGGTCCTGAGACGAAGCATTAGTGTTTGACACTTGGACCCGATTGCCTCCAAATGATTGTCTGCCGTTTGAAAATTATAGGTAAGCCTGCTTTGGCATTTTGAGCAAACATCAGCCACAGCTCCATAGCTATGGATTTTATGTGAAATTACATAAAATCCCCCAGAGGAGAAGGAAGAGGGAGTGAAGCAGCTAGGAAGACTTCTTGGGGGAGGAGTCTTTCAAGAGCTGTTTCCTGGAAGAGTGAGCAGACCTGCCCTGTGGGCCCCCGAGGGAGGGCAGGAGGAGGCATTTCTAAAGCATGAGGAAGGTCCCCCTCACAGTTGGATTGTTCTAAGAATGGGATGGGTTGACTTGAAAAGCAGTGAGCTTCCTGGTCCCTCAAGTGTGCAAGCAGGGGCTGAACAGCCACCTGTTAGAGAGGCTGCAGAGTGGTGTCTTGTTCTGGGTGAGGAGCTGGAGGGGATTTTACCTTCGAGGTGCTTCCAGGGCTCATACCCCAAGCTGCTAAGAGATTTTAAGATTAAACATGTCACATCATCACCCCTTTCCTGAGACACCCACTCCCCACCAGGACCCAAACCCATGACTGTGAACGATGGAAATTAAGGTGTCAAGAATAGGTCATAATAAAGATGTTCTCACTAATGAAAGCAACAACAACAAAGGGACAGGGTTGGCGTCACCTGCTATTTTGGAAAACCCAAGGAATGAATGGATTGAGACACTGAGCATCAGAGGGTCCTAACAATCCCAGGAAGAGACACAGCCAGACATTACGTGCTTCTGATAAAATAGCACAACCCCACCATTCGTCCTGCTGAAGGGGTTTGAACCTAAGTCTGACCTACCCTCTGATTGTAGCTGCCAATTTGCAGGGAAAACAGGGGACAAAGAAAATGGTGAATGTACCATGAATATACACTCAGCAAACTCCCGTCTGTGGACTCTCTGCAGCGCAAGGAGCCTTATCTTCAGCAGATGAGGTGTCAGGACAAGTAAGGATGGAGGTGGAACGCTGGGGGCCAGGAGAGACCTAAATTAAGATTTGTCAAAGATAGAAAATGGGCACGACTAAATCACAGTGTCTAGGGATGCACATTCGAATGATAAGATTATAAGGAAAATTATAATTATCAAAGTTAGGATTGTGGTTATGTTCGGGGAAGGGAGGGGGCTGTGACTGGGGGAGGCATGCCGAGGGCTCCTGGGGTGGCTGGCACGCCTCTACTTTTTGATCTTGGTAACGGTTACACGGGTGTTCACCTTATAATGGTCATTAAACTGTATGTTTGCTTTGTGTGGTTTCCTGTTATTTTACAATAAAAAGGTTAAAAAGAGTGAGCCACATATGCAGTGCTTTGGTATTACTCCTCACGTGCCAGTATGCTGGCAGCCCTTGGCTGCCCTGAGTGGGTGACAGGGACTGGCGACCTCCTCTTTCTTCTAGCCCCCAGACCCTTTGCCGGGAGAGATAACAGAGAAGGGAGAAAAATGGCCGGATGGAGAACAGTCATTACTTAAAACCGCAGTGACAGCAATGGCAAGAGGGAAGTCCATCTGCGGAGTTTTCTGTCTCCCATTAAGTTGATGTGTCCCTTCCTAATTATCCCCTCTTTGGTGGGACTCGGTGGGGATCCAGGTTGGGGAAAGGAAATATTGGGGGTGGGATGGGGGGGACTGGTATACTGACCTGCGTCCTGAAGGGGCCAGACCTCCATTCCTGCGCCCATCAAATAAACTAAACAGGCAAACAGAGAGGAGTCTTTAGAGAACTTTCTTATGAGCTTCA
>NW_005371513.1:328364-331278 GCF_000412655.1 Myotis brandtii
GGGACCTTTGAGAAGCCTAAGGCCATCTTATCTTTTCCATCCCAGGGGACCCCACCCCCTGGCAGTGTTGCCCTGGGAAATTCAGCAGGTCCCCTGGGTCTCTCGGCCTCCCGGGAGAGGTGATAATCGGTTTCCTGTGAGATAAGGCGCAGGAACATATTTAGATAAAAACAAAATCAAGTTGAAATCCCTTAGGGGGTGGTACAGAAAGGTCCTGGCGCCCACGCAGTGGCGCCAAGGCTTCCAGTCTGGTGAACAGGGAGCCTGGCCCTGTCTTGTGCTGGAGACCGCCAGGCCACCAAAGTCATGTGCACTTGTGTGTGTATGTTTGTGTGTTAATGTGTGTGTTTGCCTGTGTTGGGGGCCCTGGAAGGGACAGGCCTGACCCCTGCTCTGAGGGGCTTACATGAGGGTTCCCTAGGTTGTGCCAGGCAGGGAGTGCAGGAGAGAGACTCAGCTCTGGGGTTGGGAGCCCTGGCACTGTTCTGAACACCGCTGTGTGACTGCAGGGAAACCACGTGACTTCTCTGGTCCTCTGTTGTCTCACATGAAAAATGAGGGGATGGAATAAGATGGCCTGGGGGTCCCTCCCAGTTTTAACAGTAAGAGACTCTAAAACTGGAGGATTTCTGAGCTCACATTTTTTCTGCTTTTTAAAAAAAGTCCTCACCCAAGGATATTTTTCCATTGATTTTTAGAGTGGAAGAGAGAGGGAAAGACAGAGAGAAATATTGATGTGAGAGAAACACATTGATTGGTTGTCTCCTGCATGCACCCTGACCAGGGCCCAGGGCCAGCGCAGAGCCTGCAACCAAGGTATGTGCCCTTGACCAGAATCGAACTCTGGACCTTTTGGTCCGCAGTCTGATGCTCTATCCACTGAGCCAAACCGGCTAGGGCCGAGCTCATATTTCTTTGCCCTTCATCCTGGGTACCAAATTGTTTTCTTTGCTTATGCTCATGCCTCTCTCCTGGGGAAGATGCTGAGCTGCCTTGACATCTAACCTCCTCATTTCTTAAAATCTTTGGGGGAAAAAAGGTGCATCTCTACCTTTCTTGACTCACTCCCAGAGCCTGCGGTGCATGCACACCTTGTGAACGTTAGACGAAGGGGCACTGAGCCGCACAGCCCAGCGTGCTCATTGTTTGGCTGGTGGTGAGAGCAGATGGTGGCTGTGAGCCAACTGGAAGGAAGAGCCCCTTTGACTCAGAAGACACAGCCTGGCGGCGTGCGCACAGCTGAACTTCACCCCCACCCCCTGGCAAGGTGTCTTGGACAGTGAACAACCTGTACAACTGCACACGGTGGACTGTATTACTGACTTCAGCAGACACAGCCTGGCGGCGTGCGCACAGCTTGCGGAGCAGAACAAGAGCTGAACTTCACCCCCGCCCCCTGGCAAGGTGTCTTGGACAGTGAATAACCTGTACAACTGCACACGGTGGACTGTATTACTGACCTGTGTCCTGACGCAGCCAGACCTCCATTCCTGCTCCCATCAAATAAACTAAACAGAGGGGCGTCTTTAGAGAACTTTCTTATGAGCTTCAGTGCCCAGGACAGGCCCGGGAGAGAGTAGGAACCAGTAGGGTTTATGGAGCCTTCGACATCGTGGTTCAGCAGCCCAAACGCAGGTGGACTGTGCAGACTCGAATGGTCCCAGCAGATGCCCTGGCCTCCTATTCACGGAGAAACAGAAGCCAGTACATGGGACCTCCCTCAGCTTCCCGCCACCAGAGCCAAGAGTCTAGTTGAGTCCCGGCTGCATTCCTCCCCCGTCACCGTCTCCAGCCACGCTGCCCTTTTCTGCATTTCCTCCTCCCACTTCCCCTCCTACCTAATGCATCTGTTTATCTTTCATGTCTCCTTGAAGCATAACTTCTTCCAGGGCCAAGGGGAGGTGGTGGGGGCTTCCCTGACACCCCACACCTGTTACAAACTCCAGTAGCTTTCTGCACTTTTTCATAATACTCGGCATTTGTAATTTATTCCTTCAGCTTCTTTCCTTCCCCATAGACTGTAGGCTGCCTGGGGCAGGGGTGGTGCCTGTTTGTTCATTTGCTATAAACTCAGTTTCTAGCGCCCAGCCTGTAGGTGGTGGGCTGTTGTCTGTGGCTGAATAGATGCATGGCCCCATGTGCGTGAAGTGAGGTGCACATTAATTTGTGAGTGCTCTACACTCCTGTGGCTCACTTCCTCTGATCTCATCTGCAACGTGGCCCCCCGACCCCTCGAAGAATAAAACCCACCCAGCGCTGTCTCCACAATTGCAGCCCATGGGCAAGGAGAAGGCCAGGCAGGGCCAGGCCCTGGGCAGTGCTGGGCACCCACTGGGGTATCAGGGAGAGGCGTTAGGGTTGCCTCCATTGAGCTGGCCATGGGCACCCAGGGAGCTTCGTGTGCAGGCTTTGTGCATATGAGAGAGAGACACACTGCGGGGATCCGATGGATGTGTGTAAGAGTGTGAGGCTGTGCGTATGAGCAGCAGGATGTGCATGGAGCTGAGTGTGGGTGAGTGAGACTGTGTGAGACCGTGAGTGCACAAGCGTGAAGGGCACGGCACGGATGTGTAACTGGGGGGTGTAGCTGTGTGGATGTGTGCGGCAGTGAGCCTGTGAGGTGCATGTGAGCATGTGTGTGTGACTCTGTGTGGGGTGCATGTGTGAGAGTGTGTGTTCTGTGTGCACAGCCAGCAACAGTGTGCAGAGAACAGACCTCTCTGGTGACGTGGTATTCCCAGCAAGCCGTTTTCTGCAGAGACGCATTTGAAGTGGGCAGCAGGCAGGGATGGGGAGATGGAGTGGAAGTGAGGGGCCAGGGCTTCTTGTGTCAGCCCGCAAAGGCCTCGGAGGTCCTCCCTCCTGGCCCAGTGCTCACCTCAGTCCCTGGTGTGTCACAGGGGCGAAGTAGAGC
>NW_005371514.1:0-4982 GCF_000412655.1 Myotis brandtii
GCCCCAGCAGCTGCAGAGCCCGGCGTGGGGCATGGCGTGGCCAGGACTCTGCCAGGGCCGCGGGGCTGGCTTTGGGAGGAGCTGCGGGAAGGGCTGGGGGACCTGCACTCGGCCCCCTGCCGGCCTCGCCCTCCCAGGCACAGGTGTCCGGAGGCAGGGAGTCTGTTTGAACAGCGCGGCTCAGCTTGGATGCACTAAGTGCCATGAGTGCAAACAGGCCTGCCTGCCCCCGCCGGCCTCTTTTCCATGGAGAGCAGCAAGTGGCACGGACCCTCAGAGAGACCTGCCCGGTCCTGCTGCGGCCATCCTGCCTCGCCCTCTGCCTGCAAGCTGGACGGGTGTTTCTGGGCCAGATCTGATGCTCTCGTCACTCTGCCCAGGCCCGAGTGGCCCCCTCGGCAGCCCCCAGCTTCTCACCCACGACGGGTTCAAGTCCCCAAGCTTAGGAGCTGGGAAGAAATCAGATTGGGTGTGAATAAACCTTGTACTCAGTTGCCGTGGCTACCAAACGGGGCAGAATTGACCTGCCTATTGGGGGAACTGAGGATGAGTGAACTGGTGACAAGTCAGGGCAAAGCAAATAGATAGCGACAGTCCCATCAGGAACAGCACGGGCCGGTGCTCCTAACACACTGGGCGCATTTGCTCCGCGGCCTTGGCTGACAGTTGTCCTTGCCTGAAGCCCTTTAGCTGGCTGCCTTCGAGGACGCCACGTCGGTGAGATATACGTGTGAATAAGACGAGGCTAGAGTGTGTCCTGGCTCTAGGAGGGCAGAGTCGGGATGTCTTCTTTGCTTATGTATGTGTGTATTTGTAATAGTTTGATTGACATATGATTTACATACCATACCAGTCACAAACGTAAAGCACACAATCGAACGCTTTTTAACAATCAACTTGAGAACATTTTCACCACCTCGAAGAGAAACCCTGGACCTGTTAGCCATCAGTCCCCCTCCCTGAAGCTGCCCCCTGAGCCTCTGGCAACTGTTAATCTATTTTCTCTATGGACTCGCCCACTCTGGACATTTCCTACAAACGCAGCCATACAGTATGTGGCCTTTTGTGCCCGCCTTCTCCTGTTAGCTTAACGTTGTAACGTCCATCCACACTGAGTAGCCTGTCAGTACTCTATTCCTCTTTATGGCTAAATGATATTTCATTGTCTGGATATACCAACACTTTATTTATCCATTTTTCAGTTGAGAGCTATTTGGGTTGTTTCGACGTTGGCCATTACTCAATGCTGCTGTGAATATTCACGTACACGTTTTTGTGAGCGCACACGTTTTCAATTCCTTTGGATATATTCCTAGGAATGGGATGGCTGGGCCATACGGTCACTCCATGAGGACCCGCCAGACCGTTTTCCAAGGCGGCCGCACCATGTTGCCTTCCCACGGCAGCGCGCGAGGGCTCTGGCATCTCCGCGCGTGGTTTCTGAAATGAGCTGCGGCAGCAGACACCCTGTGTTGCCTGCCCGGCAGCCTTTCTTTCCTTCCTGGCCCGCAGAACCCCACGTTAGTACGTGCCAGGCAATGGAGCGTGGCTGGTCTCGCCATCACAATTATCCTGCTCCCTGCTTGCAGACCGGGGTCCCCAGGAGCAGCCTCGAGGGGGTTTGTGTACGAGCAGGGCAGTCAGCCAAGGCTACCTCCACCTGGTTCCTGGGAGCCCTGGTGGGTCAAGCACCTCCCAGTCAGTCCCAAGTGGGGCAGGGAGCTGGGCTCTCCTATTCCCACCCTGGCCAGCCTTTGAGCATCCCTGGCTCCCGCCTGCTGGCAGCATGGCCACAGTAGCCCATGGACAGGCCACTGAGGAGCCCCAGGTGCAGGCATGGCCACTGGGAGCAAAAACACGTTCAAGTGGGGAGAGAGGCTCAGATACAGGGAGGGGATCTGAGGATTGACAGTGTCCCTTGCACCCACTCTCCAAGCTCCCTCGCAGCTGGGTGGCCATGTGGCCCAGCTCTGACCAATGAGGTCTGGGCAGAGTCAGCCAAGGAGGTGGGGGCAGAGGGCTCGGCCTCCACTGGCCCCTTCCTGTCTCTCCTGAATGCACGGGTGACTGCGCCTGCCGTGCGAACCCGTGTCCTTGAGGGAGAGGCCAGGAGCGATGAGAAGACGCTGATTCCTGCACACGCCTGTCTCTAGCTCTTTTCATGTCGGAAACAGAAAGCCTTTTGTTTAGGCCACTGTTAGGTTTCCTGGAACATCCCAATGGCTCCACGAGGCTTGGTTTTCTAAGTTGTTCAAGGCTCATTTGAGTTGGAAGGAATGGGAACACTCTCCAGGTCACTCAAGTAACTGAAATAACTTGTGGTGGGAAGCCAGTAGCAGCCAGGGTTCCAGCACAACCGGGCCTGCACCCTCACTTCGTTCTTTCACCGTTAACTCGCCTGCCCACTCCCCTCAGCAGAGCCCCTTCCCTCCTCCCGGCAGGAGAGTCTGGCCGGTGTTAGGTCCCAGGCGCCCCCTCTCTGGGCATTTCTCGGCTCAAGTCCTCTAGGAGGCAGTGTGTCCCGGAGCGCCCTTTCCTGTGGCCGCCTCAGGCGGAGGGTGGCTGTCCCTGGGTCAGTCCCCACCTCAGCTGATTGGCCCCAGCCAGCTAGCACCGCCCCCCGCCCCCCATACAGGTGTCATGTGAAGGGCTATGGGGAGGCAGACACTGGCACAGGCATGTCCAGGACAAGCACCTGCGGTTCTGTAACTGGAGGGGGGAGGAGGGGGCAGGAAGGAAGACAGAGGGAGAGAGAGGAGAGAGGGGGAGGTGTGACTTACAGAAAACAAAAACAAAGAGGAGATGTTTGCTTATTTCAAGTGCATGGATGATGGAGAGAATGGTGGTGGCATAGGGCTCTTCGTCTGCTCTGAGACCAAACCAGAAGGACAGCCAGTACAGGCAGAGCTGGAGGCTGCACCTTAGGAACATCCCAAGGCTGTGACGAGTGGTGAAGGCAGGCGTGCCCCCCTCCCCCCGCAGCACCCCACCCATCCTGTGGTCCAGGTGGGGCCGTGGCTGGGGTGGTAGCTGCCTTCTCTGCAATCCTGCGGGTTTAGGGTCCCCCGAGGCCACCTGGGATCTAAGCCGCCCTGTGCGAGGTCCCCTCACCCCCAGAGCTTTCGGCCAGCACCGTGTGGGGTGTGGGCTTCTCTCGGAGGCAGATGCAAGCGTCTGGAGCCACGAACTCACCCTGGACTGGGATTCCTCGTGTTCTGGAGAAACGGGCCGAAAGAGTGCTGGCTGTCATCTCGTCACTATAGACTCGCTAGCTCCTGGTTTAAGCAAGGGCTGTCGTTAGGCCTGCAAGGCCGTGTGATAATCAAATCCAGAGACGCTCAATATGCGAAGAGTTCTCTCGTGTGCCATTTGGGAAGCTTAGCCATGGATGCCCGGGGGATCCCGGGAAGGCCTTAGCAAGCTCTGTAGCCCAGAGTCCCGACAAGTCTGGGCACTGTCCACAGGCAATGGTGGCTGTCCTCAGGCGGGAGGAAATGAAGGCGAGAGAACGCCCTCCTGGCATGGGAGCATGCGTGGGCCCCAGGACAGCAGGGTCACCTCGGGGTGCAAGGAGGGCAGGCCAGCCACCGGAAGCCCTGCCCCCCTCAGGCCACCAGGTTCACTGTGGGCAACTCAAGCCACTCATTTATAGACTCCAGTAGCCCCCCTTCCCCGTGGCTTCACTTTCCATGGTGTTAGCTATCCATGGCCAGCTGTGGTCTAAACATATTAAATGGAAAATTCCAGAAATAAACAATTCATACGTTTTAAGCTGGGTGCTGTTCTGAGTAGCGTGAAGAAATCCGTCTCCGCCCCCCTCCATCCCACCGGGACATGAATCCTCCCTTTGTCCCGCGTCTCCAGGCCGAGTAGGCTCCGGCCATTAGTCACTTAGTGGCCGCCGTCTGGGTTATCAGATCGGCTGTCACAGTATCGCAGGGCTTGTGTGCGAAGAGTCCTTCTTTTACTTCGTAATGGCCCCAAAGGCGAGAGTGGTGGTGCGGGCAGGTTGGATGTGCCAGAGAGAGCCGTGAAGTGCTTCCTTTAGGTGGAACAGTGAGAACCTACAGGAAAGAACATGTATACGTAGGATTCGGTCCTATGGTGGTTTCAGGCACCCACCAACGTATCCCCGTCAGATAAGGGGGCACTACTGTCCCTCCTGAGAACCTGCCACGTGCTGGCAAAGTCGGCCAGACTGTGGCTGCCTCCCCTTTCCTGGCTGCCCTCTCTCCCCACCTCCTCCTCTCTGCTCTCTCCTCTCCCACTCAGGTTTTCAAAGACCAGCAAGGACAGTGTCTTTCTCAGGAGCACTGCCAGCTGGGGAGTGGGGGGCAGGCAGGGGGCTCTGAAAACCCGAGGCCACAGAGCCAAAGGACAGTAACATAATGTGGACTTGGTGTGTGGGGGTCAACTCGAGGTTTCTAAAACACTCTGCCCCCCTAGAGGGAGCCCTCTCCCTCCCTTTCTTCATTCAGCACACAGGCATGGAGGCCTCTGTGCTGGGACCTGCCTTAGCTGCTCCTGGCTGGCTGTGGCCTGAGGTGCTTGGGTCTAGGGTTTAGGAGTGAGCCCTCAGGACTGCTGGGCCTCCTGTACCTTCCCCTGGCCCAGCTCCCTGCCTGACACCCCAACGTGGGCACCCCTCCGCTGTGAGCGGCCGTTGGACATAGGTCATGATTTATAATCCCTTTCAGGGAATTATTGCTGCTAATGGGCCACGCTGATTTGTGCTTCCAAGGAGGGGAGGGCAAAATCAATTAATGGACAGTCTGCCTCGGCCGGGCCTGATGGCAGAGCGTGCCTGACATCCGCAGCGATAAGGGGCTTTCTGAGGCTGAACTAATAAGGAGATTGGAGGAAAAAGAAGAAAAACAACCCCCGATCAATTTCATGTACAATGGGCAAAGAAGGCAGAGTAAACAGCTGCTGGGCCCGGGCCTCGTTCCATCTGGATGAGCCCCGAGATAAGGGAGGGACAG
>NW_005371514.1:5471-9070 GCF_000412655.1 Myotis brandtii
ATTGATTTCAGAGAGGAAGGGAGAGAGTGAGATAGAAACATCAATGATGAAAGAGAATCTTTGATCGGCTGCTTCCTGCATGCCCTCTACTGGGGATCAAGCCCGCAATCCAAGCATGTGCCCTTGCTGGAATCGAACCCAGGACCATTCAATCCACAGGCTGACACTCTATCCACTGAGCCAAACCAGCTAGGCCTGGACTCCCTTTCTGACTCTATCTCTAGAGTACCCCCAGGTGTTCTGCCCCTCTCTTGTCCACCTGGCTCTATGTGAGCACAGTATCATCTTGCATCTGTTCTCCTCTAGGTTCCTTTTTGGAGACAGGCCATTTTGGTGGGTCCATGAGTCTGGGTATTACAGCCAGGCCCCAGCCCAGGTTCACCAGTTCCCCTCTTCTTGTGAAACTGGTCCAGGTAAGAAGCCTCAAACCTCCCTTTTCCTGTGTAGTTAGGATTCGTGTGTTTCAAGTACTTTTCAGCCAGGGTGGCCCAACTAAGAGGCCCACCTCACAATTACTGGGCCGGGGATTAAAAAAGCTCTAGGAGGACCACATTGAATTCTGGAAGGAGAGCACCTATGCCAGTGTGCCAGCTGCCCACCTTGTTTAGAGTAGAGCCAAACCTGAGAGCAGTGGCCACGGGGAGGGGTGAAGAAAGCTTCAGGGTGGAGGGAGCTATGGACAGTGGTGGGGAAAGGTTCTCTTATCAGCCATAGGGAGGTAGCTCTGTTGAGCTATCACCAGGGGCACCTGGGTTCCACCCCCATCCTCTCACCACAAGCTTCTGTTTCCCCCACAGGCAGCCCTTCTGGACACTGCATGATCACAGGAGCAGCCCTCTGGCCCATAATGACAGCCATCTCTTCCCAGGTGGCCACTCGGACCCACAGGTACACCTGGGCATTGCCCACCAGTGGGGTCAGAGGCAATGGTACCCTGGGCCCAAAAGGCCCAGCAACAGGGCAGCTTGGGAGCTGGAGTTCTGGAGCCCCTGGGCATTTGTGCTGTGGGAAACTAAACTGGATCCAGATATCCCCTAGACCAGCGGTCGCCAGCCTTTTGCACCTCACCATCGGTTGGTGACCATTGCCCTAGACCAGTGGTTGGCAAACCACGGCCCGCGAGCCACATGCGGCTCTTTGGCCCCTTGAGTGTGGCTCTTCCACAAAATACCGACTCTTCCACAAAATACCGACTTCTGCGCATGGGCCATGAAGTTTCAATTGCACTGTACGTGCGCGCCCGCACTTGGTATTTTGTGGAAGAGCCACACTGAAGGGGCCAAAGAGCCGCATGTGGCTCGCGAGCCGCGGTTTGCCGAACACGGGTAATCAATGCATGAGCAGATGCTGTCCTACGTCTAACTGTGAGCCACTCGGAGCAGTACATCGGTGCCACCCTGGTGGCCCAGCCTCGAGCAATGCCCCCGAAGGACAGCTGCACCGGTCAGCAGGAGTGACCGGCTGGCCAGGCTGTCCTCCTGGAACCTGGATGGACTAAGGAGCTCAGCAGAGATATCTCCGTCTCTGCCCCAGCAGGGCAGCTCCAGGGCATGAGGCCCGGAGCACCTTGGAGCAGGGATCCTCAAACTACGGCCCGCGGGCCACATGCAAATACAAATATTGTATTTGTTCCCGTTTTGTTTTTTTACTTCAAAATAAGATATGTGAAGTGTGCATAGGAATTTGTTCAGTTTTTTTTTAAACTATAGTTCTGCCCTCCAACGGTCTGAGGGACAGTGAACTGGCCCCCTGTTTAAAAAGTTTGAGGACCCCTGCCTTGAAGCCTCCGGTCACCCCTGTGCGTGAGTTGAAGAGCACCCTGAAGGGAGGAAAGAAAACTGAGGCCCACGTGGGGCTGGTCTGGGCAGGGGTGGCCCTGATGGGTGACATCATTGGCCTGAGGGAGGGGCCCTCTGAGGCGTGGTTGAGGGGACCTCCTTGCCTGGCTGTGATACGGGACTTTGGACCGGAACACGCGGTGTTCCCCTGGGCAGCATGGTTCCCCAGATTCTTTGTCCGGCGGAGTCGAAGAATGAATCCACGGACGGAAGATGGTATAGCAAAGGTGGAGGTTTATTGAAGAACAAGTACAGACTCCCACGTGGGGAGGGGAAAGACTCTCACAGCACAGATTCCCACGTGCGGAAGGGGAAAAGGGTCCCCCTTGCCTGGCTTTGGAAAAGGCAAACCCAAAAGTTATTTCAGAGAAAAGACGATAATAGTATCTCATGCCTGGGGCCAGAGGGGAAGGAAGCTGGTCTGGGGCAGAGCTGCTTCCTGAGACAAGGAGTTCAGCGAACGGAGAGGGTGGAGGACCTGACCAGCTTTCTGCCCGCTCTTGGCCCTGAGCTCCCTCTCAATGAGCATAAAGTTGGCTCAGTTCTGCTGGCGGGCACTTGGCCATAGAAACCCTGAATAAAGGAGCTAGCCCCGCAGAGGGTTGCTGCCTCCCCTCCTGCCGGGAGAGAAGCACCCAGGGCCACATCCAGAGGCTGCGTTTCACATGGGAAACAGCTATTCCCGCCCTCCCACGTTTTACACATACATCGTCCGCTTCCCACATTCGCAGCCAGTCTTCCCACACCTCCTCTGTCTGAAAGCCCTGGTGGCCCTGGAACACGTCATAGAATAAGTACTCTCTTCCCTGTATCCTTAGATGACTCCAGTCCCCACGGATCCCTACTTGCCACACTCCGGGTTCCTCTTCCACTGCTCATCCCCAGGCTCCTAACATCACGGAACCCCTAACCTCTATCCTATTCCTAAGCCTTTCTCTTTGGCCTTCCTCACCCGCCCTGGCTCTCACGCCCCGACCTGTGACAGTGAGCCCAGGCCCATCCTATCCCATCCCCACTCCTTAGGGCAGATTCTCTCGTTTGTTGCTTGACTATCTCCCTAATTAGAGGCTAAGCTCCAGGAGGGCTGGCACTTTGCCTTGGTACCTCCGACTCGTCAGAACTTAGCATGGGGTCGCACATCCTGTTGGAAGAATGGCCAGATGAGTGACTCCTGTTCACAGTCGAGGAATTACAACCGACATCCTTCTGCCTATGTTTCAAACACACAACCATTGCATTAAAAAAGTCCCTATGTACTTACCTGTTATCTATGTCTTTGACGGGTCTGTTTTCTCCTCATTATGAACCATGCTTTCCTGCGTCTTTGCATGCTGGTAATTTTTTTACTGGATGCCAGGCACTGTGAATTCTACATTGTTGGGTGCTGAGTATTTTGCATTCTTTTAAATATTTTTGAGTTTTGTTCTGAGACTCAGGGAAATTGCTGGAAGCTTAGTGGAAACGTGGGACTCTTCTGAGTCTTGCTTTAATCGTTAGGACAGAGCCTGCACCTGGGGCTGATGTGGCCCCACGTCTGTATTCAATGGCCCTTTTGTGAGGAGGTTTCTCCACTTGGGCTGTTGGGAGCATGAGCTATTCCCAGCTCTGTGTTATCTGCCTCCTCCTTTCTGGGGGCTCCTTCGCAGTCTTGGGTGACTTTCTCACATGTAGGCATTGGTTAGCAGCTGGCTGAAGACTCAAGAGTACCCTCCTCAGATCTCCAGAGAGAGCGCTCTCTCTGTTGTTTCTCTCTATATATCT
>NW_005371515.1:0-399 GCF_000412655.1 Myotis brandtii
CTAATTAGCATATTATGTTTTTATTATTATAGATAGTGTTCCATTGTATGGATATTATTTACTTTTCTACTTGTTATTTGGGAAAAATGTTTTGTTTATTCATACCTATTGAAGGACAAATTAGTTGCCTCTAGTTTGGGGCAATCCTATATAATAAGAGAGGGGTATGCTAATTAGCCCAGATATGCTAATTAGTCATGACCAGATATGCTAATTAGTCACGACCAGTATGTAAATTGACCATCACTCCAACACACAAGATGGCCACCCCCATGTGGCCACAAGATGGCCTGCAGGGGAGGGCAGTTGTGGGGGACCAGGCGGGCAGGGGAGGGCAGTTAGGGGTGACCAGGCTGGCAGGGGAGGGCAGTTAGGGGTGACCAGGCCGGCAGGGGAGGG
>NW_005371515.1:556-1421 GCF_000412655.1 Myotis brandtii
CATCCCTTGAGGGGTCCCAGATTGGAGAGGGTGCAGGCTTGGCTGAGGGACACACACACACACACACACACACACAGCCCTGTGCACAAATTTCATGCACCGAACCTCTAGTTATAAATAAAACTGCTATGAACATCTATGTGCAAATTATATATTTTTATGGACATAAGTTTTCTTCTTAAATTTTATTTTAAAATTATAGTTGACATTCAATATTATTTTATATTAGTTTTAGGTATACAGCAGAGTGGTTAGACATGTATATAATTTATAAAATAGTCCCCCTGGTAGTTTAAGTAACCACCTGGCACCATACATAGCTATTACAATATTTTTTACCATATTTCCTATGCTGCATTGCAATTCAAAGTATGTAACACATAGTTTGTTTGTTCACTCCCTCATCCTAGCAACTAAAATGGGATCTGGTAAATAGAAGGTGCTCATTAACTATTTTTGAATATAAAAAATAGTCATGGGGATCTAAAGTTCAGCATATGGACACATGTTTTCAAGTAAGTTGAGTATTCTGACTGCTTGGTTTATGGTAAGACTATGCTTAGTCACAGGAAATTGCCAAACAGTCTTCCGAAGTGTCTACACCATTTTGCATTTCCACCAGCAATGAGAGCACACATTCTCCCCAGCAGTGGCATTACCAGGCTTGTGAATGTTTGCCATTCTGATAGTAGTATCTTATTATTTTAATTGTTGACTAGTCTTGTAATTTTGGCAATTCCACCGAGCATGCAGTGCTACAACAGTATGGCTTTATTTTGCAGTTCCCTAAAGACTAATGATGTTGAGTATGCCTTTATGTGCTTTTATGCCACCCATATGTCTTCTTTAAGGGTGTGGCAAACCT
>NW_005371516.1:0-5433 GCF_000412655.1 Myotis brandtii
CCAATACTTATCAAACCACATTAACCTTACAAAAGTACGCTGTATCACAAAATAAAGTAGCTATGGCCATCCCCTTGCTTCAATTATTGCTCTACAACAGGAAAATACTACCAAGTACCTTTCTCATCTAGAATACAAGGTATATAAAAGGAAGAGATAGAGACCAACTATGTACATTTTTATACTCCTAATAAGCAACACAGTGGCTGGAATACCAAAAGTAGTCAATAAAAGCTTGTTGAATACATAAATTTTTAAAAACCTAGAGAGCACATTTGGGAACACATCATTATAAATATCTCTAAAAATACTATAAAATTGACGTTCAGTTCTAGAAAGAACTCAAGCATAGAACTTTAAACTTTATAATACAGAGTTAACCTTGAGAAATTCAAAGAATTAAAAACATTCATGGAATTGAAATTTTTAAATTTAAAGGTACTAAATTTTAAAAGTAGACTAATCTATAATAATAAAAGCATAATATGCTAATTAGACTGGACGGCCGAACAGCAGAATGACCATCTGGACAACCTTCCAGATGAAGCTGCGGCTGCGAGGACCGAGGCAGCCAGGGCTGTGAGGGCCAAGCCCCTTGCAGGAATTTCGTGCATCAGGCCTCTAGTATATTAATAATCAAGTAATAAATGCAACCCATGTTATCTAAAAATTCAATAAAAGTAGGATAACAGATTATCTAAAAAGAAACAGATGTCTTAACTCAGTAAACAAATGAGAAAATGTGGCTGAAAGATTAGATTTTTACTTAAAGAAAAAAGAAATCATAGAATGAGCTAAATCACACTAAATATGATTTTTAAAAGAAATAAAACATGAAGGCCACTTGTCCAGCTTTCTCCACCTGAGATTCAAAATGAATCAAAATATCTGACAGAGCCCTAACTGGTTTGGCTCAGTGAATAGAGCGTCGGCCTGCGGACTCAAGGGTCCCAGGTTCGATTCCGGTCAAGGGAATGTACCTTGGTTGCGGGCACATCCCCAGTAGGGAGTGTGCAGGAGGCAGCTGATCGATGTTTCTCTCTCATTGATGTTTCTAACTCTCTATCCCTCTCCCTTCCTCTCTGTAAAAAATCAATAAAATATATATTTTTTTAAAAATATCTGACAGAAAATTTTTTTACTAATACTGGTGAGAAATCCAGAAAAATTGAAATTTTAATGAAGCTATCATTTAAAAGCACTTCATAATTGAAAAGTACATTTTTCCTAATAAATTAGTTCATAAATAAAAGATAATTTCTATACAGCAGTCTGCTAAATTTTATATGGAAGTGATAGTAAGAAAGCCTTTATAGTCCAGCAGTTCTCAACCCGTGGGTCATGACCATCAGAAAACACATATAGCATATCAGATATTTACATTACGATTCATAACAGTACCAAAATTATAGTTATGAAGTAGCAACGAAAATAATTTTATGGTTGGGGGTCACCACAACATGAGGAACTGTATTAAAGGGTTGCAGCATTAGGAAGGTTGAGAACCACTGCATACAGTATGTCCTTTTTCCTTATTTGAAAAGAAAACTATACCAATGTTTTATTTAGAGTGAAAAAAAATCTACAAATATTTAATCCAAAACTGCCTTGAATAATAATCAGATGAAGTAATGTACTTCCTTAGGGGTGCTTAAATACATTTAAATTTTAAGTCTTATTAACAACAGAAATAAAATAACATGTAAGATTTAAAACTAGTAATCACTAAAACTGAAACATGCCAAAGCAATTAATGGTCATTCACAGACATCTTTATCACATAATTCACTTGTCAGAAAAATTATTCAGATAGGTAACATGATTTTTAATTAGGCAAGTACTAACTATAAAATAAACTGTGGCCATTAAAGAGCTACATCATGGTATTATTTTTAGTTTTTAAATTATATAACAATGACTTTACACCAAGAATCAAGTAATCCACTAATTTCGCTCAAGAACAAATGATTTTCTTTTTTTAATTGAAGGATAATTGGCTTATAATATCCTATTTGTTTCAGGTGAATATCATAGAGATTCAATTTTTATATATATTATAAAATCATCACCATCACAAGTCTAGTTACCATCTGTCAACATACAAAGTTATCACAACTGACTAATTTCCTATGCTGTACATTACAACCCCATATGTATTTATTTTACCACTAGAAGTTTGTACTCTTTTAACAATTCATTTAAAATCTGTAGTCAATTCTTAAAACTACTTGAGGTATCTGTGAATGAAAATAGCAAAACCAAAGTAGTCAAGAGACCTGAAACAATGTGGGTGTCAAGAGGCTAAGGGAGCCCTAGCTGATTTGGCTCAGTGGCTAGAGCATCAGCCTGTGGACTAAGGAGTCCTGTGCTTAATTCCAGTCAAGGGCACATGCCTGGGTTTTGGGCTTGATCCCCAGTAGGGGGTGTGTAGGAGGCAGCTGATCAATGATTCTTTCTCAACATTGAGGTTTCTATCTCTCTCTCCCACTCCCTTCCTCTCTAAAATCAATATTTATTTTTAAAGAGGCTAAGGGAAAAACAAGTCCCTAACAATGATTTCCATATGTCATTGAAAATCTATAATAATAAAAACATAATATGCTAATTAGACTGAACAGCCAAACAACCTTCCAGACATCATTCCAGATGTCCTTCCAGACAAAGCCGCCATGGCGGGGGCCTAGGCAGAGGTGGTTAGGGGCAATCAGGCAGGCAGGTGAGCAGTTAGGGGCACTCAGGCAGGGAGGCAGAGTGGTTAAGGGCGATCAGGCAGGCAGGCAGAGTGGTTAGGGAAGATCAGGCAGATAGGCAGAGTGATTAGGGGCGATCAGGCAAGCAGGCAGAGTGGTTAGGGGCGACCAGTCAGGCAGGCAGAGTGGTTAGGGGCAATCAGGCAGGCAGGCAGAATGGTTAGGGGTGATCAGGCAGGCAGGCAGGTGAGCAGTTAGGAGCCAGTGGTCCTGGATTGCAAGAGGGTGCAGGCCAGGCTGAGGGACACACACCTCCATGCATGAATTTCATGTACCGGGCCTCTAGTTTAATATAAAATAATTGGGGCTAAATAAGGCTCGTGTTTCAATAATTTCATAGTTAGATTCTAATCTTTTGAGGGTGCAGCCAGGCTGAGGGACACACACCTCCATGCATGAATTTCATGTACCGGGCCTCTAGTTTAATATAAAATAATTGGGGCTAAATAAGGCTCGTGTTTCAATAATTTCATAGTTAGATTCTAATCTTTTTCCAAATGTGGGATGCCATTTAAGTTCATCAAAGCACTTTGGCCTAGGGCTTTATAAACTAACTAATGAAAGACTGATGTTTTTCCCTACCCATTAAAAATACAAATATAAGCTTGGTTTTACATGGAAATTCAATAATTTAAAAAATGCTCATATGAAACCAAAATTAGTGACTATAACATTATTATATACTATTAGAATATTAGACATGCTAAGGCTAGAATGAGTTAACATTAGAATTTCTTTCTGAACCATGTTTTCTAATGAGAGGACTAGCAAGGGAATAGGCCCACATTTGGGGCAAATAGTAGAATGCAGGTTTGACAGTGGCAGCTGCCACCCAAGCCCCTGATGGACATTGATATTTGATTATGCCACTTTTACCCACTAAATAGGTGGCTTCTGTCTTTCCCCTTACAGCACTCCCGACAGCCACTTCTAATTGACTGATGCTGACAAAAGACCAATCTGCCATAAAGAGGAACAAAAAACTATGATAAGAATAAAAAGACCTATTGACTCTTATTTTGTGTCTATCTTTCAAATTAAACCTATGCCCTTGTTTGTTTGGCTCAGTAGACAGAGCATCTGCCCTCAGACTGAAGGGTTCCAGATTTGATTCCGCTCAAGGGCACAAACCTGGGTTGCAGGCTCAATTCCTAGTCCCGGCCCGGGTGTGCGGGAAGCATCCAATTTACTAGTATGTGTCTCTCTCACATCAATGTTTCTCTCTCTCTCTGTCTCTCCCCCTCCCTTCCACTCTCTTTAAAAATCAATGGAAAAATGTCCTTCAGTGAGGGTTAAAAAACAAACAAACAAACAAAAACATCTATATAATGACAACATATAACAAACTTGCTTAAGTGAAAAGGTACAATGGAATAGCCAAGTTAATATGTAAGCATATGGCTCCAATCCAAGTAAGTCATATTCCAGTATCCTCTAATAAAGTTGAAATGTGATCTGGAAATATAAAGATCAACATTAGAATAAAGTAAGGGAAGGTTAAACATAGTATGGGCCTGGAAGCCCTATTTTTGTAAACTGAAAACAGCTAAGTTTTCCCTATATGTCACAAAGGGGAAAAAAGGTATAGAAAGAGAAAAATAAAAGAACCTAAGGAAGATTTTGAGTAAACCACTGGGTCGGGGAAAAAATTGAAAGAGGGATATTCTTGGGATGAAAAGCCAAAATATAGTTTATGGTCAGGTTATGAGAGTCATGTCTTCCTTGTTGCCAAGGTCTTTTCAGGCATAACCCCTACAATGAACCAACTGTACCCACTCTTCCTTTGAAAACATTTTCTCACCGGCATAATGAACTTTTATGCAACTTTTTTTCTATTAAAATATGCCCAAAATGAACACAACTTGATAATTACTTTGATAAGAATTTCTCTTAAATTTACTCAGATATTTTCTCAAATACATGTTTTAAGAACTTAAATAAGACATTCTAAATAGAGAATATGTATACTGTATACTATATATAATACTAGGGGCCCAGTGCATGAATTTGTGCACCTTGTGGGCTGCGAGGCTACCGTGGGCACAGGGGTGGGTCTCAGCCCATCCTCCACACCCCGCTTGGCCCCTCCTGCCGCGGCCCCTGGGTCCCCTCTCTGCCAGCAGCCCTGCTCCTGCTGCCGCCCTGACGGCGCTGGCCCTGCTCTCACCTGATGACAGTGTGGAGTGATTGGAATCGGTGCCGGGTGCTGGCAGTGGGTGCCCAGCAGCGGGTACAAGTGGGGCCGTTGCTGGCAGTGGGTGTAAGAGGCAGCTGCCGGCCCTGATCGCCCCTCAGGAGCAGGGGGAGGTGGAGAAGCCCTCGGGTGATAAGGGCTGGCAACCGCCGCTCGCACCTGCTGAAGGCACTGGCAGCGGGTGTGAGCGGGGCCCAAACCCGAAGCAGGTGAGAGCACCGGGTGGGACCATGGCACGTGGGAGCAAAGCATTTTCAGTAATCACCAGAGGCTTGCCCCAATGGCAGCGACTGGCGCCCTGCCTTTGTCTGGAGCCTCTACTCACCTGATCCACCATTTCGCCATGGCTGACACCCACCATGTTCCACGCACACCCCCTGGTGGTCAGCGCAGGTCATAGCGACCAGTTGTTCGGTTGTTCTGCCGTTCGTTCTATTTGCATATTAGGGTTTTATATATATAGATATGTAATAATGTAATAATTACTAT
>NW_005371516.1:7950-53848 GCF_000412655.1 Myotis brandtii
AATAACAAGGACCTACAACCAAGATTACTCTACCCAGCAAAGCTATCATTTAGAATTGAAGGTCAGATAAAGGGCTTCACAGACAAGAAAAAGCTAAAGGAATTCATCACCACCAAACCAATATTATATGAAATGTCAAAGGGCATTCTTTAATAAGAGAAAGAAGAAGAAAAAGAAAAAATATGAATGACAAAAGGGCAACAAATACATAGCTATCAACAATTGAATCTAAAAATCAAAATAAACGAATAACAAATCTAATAAACAGAATAAACTGGTGAATAAAATAGAATCAGAGGCATGGAGACTGACAATTTTCAGAGGGAACGGGGTGAGGTATATACTAGTAAGAACAAAGATCTTACTAGTATATGAATATATGTATTACCTATGGGCACAGAAAATAAGGTGGCGAAGGCCTGGAGTGGGGCAAGTACAGGATGGAGGGGTGGCTATGGGGGGATAAAAGGGGGACATCTGTAATAATCCTATATAATAAAGTGCTAATATGCTAATTAGACCAGATGGCAGAACGACCTTCTGGAACAACCTTCCGGAACGACCTTCTGGACCTCGAGGCAGCTGGGGCTGCAAGGGCTGAGCCCCTTGCATGAGTTTCATGCATCGGGCCTCTAGTCTCAACAATAAAGATTTAAAAAAAAAAGAAACTGATAGGTGGATTCTAAAATATATATGGGAATACAAAGGATTTAGAAGAGATAAACCAATTTTTTTTTAAAAAAAAGATAGAGGTCTTATACTACCTGATTGCAAAAATTACTGTATATTTTCAGTAATCTTCATTGTTTGGTATTGGCAAAAGGCTAAGGAGTTCAGTGGTATCAAATACATAATCCCAAAATGGACCCACATATGCATGGCATTTGATTTTCAAAAAAGGTTCCAAAGCTATTCAGTGGGGAAAATGATAGCCTTTTCAACAAATGTGGCTGGAACAACTGGTTATTCTATAAGGAAAAAAATAAATATTGACCTTTAACTTCACCACATACAAAAATTAGCTCAGTAAATTACAGATCTAAGTTTAAAAGTTAACATTATATAAATTCTCCAGGAAAGCAGAAATACCTTTACCACCCAGGGGTAGGCAACAATTTCTAAGATAGATAATAAGAAGTACAAAGTAAAAACACAAAGAGGATAAATTGGAAATCAATTTAAAACATTGCTCATTGAAAAACACTATTAAGAAAATAAAAAAGACAAATCACACATAACAGAAAATAATCACAACGCATTTTCTGCCAAAGAACATGTAGCCAGAATAATGAATTCTTAGAATTCAATAATAAAAATTAAGCCCTAATTAAAAATAGGCTATTTGATTCAACCTTTCACTAATGACAAATATGCACATGAAGTTTTGCAGAGAAATGCAAATTAAATTCCAAATGAGATTTCAATCACTACATACTCATTAGAATAGCTAAAATTAAAAAGACTCAAAAATTCCTTAAAATTACATCAGCTGGGCAGCAATGTAACAAAACAAACTTCTTTGGTAACTCAATACCCACAAATACTGATGCAATTTTCTTGTGGCTTAAATTATTGCACTGGTTGTTTTCCACATCCTACTAGAAGTTTAGAAAATAATGCAAAATGACAGACACAAAGCTAAGGAAAAAATAAACAAATCTGTATAAGCCATAAAAAGTAAGGTTTTATCTGAATTAAGCTTTTTTGTCTTTATTACACAGGAATAGTTCAAAGTAATATCAATTCAGCTCCTTGTACATAACTCATTTTTACTCCTTTGATATTACTTAGAGGTCAGAAGATTTTTTTTCTACTAAACAGGCAGTATCTCCCTCACATCTCTTCATTTCATTATGATGTCATTTTTGTAACTCCTTTTAATGATAGCATTATTGGTAATATATTTGTGGTTTCAGATTTTTCTTAGGGTATTTCATACTTTTAAGTTCCTCAGAGAGCAGTTATGATGAATAGATGCATATAGAAGTATTAGGTAAACCACCAAACATCACTGCATTGCTATCACATAATTATTAGTTGTGCCACCTACTTGCTGAGCTCTAAATGAGTCTGCAAAAGACCTCTGATAATTTTCTGGACCTGCTTAAAATAAAAGAATTAATCTTTCCATTAGATGTTACAAACACAACTTTTTATACTATGTGGGAAAAGCTATCTTCTCACTTTTTATGTTAATATAATGAAATCCAGTCCCTAATGTTTCTTTAACTTTTCTCTTAAATGTCCATCCAATATTTCCTCACTTAAAGAGTCACCCAAAAATAAAATGTAAATAATTCTTATTAGCAAACAATGAGAAAAAATTTAATTGATGCTCACAATATTACCTTTCAGACAGGCACTGTTTTTTTTTTATCTTTGCAATTTTTCTAGAAATAAAATGCTTTTAAATAGCAATAAAATTACATAGCACACTTTTTACATTTATTGAACACTTTTTAAAAACTGTATGGTCCTTGGAAATAATGTTACTCAAATATTTCTCTGCAAACTTCAGGCATCTAGTGTACATTGTACTAACAGTGTGAAGCAAAGCTATTTCTAAAAAATGTCAGATAAGCAGATTAGGAAAACACATAGGAAAAAAGGGGCTGAATAGTAGAATGGAACATGGTTGAAGAAAACTGAATTTATTGATCACAATCAATATATTCTGCTTTATCAGCTTAAGATGAAAATGTTCAAAGTTTTAGAACTTGTTTTGCAATAATTTTAGACTCACATACGAGTTTCAAAAATAGGACAGTCCCTCCGGCATGGCTCAGTGGTTGAGCGCTGACCTATGAACCAGGATGTCAAGGTTCAATTCCCGGTGAGGGCACATGCCCAGGTTGCGGGCTAGATCCCTAGTGTGGAATGTGCAAGAGGCAGCCAATCAATGATTCTCTCTTGTCATTGATGTTTCTATCTCTCTCTCACTCTCTCTTCCTCTCTGAAATCAATAAACATATATTTAAAACAAACATCTTAATTGTTGAGAGTATTGCAGATGTCCCCCTCTTTCCCCATTGTTCCCCTCCACCCGGTTCCCACCCCTCCCAGGCCTTCACTACCCTATTGTCTGTGTCCATAGATAAAAATGCTATAGTTCTATATTAAAAAAATAGTACACCTAATACACCAAGAAGATCCTTCACTCAGCTTCTTATTTAACATTTTACTTAACCATAGAATATTTATCAAAACTAAGAAATTAACTTTGGTATAATATTTTTAACTACTATACCAAATATATTCAGATGTTATAAAATTGACCTCTAATGTCTTTTTCATGTTCTAGGATCCAGTTCAGGATAACACAGCATTTAGTTCTCAGGTTCCTCCTATCTGTAATTTCCTCACTCCTCCCTTGATATTCACGACACTTTTGACGTGTACTATTGAGTTATTTTTTAAACTATCCTTCCATTTAGAGTTCTGTTTTCTCACGACTAGAACCAGATTTTACATTACTGGGAAGAATCCTACAGAGGTGACATGTCCTTCTTAGTGCGTCATATCAGGGAATCTGTGAGGTCCATGTGTGTTACTCATATAACCTTGATAGCTTGGTTAAAGTGGTATCTGCCAGGACTCTTACCTCTATAGTCACTATTTTTCCAATTTAATTGTGAAATAAAATTTTAGAGGAAGGACACTTGGAGACTATGTAAATATTTTGTGCCTGTTCATTTTATACCTGCTAGTTCTAGTATGTGCCAGTGAATCTTTTCTGTGCCAATTACGTGTTCCTCAAATGTTAGGAAAATGGATAGGAATGAGATGTATTTATTGGGAAGACTGTCTTTTCAAGGAGGAGAGACTTCTTGGTCCTTTTTAAAGTATGCTGTGAAGGAAAGTGCTCATTATGAGACTGTTTAATATCAGCCTTGTCTTGGTTAAATTCAACCCTGCTTTAGTCAAATTCCAGAGTTTTAAAACTTCAAATGTTTGTTGCCAAAAGACTGGGTATTTAGTTTTAGCTGTAGACCTTAATACAATCAATTTAGAATGACAGGTCCATGCAGAATTTATTTACTAAAGCTACCAAGGACCAGCAGAAATAAGTCTTATTCTCTCCTCATCACTTATTAACTTGAAAAATTTTAATGAGATCCTTGAATAGAAGGGATGTTAAGATTTGTCCAACATCTTCCTTGTGCTGCATATATTATATGCATTATTTGATTTAAATCATCAAAATAATTTTATAAATAAGATTCTATTATCCTCGGTCTGATAAGATGAAACTAAGACTTAAGGTATGGGATAATTTTTTCCAATATCACAGAGCAAGGAATGGAGCTTGGTATAAAACCAAGGGTATGTCTTTTTCCTAAAGCTTGAGCTTTTCAACAGCACATACATCTTCTAAAGAAGAATTCTAAACAGGAACAAAAATAGTAAAAAAAAGTGACAAGTATAAACTGGAGAAAAACATAACCATGTAGGAAAACAAAAGATGTTCGGATGCGTACCTGAAAGTACATTGTGCTCTTTATATAAAACTGTGAAAATAAATCATGCTTATTTGAGGCACCACAACAATAGACAATGAAGAAAAATAGAATGCAGGGTGCAAAAACACATGCTGGCTCCTGAATTCATCATATTCATGATAACAGTTCTCCCAAATACCAAGAAAACTTTTCTCACTGTGAACATGCATCATTTATGCCAAAACAGCAGAAGCCTATCAGTGCCAAAACAGTAGCAACAGGGGCCATTGCAGCAACTGTATCCTTCCAGGCTGAGAATGGAGCTGCGCTACCAGGAAAGAAAACATGCTTCAGGGATGTAAGGAAGCTAGCCTAAGGACAAAATGTGAGAGAAAAAAATCTACCAGAAGAATCAGAATCCAACACAATCTGGGCCATCAGGAACTGGCACCTTTGATACAAAAGGCACAGGATGGGCAATAAATCATAGTTTTCTGTTCATTCACACCGATTTACAAGAAAAGATGTAAGAAAATGTGACAAAATTATCAGTTAGTACTTAAACTTCAAATTAGAACTTATAAGCCAGGAGGGAGTTTTAATACACCAAACAGATGGTATGAAATCAGGTGCAAAATGACTGCTACAGAAGGAAATACTAATCAAAGTGATAAAATTAATTTCACTGTTTTGTTGTTTAATAGCCCATTTAAAAATTTAGGTTGTTTGTATACCTCACATGGAAAAGTGCTTTCCATTTTATTTGCATAATGTGTATCTTAATAAAATTTGGATCTAGAAAATATAAAATAAGGTAACTAATAAAAGTGATAGTGCTATATCTGGTAGTAAATCAGATAAAATACGTTAGTTCTTTAACTTTTCTTTATATGTGAGCCCCATCAATAGTTGAGTAATTAACTGTACATAATATTTATGACAACACTTTTTGAATACCATTCAATTCTTTCCTACATATGTGTTACTCACTTAACTGAATTAAAGAGACAGAACACTAAAAGAATTGATCTAAAATGTTGTCGTTTACCATAGCATTCGAAGCCCTAAATAAGATCTGAATCCCAGAGACTGAAAGATAAAATTTTGAGAACCATATGAATATATAAAGTCAAAGGCTTCTGGGGACAAGGGGAGAGAAATGAAATTCTTATCTTCTGCCCTTGATATTGCCTTTTCCTTTTAAATTCTCAATTACATATCAGTGTTCAATAAACCATTTTTATTCAATTGGCAAATATACATTGGAGTGCCAATAGAAGAGGAATGTTGAAAACAGCTGATGGGTATTCAAGAGTGGCTAAACTTTAGTTACTTAGTAACCCCTGCTACTGTAAGTCCAATTTTCTTTCAGGTAAGACCTTATTAATTTGCATTGAATATTTTTCAGTAACAATAGAAGTTCAAATAAATAGTAGGAAATCTCTAGAGAACAGCTAAGAATAAATATCTGCTAACCTTTTCAAGCTATTCTGCCAAATAAAGGATTTTTCTCTAAAATATATTTACTAAATTTATATTTACTTTGCTAAGTGTGAAGCGAAATATGGTTTATACTACTTGATTTAGAATGAATTCCAAAATAAAATGCTCTATAAAATACTGTTCAGGCAAAGTAACTTTTAGAAAACCATTTAATATCATGACCAAGGTATTTACTATTACAAGACAATATTATATAATTCTATAATTTATTTCAAATTTTCATGATCAAAAATCATCTTAGGAGGAAATAAAATTGTACAAAAGGTAAAATACCAAGACCCTTGATATTTATTCAAGTATGTGCTTTTTGTCAAGAATATTTAAAATATATTGCAGAAAGCTGAGATTATACTATTAGTATCAATGAAAATATCGGTTATATCAGAATCAATCATCTATTGGAATGGGTAGTAACAAAAAAACAAATAATAAAATTTAATGTCTGAAAGTTGAGGCTTTTGTTTTATTAATAAATTTCACCAAAACATTTTGTGGTAGAATACACAGTGTTCCTGTTTTAAAGTGAAGGGACTGTGAAATAAAAAATTTCAGTATTTTATTTTCAAAAATTATTAACCTCAAGAGTGCTAAGAAAAGCCAAGAAGCCTCATTATAAATACCCCAAATGGCATCCGTGCTTAAGCTATGGTTCAAACCCAGAAATTCCCAGTGTCAATTTTCACAGTCTGAATAATTGATTTTTGATTAAATCATGTTTGTTATAAAACTTTAACCTGCAGCCAACAGACCTTTTATTATTGAATGCGCAAAATAAATTAGCTATCTGTTAAAAATCATCTTTCTATCTTTTAATGAAAAGAAGTTACTAGTTGGTAGAATTTCCCCATTTTCAGGAATACGGGACACAAGAAACTTCCATTGTTCAAGCTGACTGGGCTGCCTAATAGAAGCCTCATCAGTCACTGAATTGCCCTTGAGCGGTACAGTTTTATGATATTTCTAAAGAGTCTGTTTGAACCTGAAAATGTTCTTCCACTTAAGAAATACATTCTGGAAGCAGACACATTTTCTCTCTATTCTATTCTCAGGCAAAAAAAGAGAGAGAGAGAAAGGTATTTTTCTTTATTGCCTTTCTTTGTTTTCCACATGCACATTCAATAAACTGTTCTGTCAAGAGAAAGAGCAAAGGGCTCAATTCAATAAAAAATTGCAGTGATTATGCTATGCAATTTTGCTCCTGCTACTTTATCACAATTTGCCATTCAAGTGGACACTGCTATGCTCCTGGCTTTGGAGGTGGAAGGAGTCCATCAACTGTGCTGCAAGGTCATTTTGTACCAGAAAGACACAAGTCCAATTTGAGAGCATGTCTGTCTGACTGTCAGCAGTCTTTGTATCATAAACCAAAGTCATGACTTAATGCAACACAAAGCAACAAAAGTGGATTATTATCAACACTTATTTACCTAGATAATCTCAGGGCCTGAGTTAGTCCCTGAATTACATAGAAGCTGTTTTTCAGCACATTCAGGCCTCACAGGTACAACTTAACTAGTTACTGCTCTTTATTATGACTCCACCTCAAGGCCATTCTAACGGGTATGAAACACTAGGAAGGAGCTCAAGCTTGGAGGATGATTCAGTTAGCTTATTTTGTACATAGAATTGAAAGGGGAAAAAAGCAAAGCACCTCTACCCTCCAGGATGATCTAGGTCTCCTTTCAATCAGGCTATTTTGCTGGAAACTGCTAACTTCAGAATCGATTCAATATCAACATAGTAAAGTTTTCTACAAACATCTTTATGTTTGTGCTACAATCTGCAGCATGCTTGCAGCTGTTATGGGTCACTATAAAGATTATTAAGCTATTTTACATTCTTCTTGTTTACACTAAATCACCAATATCTGGTATGCATTTTACATTTATAGTGGATCTCAATTCAGCCTAGTCAGAGCTCATGTGGCTAATTTCTATAGTATGGAGACCACAACTCTAGAATCTTATAAGTAAAGCCAGACATGTAAAAAACATATACTATAAACATGTCAAGATCTCTACAATGCTCTTGAAATTACAAAAGGTAGAAAGTACCCATCTGGGGAATCAGACACAGTTCATAAGTACATGTGATTATATCTATCTGGCCATGGTTTTTACCACAAAGAATGTAAGCTATTGTTTGTATATATATTAGGGGCTAGAAATATACAAATAAAAACTTGAGGTGGAAAAGCAGAGTGTATATGAGGAAGAGAATGCATGTTAGTGTGCCTGCAGGTGACTTGAAGAGACAGTCAGGTATGTGGAAGCTAGCTGGAAGGCTTTTGTTCCTTAATACGTGAAACATTATTTATGAACTGGACTGCTGTGATGGAGTCTAGGAAGAAAAGTGAGAACAGAAATAAAAAAGCATGAAGCATCCAGAATTAGTAGGTCTTTGGAGTCTAAGAAATAGTTTACTACCAAGAGACTTCGATATTTTGAACCTGTGAAAGCAAGAAAATAAGATCATCAAACAGATAGGAAATAACAAGAAAGGAAAATCGATGCAAATAGGTCTCATTGGACAATTTGACTACACAATATTATGTTATTGTGCAAGCAGTATTCATGCTAATAAATAAAATTTCTAATTTTTTGCATATCATCAGAAATCCACGATTTTAAAAACATCAGGATTCAGGTAATACAGTACCCATTCTAATAAAATAACCCATAATATGGTATGTGATCCACACAAATCAACCATCAAAGTGACTATTTCAGGATCTAAGCTTCGGCTAGTGAACAATATAGGAGAATATGTCACAAATGAGTAGGCAGTTATATGACAACTATAGTGAAACCTTCTGTAGCACTCTTTGGGGTATTTATTAGGTGTGAATTTTTAATGAAATTCTCAGACATCATTTTTCATCCCTTATGTCTCACTAAACACCCTGAAAAATTGTATATAACCCATTTTAAATGTGTACATAATCCATTTTAACATCCTTTTGTTTTTATCATTGTCTATCTTGTACCTCATGACAGTAACAAAGAAAAACAATGACCATTTTAGGAAGAAGAATATATTCAATTTTTAAAATATTTTGGCTCTAATATTTTAATTCTTGGAATTAAAATATTTAAAAGACCTAGAATTTAAATAATTCAGTTTTTGACAAAATTTATAGGATCCAATTAGAAAATAATAAAATATTCTTCAAAGCTAAGCTGTTCAAATTTTGTCTGTCATGTGGCCATGCATATTCTGTATGTATAAACTTTACTGGTTTGACCAACTAATAAGTACTTGTGCAAATAAAAATATTCAGACTTTTTATCTTTAAATTGGATATTTTAGTAAGTTCCTTCCAGAACTTAAAACATCACTATGCCTTTTCTTTACTGTTTCAGATTTCTCGGTTATTATTTTAATTAATCAGGTCCTATTTATAGAAACCTGAATATCCCTCAAATCAAACACACACACACACACACACACACACACATTATATACTGATGCCTTTAGAGGAAAAACTTTTTGAAACTTACAAATCAACCAGCTGTTCAAATAAATAATGTATGCTGCAGCTGGCTGGTACATGGGCCTGAGTGTCCAATAGTAGCAGATGTCCTAGTGTTATAAAAAAATGTGCTAGTAGAGGAAGGTCTTGAATTGACATTGAAACAAATTGTGATGCAAGTCTACAAGTGAGCATTTATTTAGGAAAATAAAAGACTGAATATGTTTTTTATAAAAATTTCTGTAGATATAGAATGATTTTTAGTTAAAAGATAGGAAAATACCCTATAGCCTCCAAATGAATAAACATATTTTTGTTTGTTTGTTTTAGATAAACTCATAGCCCCCTAAACTTGCAAGTGAGTGTGTTATCTTAAATTTAGAAATGTGTTTACAATATAGAGAAATAGCAATTCAGGCAACTGACATGCATCTGTCTACAATGACATTTATTTAGTGATTTGATGTGGATCTCTCTGAGCCTAGAATTGCTGGTAAAGTAAAGGCTAGAATGAAATATCTCAAACCAAATATTTAATGAAAACATTAAACTATGACATAAGCCTGGCTGATATGACTTAGTGGTTGAGTGTTGACCTATGAACCAAAAGGTCATGGTTTGATTCCCCATCAGGGCACATGCCCGGGTTGTGGGCTCAATCCCCAGTATGCGGCGTTCAGGAGGCAGAAGATTGATGATTCTTTCTCATCATTGATGTTTCTCTCTCTCTACCTTCCTCTCTGAAATCAATAAAAATATATTTTAAAAAATATGACATAAGCCCTTTCTTCAAGAATATCCACTTAATGTGTAAAAAGATAATTGAACAAATAATATTTTAACTCCAACAAGTGAAGGGTGCACACAAAACAATAGTAGCACAGATGAATACAATATCCCCCCTTATCTATGATTTGCTTTCTGGGGTTTCAGTTATTCATGATCAACAAAGTCTGAAAATATTAATTGAAAAATTCCATAAATAAAGAATTCTTAAGTTGTAAGTTGTACGCTGAGCAACACAATGAAATCTCAAACTGTCTCACTCGATCCCTGTGGGGCAAGAATCATTCCTTTATCCAGTGGATCCACTCCATAAATGCTGTCAGTCACTTAGTAACGATCTGTGTTTTCAGACTGACTTGCAGTATCCCAGTGCTTGTGTTCAAATACCTCTTAAAGTAGCCTAATGCTACAGTACAATGCCTATGTCATTCACTGCACTTCATTTCATCAAGTAGGCAATGTGTGATAAGAAAGGTGGTGAGTATAGTACAATAAGATGTTCTGAGAGACCACATTCACACAACTTATTACAGTGTATTAATTCTATTTTATTATGTTACTAGAGGCCCGGTGCACAAAAATTTGTGCACTCAGGGGGTCCCTCAGCCCGGCCTATGCCCTCTTTCAGTCGGGGACCCCTTGGAGGATGTCCACCTGCTGGCTTAGGCCCGCTCCCTGGGGGATCAGGCTCAAGCTGGCAGTCAGACATCCCTCTGGCAGCCCGGCAGCCCTCGGGGGATGTCCACTTACCAGCAGGGAGCAGACCTAAGCTGCAGTCGTACATCCTTAGTGCTGCTGAGGAGGCAGGAGAGGCTCCCGCCACCACCGCTGTACTGGCAGCCATCAGCCTGGCTGTGGCTGAGCAGAGCTCCCCCTGTGGGAGCGCACTGACCAACAGGGGACAGCTCCTGCATTGAGCCTTTGCCACCTGGTGGTCAGTGTGTGTCATAGTGACCAGTCATTCCCAGTCTTTCTGCTGTTAGGGTCAATTTGTATATTACCCTTTTATTATATAGGATAGAGGTCTGGTGCACGGGTGGGGGCCAGCTGGTTTGCCCTGAAGGGTGTCCTGGATCAGGGTGGGGGTCGGTTGATGGCTGTTTTCAGGCTGGCCACACCCCCTTTAGGGTGGGGGGTACCCACTGGGGTGCCTGGCCAGTCTGGGTGAGGGGCTGAGGGCCGTTTTCAGGCTGGCCAAGCCCCCCAGTGACAGAAGCTCCCAGCCTCTCCTTTTTTTCTTTTTTTTTATTCTGGGATTTATTTACTTTCTATACTTGAAACTTTGTAGCCTTGAGTGGACCTCAGAGCCGGTCAGGGCGGGCAGGAAGCTTGGCTTCCTCCATCGCCAGGGGCAACCCAAGCCTCCTGCTCGCTCCAGCTCCGTGGCCACGGCCAGCTGAAAGCAGGTATCTGGGGTTTATTTATCTTCTATAATTGAAACTTTGTTGCCTTGAGTGGAGCTTAGAGCCGGCCGTGGCAGGTGGGAAGCTTGGCTTCCTCCATCACTGGAGCAACCAAGCCTCCTGCTTGCTCCAGCTTCGTGGCTGCTGGCCGCCATCTTGGTTGGGTTAATTTGCATATAGTCGCTCTGATTGGCTGGTGGGCGTGGCTTAAGGTGTAGTGAAGGTATGGTCAATTTGCATGTTTGTCTTTTATTAGTGTAGATTGTTTTTAATCTCTTACTATGTTTAATTTATAAATTAAACTTTGTCATAGGTATGTATGTATGTATGTGTGTGTATGTATAGGAAAAACATTATATATATATATAAAATGTCCAGTACTATCCTTGATTTAGGCATCCACTGGGGATCTTGAAACATATCCCTGTGAATAAGAGAGGAATACTATAAGGCCATCATGAACAAAAGGGGAAATTAGAGAAATTCTCATAAAGGTGATGATTATCAAAATTGTTTGAGTCAATATATTTCCTGAGTGAGCAACACGGTGGTAAGGGAAATTATTTTAGGCAGAAGGAATAACATGTGCAAGGTTAGGTATAGTTGAAGTTGCATAGTAAACAGGTTTTAAGGACTGAAATACAAATTAGAAAGTGAAAGCAATAGTCTGGGAAGGAAGACAGGGGAGGTCATAAATAACCATGTATACTATGCTAAGGAGCTTAGACTTAATCCTGTAGGCAATGGAAATCTACTTAATATTTGAGATGTGGAGGAATGTATATTGGATTTTTTACATTAGGAAAGTAAAATTCCTCCATTTCACTGTACTAAGAATAAAATAGTGTGAATACACTAGAAATATATATGAGAAGACACTGAAGTAATTCATATGAGAAAAGATGAAGATTTGAGCTAACACAGTAAGAATTGAAGCCATTTATTTCCTTAGTCAAAACCAATCTATGTTTCCTCAGTGATCTCCTCAAGAGCCAAACCCTTTGTTTGGGCATGAAGTTTCTCATAAATTTGAACCAACCTCCTCTTCTAACCTATTAACCTATTCCCCGCTATGTTCCAATACCAACTCCATTTCAATACACTGAATCACTATTCCAAAGTAATATCTTGTCTTCCCTATCTGCCCCTCCCCTAAATACAGTCATTCATCTTTATCCAACAAAATGAATTACAGCTCTTCTTTCATATCTTTCAGAGCACTTCAGTTTTATCCCTATAATTCCTAGGACAATATCTTCTACATGGGAGATTCTCAATAAATGTTTGGTTAATTTAATTTGCCCTCTTACCTCAGTACATGAAGTAACAAATTCAGATAGTTCACTTGTATATTCAAGATAAAACAGTTAGTTCATTGCAAAGTCAGGATTATAATTTAATCCAAGAGTAAACTCTCAGGCAATCTCTTTCTTGACCACTATATGAGATTCTTTTTTTTAAAATATATATATTTTATTGATTTTTTACAGAGAGGAAGGGAGAGGGATAGAGAGTTAGAAGCATCGATGAGAGTGAAACATCGATCAGCTGCCTCCTGCACGCCCCCTACTGGGGATGTGCCCGCAACCAAGGTACATGCCCTTGACCGGAATCGAACCCGGGACCCTTCAGTCCGCAGGCCGACGCTCTATCCACTGAGCCAAACCGGTTAGGGCCTCTATGAGATTCTTAATTGTTATTTTAATTATTTTTTCATGTCTCTTGGCCATCTGTATGTTCATTTTGGAGAAGTGTCTATTTAGGTTGCCCATTTTTTAATTGGAAGATTGTTTGTCTTCCTTTTGGATATTAACCCTTTATCAGATATTCATGAGACTCTTAACAGTCAAATTGCCTACACCAAGATGTTCCTCCAGCATTATAAGCTCAATAGAGTCATATCCAAATTAATTGACTTCTCAACTATTTCCTACATTCCATGCTCTTGTCAGTATTTGTTAATTTATTCACCAATGATATAGTCATCTATATGTAAAACCTGAAAGTCAGCTTGAATTCATCTACCCCCATCAATGGCTTCAATTATTCCCCAAGTTCTCTGTTGGTACCTCTTTGTTTCATTTTCACTTTGTGCCAGACTTTTGAAATAATGTCATAACTGTTCTCCCTACTACCATTAAATCCCTCTGCTTCCAATCTATTCTATACACCAAAACAAACTAATCTTCATAAAGCACAATGTTAACCATGCCAATGCAATGGTAAAATAGTTTTAATGCCATTGAACACTATTTTGAAGTGTTTAGCTAATACAATTAACCAAGAAAATTAAATATTTAAAATATATATTGAAAAAGAAAATATATCTTCTTTGGGAATAGTATTATTGAAAAAATTATACTCTTAATATTAATTTTCAAAATTATAAAATATCTGAAAACTATAACAAAAACTTTCTTATAGTGAAATTAAATTTAATAAAAATGAACTATTTAAAATTATACAATAATGTTTAAAAATCAATATCAGGAGAATAAAGAGGTATAAGTGGAGATAAATTCCATTTCATTATAAATTATGATAATGTCATATGATTGAAAATTAATATGTAATGCAATTTTAATGTTAACATCATTACTTTTTTATTGCTTTTGTTTTGAAAATCAGAAAATAATTTTTAAACAAATACAGAACATATGCCCCAAAAACCCTGAGAAATGTTTTTTTGGGGAAAATCAACAGTATAAAGAAATTTGTTCTACCAGTGTAGTAATTTACTATTGCTACATTATGAATCACTACAAAATTAGGTGCTTAAAACAACACCCCTTTGTTACCTCACAGTTCTTTAGGTCAGAGGTTTAGCACCATATATGTTCTCTGCTCAAAAAATAACAAGATTAAAATCACAGAGTCAGCTGGTTGCTTTCTCACCTGGAGCTTAGAGCATTTTAGATCATGGTGCAGGAAGATTTATGTATGTTGGTACTTCTCACTGAGAATTACTTCACTCTGCCCCTTTTAACAAGGCTAGAGATATGGAATTGAACATGTATCCCAGGCAGAGGTAAAATCTAGCATGGAGAAGCATGTCTTATGCAGGGCCCAGTACACTGAATGATGGAGAAGCAAGCGCATAAATAATAGTCACACCATTACTTTCTTTATATGTTTCACATCCTTCCTTTAACACAAAACATATTTTTTTGAATTTTAACAATCCTCATGTCACCTTGTTCAGTGCAAAAATATTACAATCTCTCCGCTTTTGGGACTATTCACAGAGAAAGAGACTGCCACCTCGGCATTTTCACCCATTTCGAAGGTAGCATTGGGTTTAGAATACATTATCCTAGACATAATTTCTTCATAACAATTTCTTTTCATGTAATCCAATGCATTTTCTGAAAAAAGTATTCTTTGTCTAACCATATTTTAGGCAGCATCAGCATTTCCTCTAAAAAAGAGAGAATATCTATTTCATTTCAAATGCATCTTAAAATAAATTCAGTGACGCTTACAGAATATTAACAACCAATCGTAAAATTTGGTGCCGGTCAACAGCAACACTTTGAACGCAACTTTAATACTATGGTTTTAGATTTGAAGAGCTATTGTTATTTTTAAGACCAAGCTCACAAGGGCTGTTAAAATAAGGATGGGTCCTTATTACTGCTATCTATCTAAAAGACAAATAATCAATTGAAAAATTATCTTCTATAAATTATGCCATGTAATAATTCTGTTTATTAAAAAATTACTAGAGGGTATTATTTCTAATAATATTCAATGAAGAATTAGTTATCTCACCCCCAAATGGTCAAATCATCTTAAGAGCAATTATTAGCATATGAAAATTCTTTTGCAAATCTAAATCTACTTAAAATAACTTATCCAACTCATGAATACATTTATGCTACAGGATATTTCCATCTAATCCTTTCCTTCTTCTAATCCACACTCTTGGAATTAAAATGAGAAGCTTGTGCCTTTAATGAATGCACAAATACAGTATTAATATTTACTCAACAATATTGTTTAAATTTCCCACTGCAAATGAAAATGGTCAAGCTCATCTGCATTGGTAATTACTCAGCATAGACTCAATTAACTCACACCATTTCTTTTATATCTTTAATAAATACAATAGGTTGGATAATTGCATGTCTCGGCATATACATTTTTTTCTAATGCTCTAACAAGAAATATTGTGTTAAATTTGCCAGTTTAAAAAATAATTAACCAGCCTTAAACTAGAAAATTCTTAACAAGAACAAAAAAAAACAATCTCCTAACAGAAATGATAACTTAATGGGTGTAGCAAAATAGTTTTTTTACTTTATCTTTATTGTTGAAAGTACTACAGATGTCCCTCTTTTTTTTCTCATTGACCCTCTGAATGTCACAGGTAAGAGGAAACTATGCTTGACTAAAATAACAGTTCAATAAATGTTTGAATACTTTTTTCTGATTAGAATTATTAGGTAAAAATTTTATTAAGAAATAATACAATTTGTCTCTTTTTCTTTAACATACCTGGAAAAGGTATAAAATTTAAGGTATAAGTTTTTGTTTATTTGGTTTTGTATATGTTTAATTGTTTGCTTGTTGCCAAAATAGCCCAAGTTTGTCTCTTCTGTTCCTCAGGATATTACTCTATGTAAAGAAATTATATTACTAGTAAATCTTTTAGTTTATCCAAGGAGGCCATACCCTTAATCTCTTTTAATTAAAATATATGAATATTTAGGGACATTTAAAACTGCAAAACAATGAAGAAGAGTCACTTATAATAAGAAAATCCCTGATGTTTCTTATGTGTTTTATTTTTTTTATAATAAAGAGTAAAGCAAAATGTCTCAGGCCAAAGACAAACAAGGTATCTTCAAGGTTTACTGACCCTAATACTTGCCTGGTGTAACATTCTGAGTCTTAATACACATCTACGGATGAGGAAGAATAATTCATATTTTATAACTAGGAAATCTAAATTAAAAGCAGAAACTTAGTCACTAAATTGGCATTTTGGGGTTTGGGAATAACTAGTGTTATTTTTGGTAAGTGTACCTCATATCTGACTTTTAATCAAAGAATAAACTAAAAGTTTTATAAATTTAGAAGTACTGAAATCATATCCAGCATATTTTCTGATCAAAATGCTATTATATTATTTTTGAGAGATTATTTATTTATTTAATCATTTGACATTTTTATTTCATGTAGATTTACTAATTTATTCCATCTGGCCATCACCTCACTGTTGTCTGTGTCCATGGGCTATGCATATATATGTTCTTTGGCTAATTTCTTCACCTTCTTCATCCAGTCTCCCCCCTCCTCCTCCCCTCTGACCTCTGTCAGTCCGTTCCATGTATCTGTGCCTCTGGTTCTATTTTGTTCATCGGATTATTTTTTTCATTAGACTCCACAAAACAGGCTATTAATGGAAAAACTGATAAAACTCCAATAAGATCTGTAATTTAATTAATAATAGTATACCTATGTTAATGTCCTAAAAACAAAATAAAACTAAGAATAAGGAGGCTGTACTCTTTGATGTCTTCCAACACAAATACAGGGGTGGGCAAAAGTATGTTTACGGCTGTGAGTACACGAGTTTATTCATATATTAATATTTATTAATTATTGTATTCTTTTCCACACAAACAACTGTAAACCTACTTTGCCCCACTCTGTATTATATAAGCCTATATTGAGCTACTGATCACATGCATTTAATTAATTAATATCTATTAAATTAATGGTTAAAAGAATAAGTCAGTGATTAAATTATTTAGTAGATTAAGTGTTGTTGCTTCTAATATTTTTCACATTTTCCCCCACTCAGAAGCATTTTCATCAGAATCATTCTGAGAAACAGAATGTTACTATTCAGCTTTTTGGTTCCATTTCAGCCAGAGCTACCAAAACAGAATATCTGCAGATGGGGTAACTAAGGCTAGCCTTTTAATAGCTCCTGAGGAAACTTGTGTAGAAACATATTAGCGATTTTGTCCTTTAAGATATAAATATTAAGCTCTTAACAGGCCCTTTCCTAACCTTTCCTTACTGTATGAGTCATGGAAGCAAAAGATCTCATAAATAAGATAGATGCTTGGTAGTCACATAAAAAAAAGCTATGTAACAAATTATATTTCCTAGAGTTTTATGCTATTTTTTTATTGTGTTTCTAAGTCTATTTCAAAGAAAAATCAGTATAGTTGAAATCATCTCTCCACACATGAAAGAAAATATGTTTACAAATATTAATAGGATAAAACTGAGTTCACAGTGTCAATATACATTGTAAATTGCAATAAAACTCACTCATCACTTATCTGTTGTCATCTGGCAAAGTGGTAAGTAGTGTACATTCTTTGAAAAAATGAATTCCCTATGGTTAGAGCTCAGTACCCTTGATGGTTATAACTGCTGGTTAATCTGTCATTACTCAGGATGTTACTGGGTTTTAACCTGCCCTGTTGTGAGAATGGCTTTGATTTTCTAAAATCCAATGGTTAAGGGCACTTGGTAAATGGAAAGAAGCAACTGTACAACAGGGTTCATATGTATCTTCAACTAATTTATCCCTTGAAAAACAAAAACAATTACTGTGGCAACGTGTGTCACAGCAGCCTATAAAACCTGGGCAAAACACCTTAAAGTGCTATCCAGATATTTACAAAATACATTCAGAAGTGATCTGTTAATTCTATAAATGAGTGTACTTCCCTCAATGGAATAACTGTATTTAATGCCAATCATGGCTGTTTGGCTAATAGATCTCTCCAGTTTAAATTGTATTATAAATAAATAAATAAACAAACAAATAGTATTTTATATTAAAAACCAGCTGCTACACATATATCAATCACAACTGAGCTATATAACTCAAAAATAAATCTGTCTAAACCCTATTCTTTCTCCTTGCTCTGACATATATGTTCATCCTATAAAGTTAATGGCAAATATACAGCTTAGAATTTGGGGTTATATATTATTTAAAGATATCAGCAGGTGGAACTGGGTGTGAAACTATGAGTCTGTCACTAGGATTATATCTAAAAGAGCATACATTCTCTATGAGTTGCCATAGATGTGGCAGATATTTGCAGAAACTCTCTAGAGAAATCAAGGGGCTTAATTCTTTAAACATCAGTTTTTCCAGTCTAGCTAATCAAACCTAGAGGTGAATGTCTGTATCCCCAGAATGACATTTTCCTCAGTTACAGCATCATCAAAGCAGAATAAATTTTATATTATTCTCTCATACCCTCAAAGGACCTGCTAGTGCCTATGCCATAAGTTTGGTTATATGTATCGCAGTATTTTCCCTTCTTATTAACCAATAGAAATAATAGTTACAGTTAGAAGAATTTATTTTGTAAGTGATATGTCCCTGCCCTGAAAACAGAGTCTTCTAAGGTACATGCTGAGGTCTGTGGGCAGTTTACTCTAAAAAAAATCCTCAATAAATGCTCATTAATTTAAAATAGGGGGAAATCAGTCTGTACCCTCTTTAAATATGCTCTAGACAATTTGTGCCATTAACAAAAAGGTCTATAAAGAAAATGGATCTACATCAAAGAACATGATATTCACTTTAATACTGCTTTCTTGTTTTCTATAATATCCTTTCTCTAACCATCTACACAACTAGGGGGAGAAAACCATGTCCCTTCTGCTTTTGTTTTTTCATCCTAAGAGTTAGAATAGACCTTATAATTCATATACTCCAACTTGCTAATTTCACAGGTCGGGAATATGAGACACATGTAATGTTTTATCTAATTGATTTGGTCATATCTCTTCAAAATAATTTTTGCAATGAGAAAATGCATTCGCTTATGAAATAAATACGTACTTTCCCCCCCCGAAATTTTATTATTATAACATACACTGATTTAAGACCTAGTTTAGTCCAAAATAGCAAGGGAAATAGTAATTTTAACAACAGGCTCATTAATGAATATGAAATATATAAACTGCTAGTAGCATGGATGTTTATTTCAATTTACATTTAACTAACAGACCAACAAGACTATGTTGTTAAACAATTTGGAATTTAAATTGAAGTTAAATAGAGCCGAGAGTAATATTATGTTTAAATGATAAATCATTTTTGAAGCATTCTGTTCTCTGCATATGCAACTCTCCTGATTATTCAGTTGTTACAGATTTAGAAGAATTTTTGATAAACACAGTTGCCATAAGACTTGACCAAGCATAAATATTTTCGAGTTTTACTTATCCCTCTTCAAAACATGAATGAGTAAAGATTATAAATTTGTGGACAAGCCTCATTTGGCCCACATCTTACATGTATTTTATTAGTGACTTGAACTATTGTGTAGAGTACTCTATGAGAGGCTGATTACCTGCTATACCAACAACCACTGATGAATGATTGTACACAGTGATTGGTCATGGCCTGCTCCCCTGGTTATAAATGCTGGATTCGAGATTTGCATTGGGTTACTGAGATGGTCTGGTTAAAAAGTAAATATAATGATAATAAATAAATAAATAAATAAACTTTGATAAGTAAAAATATTTGATCCAGTGTGTTAATTTTTCAATGAACTGAATTATTGCTTTTGAATAAATTGAATTTGAGACATAAATAATTAGCAAGAATTATTATTTAGCATTAATACAAAAAATAATTAAAACAAATACATACATACATTGACTAATGTTACATTATCATTTTACATGCCTAGAATTGCAGGTGCACATGGCTCATTGCCTTTGATAGTAAAATGGTTTAAAATAAATAGGTTATAATTCTGAGTCAAAGAAAAAAGGATGGAGATATGTTTTGGTTTCAACTTTAATTCAATAGGCTGCCAATATTTTAAAATCAGGGAGACTTTGTGTGTTGGTTTGATAGGATTGCCATAACAAAATATTACAAACAACAGAAATTTAGTGTCATGAAAAAGGCTAGAAGTCCAAAGTCAAGAAGTTGGTAGAGTTGATTCCTTCAGAGGGCTGTGAGGGAAGGATTTGTTACAGACTTCTCTCCTGGGCTTAAAGATGGCTACTTTTCCCCATGTCTTGTCACATCATTTCTTCTCTCTGGTGTGTCTCTGTACACAAATTTCCCTTTATATAACGACACCAGTCTTAATGGATTAGGGCCCACCCTAATGACCTGATTTGAACTTCATCACACCTCTGTAAAGACCCCACTTCACAATAAAATAAGGTCACATTCTGAGGTACTGAGTATTAGGATTCAACATATGAATTTAAGTTGGAGGAGAGGGAATTTTTCAACCCACAGTGCTTTGTAACAAATTCTGGGTTTTTAGCTTTAATTGACAAAATCAAAAGACTTGGCAACTATGAACTAGCATCTTGCAAAGCTTCCATAAGTATGAACTAAACTGTGGTTGCTCTCTCCTACTCATCACACTCTTTACTATATTCTTAACCTGTGGTTTAATGCTTGTCAGCCATAAATTTATGAGTATCAACATTTAGACTCTTCTGTTCATTGAGTAATATAAGAACATTTAACTTCCTAAAACACTATTGTTAACCGTGCTGTATGGCAGCAGTTAAAATTCAGTTTTTTAGTGCTGCCTTTAGTCCAGCTGTCTTCCTTTTATGTATAAATGACTATTGCATCAACCACTTGATATGCTTGGAATAGCCTATTAAATGGCCAAAAGCCATTTTAAGTGGCTACTGAAAATAATAAAATGGATCTAAAGAAACTGCTTGACCAAATAGCACATAGGCACCAACCAGTGGTGAAAGAAAATTAAAACTTCTAGGAGAACAATATTCAAATCATCATTTTTTATATTAAAGTATTGACTATAACTTGTTTAAATGACAGTGTTTTGGATTTTAAACTTTGATTTTGACTGTCTCTACAAAGGAAAAGCCAATCCAACACACATGGTTTGCACAAGAGGAAATGGGTCAAACTCTCAAACTAGACCCCAATCCCTTAGCATCTGGGAATCATGTCTACCTTCTTGATTAGAGACACCTTCAGAGGCTGCCAAGGTTAATAATTTTGAAAGAAACCCAATAACACACACATATATTCAGTAAGAAGAAAGTAAGCAAAATCTCTGTGGCACAGAAATCACAGCACTCACCAGAAAACGGAGAGAAAAGCAAAAAAGCATGAAGGACAGGAGGGAGCCAAATCGGGGCAGAACTCAAATTTCTACTGAGTCACCAGAGCTGTTGACAGACCGCAAGAGCTAATGACTTACCCTCAACAAGGACAATCAAAGTTCCAGCTTTTCCTAACTCTCTAGCTACCCTAGGTATCCTTACAATAAAGACCTATTAACTGGGGGGAAAAAGTAAGCGCGTCTGAACTCCTTACATCTAGAGAGAAACTAACACAGATGTTTTAAAAACACTTCTTCTGAATGACATTTATATTATAAATAAGGTGATATTGTGAAAAATCGAAATGTGAGCCTTTTTTCTAGTATTTAACAATTAGGTTAACATCACCTCCTCTCTTCATGACAAGAAATGAATATAATTCATCTCATTTCCATCTAAATGATCTGTTGCTCACATGCAATTGCCATAAAAATGCAATTAAATAATTTTACTTAGTTTTTTACCAATTACATCTACTAAGAAACTGTAACACTGAGAGAAATAAAAATTAAGCCATATATATTAAAATTATTATGTCCCAATAAAAATCTGAACACAGCATAATTGGGGTTACATGGCATATGATTTGGGAATTAATTGTTTTTTAAAAATTTAGTCAGCTTCATTGCACCATGAATTTGATACTCTTTTATAGTATGCTACTGAGCATGGATTTGCAAATTATGGCCTGCAGGCTAAATCTGGCTGCTGCCTGTTTTTATATGACTGGTGGGATTAAAATAATTTTTTTACATTTTTATATGATCACATTTTAAAGGATGATATAGGGACCAACATAAAAATAATCCCAATTTTGCCTCTTAGCACACAAAGCCTACAATGTTTCTCAACTGACTCTACAGAAAAAGTTTGTCCTGGAATTGAGTACACTTCACCCATTAATAAACTGAAATGTTGTTATAAACTAATCATTATCATATTTTAAAGGAGGCTCTTAAGAGTTCAAAAAGTAGCCAATTATCACCAAATAATCAGTCTCCCCCCCTCCTTAGGCTAATTTTTTAAGCTGTAATCATCTATCTACCTCTTATTCTCGGGTCATCATTCAGAGAGAAGATATAAAGTCAGATAAAAACCAACAAGATTTTGTAAAATAGTATGCACTATTATTTTACTCAACAAAATGTATTAGGTATCTCCTCTGTACTTGAAAAAATAAGTTAAGGAATGTGCTCTAGGTCAATGTCCAGGTCATTGGCTTGGGGGGTGGAGCCAGCTGTGTGCTCATCCAGAAAAAGAATATTGAAAAAGCTGCAAGGTGGAGTTCCAAGATAAATTAAGGTTCTGAGATGCCTATGAAGGCATGAGGTAGAGATACAGGAAAGCAGCTTAAAATATGGTCTAGTGGAATATGGCCTGAAGAATAACATTTCAGAGCCATCAGTATGTATTTGAAAATTGAAACATATTTGAAATTAACCAAAGAGAGACGTACAGATAGAGAACGAAAGAGGAATATATGGGGATTATCAACAGTTATGAACCTAAAGAACTACCAAATCAGAAACAATACTGGGAAAGGTGATACCACTTTTATCTAATTTTAAGAAGAAAGTCATGATTATCAGTATTGGATAGTTTTGGAGACATCAAATAATAAAGTCAGTGTTCATTAAGAGAAAATTTGTGAACTTAGTGGAAAAAGAGATTTATTTGGGGAAGAAAATAGATTATACTGTGTCAAGCAAAAATTCTACAGGACAAAGTGAAACAGACAAGGTAGACTTTATTCAAGGCTATTGAAATAAAGAAAAAAGGCTAGATTCAATCTGAGATCAACTCCACTGAAACAAAAAGCTGGAGAGTTTTAAGAGATGAGGGGGGAGGTCAATGGGGAAAAAAGGAGACATGTAATACTATATGTAATACTTTAAACAAGAAAAAAAGAAAAAAAGAGAGATGAGTTGTGTGGGATGGGGGTTGGATATCTTGGGCCACCAGAGTTTGCTAATTGGATTTACCTAGAGAGAAAAATAAACTTTCCTCTATCTTCACAATGAGAAGTAGTTTTACAACTTGGAGCAAGGTGCCTACCAAAGTTAACTATAAACACTGGCAGAGAGGGGCCTTATCTCCTCTGGTGCTTATAATTCAAAGGGATGGCTCCCAAGTCTTTGAAAAAGACATTCCTGGGTGTAAAACTGGCAAGTATGCCTTTAAAAATATATACATCTCAAAGGGGAGAGAAAGAATGAATGATTCCAATTTTTCTGAAGAAGAAAAAAAAACAACTCGAAGAAAAGCGAAGTTAGGGGCCTAGAGTCTGAAAGAATCTTAGCTAAAGTTTAGTCAAGATGAGAGGGTTATTAAAGCTCTCTTGCTCAGCTAATCTGATGAGTGAATTAAGATGAAATATTTGAGAGAAATATAATAATTACTTCTTCAAGAAACTCAGGTGTGAAGAAATGAAGACAGATTGAGAACTAGGCAGAATGCAGGATTAGAGAATAAATATAAAACTTTATAATAGAAGAAAACATTTTATAATCTAAAGAGGAATGACAGAGATATGATATAGATATCATGGGGGAAATAAAGCCTTCCAGCAGGAATACTGGGCACAAAGTTGGTGACCTAAGATATCCAACCCCCATCCCAAAGTACATTCTTAAGGATGAACAATGTGAGTATCTCTTCCACTGAGACCAGGAGGATAGAAGAATCAACAAAGATTTTGGTAGTGCAGTTTAGCAGAATAAAAACATACAGAAGTTAATTAAAATTATTTTTCCCCCAGAATAGAGGCCTGGTATCAGTGGAAACTTGCTTTTATACAACTTCATACTAAACTGTTTTAAATTAAATTGGTATATTGTCAACTTGTTGATAACTCATATTTCACTACATTATTTTCAGGCATTCAAAATAAAGACCCATAACTAATGAACTCTCTTATAGCTCAGTAGTGACCCTGCTATTTTTAGAGGAGTGTCAAGCTGTTAATAATAATCAATAACAGTTTAGAGTGAAAGGAGGATTCCAAACTGAAGGTTAAATGCAATCTTCTTCCATGTCTGCAAGAGAAATTATATTATAATCTTGAGTTTTTATATGGATGACTGAATGCTGGAAATTTTCATGTGACAAAATAAAAATATACCTAAATATAAATGGGCTCTGGTAGGTAAGTAAACTGCTAAATCATACACAAAATTCTATACATACCATCTAGAGTAGCAGTTTTTACATTTTGTTGAGTCATGATATTCTTTGAGAGGCTGATAAAGTATGACACATAAATTTTCTATAGTGTCTTTGCTCTCAATTGGCAATGTTATCCTGGGATAAAACACAACAATAAAACAGAGGGCACACTATAATATTTGAGGAAAAATATAAAGAATATTAGAATGCCATATTCTCATAAATTGAAACGGAGTTTCAGATAAAATCTTACATTTGTTAGTTTTCCATATTTCAATATTATATAGTAATTCTATGGATTTACATGGGGAAAAAAATACTAAATTTAGGCTCTAATCCAGTTATGGCGAACCTTTTGAGCTCGGCGTGTCAGCATTTTGAAAACCCCTAACTTAACTCTGGTGCCGTGTCGCATATAGAAATTTTTTGATATTTGCAACCATAGTAAAACAAAGACTTATATTTTTGATATTTATTTTATATATTTAAATGCCATTTAACAAAGAAAAATCAACCAAAAAAATGAGTTCACGTGTCACCTCTGACACGCGTGTCATAGGTTTGCCATCACTGCTCTAATCTAAGATATGAAAATACCTTCTAAAATGTCTACATATGTGGGTCATATTGTCTAAATATATGGTATTTCAAATGCTTTCAGTAAATTAAAAAGTTTATAAATAAAAAATCATTATTAGTGTTAGGAGACATACATAAGAAACATTTTTCCTAGAAAAATCACTAGAGAATTATTATCATAATCATAGCATTCAATAAAAGAAATAATTAATTTATGTTTAAAATTTGATATAATATAAATAGTTCACATAATGCTAAATATTGCTTTGATCTTTGAACCAATATGACTAGAAAAACTATGTCATTTGACCTATTGAAAGTTGTTTTACTCTAGACCAGTGATGGCGAACCTTTTGAGCTCAGCGTGTCAGCATTTTGAAAAACCCTAACTTTGGTGCCGTGTCACATATAGAAATTGTTTAATATTTGCAACCACAGTAAAACAAAGACTTATATTTTTGATATTTATTTTATATATTTAAATGCCATTTAACAAAGAAAAATCAACCAAAAAAATGAGTTCGCGTGTCACCTCTGACACGTGTGTCATAGGTTCGCCATCACTGCTCTAGATCCTTCAGACAAGTGAGGAAACAAAAGCTACATAGCATATCCTATATAATAAAAGCCTAATATTCAAATCGACTGAATGGTGGAACAACCGGTTGCTATAATGCACATTGACAACCAGGGGGCAGGCGCTCAACGCAGGAGCTGCCCCAAGCCCTCAGGCCCCAGGCCAGCCAAGGCAGGTGCCAGCGGGGGCCCCCTGATCACCCTGTCAGTCACCCTACAGGGGGAGGTGACTGGCGGCGAGGGCAGGGGTGGGGCCAGCGAATGGGCAGTGCCAGGCTGGCCAAGGCGGGTGCCAGGGGGGCCCCTGACCACCCAGCTGGTTGCCCCACAGCCAGGCCTAAGGACCCTACCCGTGCACAAATTTCATGCACTGGGCCTCTACTAATATTAAAATAAAATTAAAAAATGAAGACCAGGCTTGAAAGTCCAAGTATACAAATCACATAAGCAAAACTAAATCTAATTTACCTCATGAACATGAATGAAACTTAGGTTATTTCTTGTAAATGCCTCTGATAACTGTAAAAAGGACTTCTTGTAAAAAGTCATCTTTCTAAAATGGTACAAAATAATCACTTTTAACTAAGCCCCTGTGCCTGGAAAGCCTCTTTATAATAACCAATCCTTGCAAAGGCTAAACAACATCCTTTGTAATAACCAATTCTTGTAAAGGCTAAACAACTTCCACATTTTCACTTTATAAGTCATCCTGTAACATCAAAACTCTGAGCTTCACACCAGTTTTGAGTTTGAAGTATCCCTGTTCTCAAGCAGTTTGCTTCTCATTCAGAAAATATTCATATCAGGTAAAGCTTTATGAAATTTCTTTTAACAGTAGAAAGCTGACAAAATTTTGAGATTGATTTCATTTGTTTTAAAGTTTTCAAGTTGATGAACAAGCACGTTTTATATTGGTAAGATGTCTAGAAAATGAGATTCTTCTCTAATAAAGTGATTCAAAGGAATATTTGGGGGGGGGCGTCATAACACACAAAACAAGATGCATGACATGTTAATATATCCCATGTAAAAAGCAGAGCAAATGCTTAGAAGTGGTCCCCTTTATGCAGGGAGGGATAAGGAGATTCCAAATCTACCTATAATGAAGACCAATGGCTAATTACAGAATAGGAACTTCTTTCAATTCCAACCCAGCTCTCAACCTCAGTGAATGAATAAGTACTACAATGATTTAATATCTATTTAATTAGACCACAATAGGTAAGTCTAGTGATTAATCCTCTCAAATGAAATCTATATCTCTAGAGAAGAACTGAGTTATAGGAGCATTGGATAGAGATAATTATGAATGTGGTCTCCAGGTTAATTATTTCAAAATGAAATAGCAATGTTTATGATCTATCTATTAGTTGTCAAGTTATTAGTGCACTATGAAAATGTATTTGCAATGGAATGTATACAATAAATTTAATAGAAATGGAACTCCATTAATTGTTTCACTAAGGTGAGCATTATTGTCAATATCACAATCAGCTTTTGTGGACAGCTATAATAATGCTTTCTCCCAGTGTTACTGAAGGATAAGTAGACAAGCAGTAATGCCTACAATAAAAATCAATCATTATTAATATACTAGAGGCCCGGTGCACAGATTCGTGCACCAGTGGGGTCCCTCAGCCTGGCCTGCACCCTCTTGCAATCCAGGACCCTTCAGTGGATGTCGGACTGCTGGTTTTGGCCCGATCCCACAGCAATCCGACATCCCCTGAGGGATGTAGTAGTGAGTGAAGTGGCCAGGAAGGAGCCAGAGCCCAGACCAGGCTCTGCACTGCTCCCGCTCATCCTGGCCTGCTGCGCTTGCCGCTGCCACCACCACAGCTGCGCTGGCCAGCCGTCAGCCGGGCATCTGGCGCCTGTTGGTCATCTGAGTGGCACTCCCACTGTGGGAGTGCACTGACCACCAGGGGGCAGCTCCTGCATTCAGCATCTTCCCCCTGGTGGTCAGTGCGCATCATAACAACTGGTCCACCGGCTGTTCGGTCGTTCGGTCTTTTGGTCGCTTAGGCTTTTATATATATAGATATTGATGGGGAAATGCCCACCACAGTACAACTTTTTGTTGCACTGTTGACAACTTTCTGTTCTTTGTTGATGTAGAATGAAAATATACAGCAGCTATATGCCCAATAGCTTTAATGTAGTGAAATGAAAAATACTAACCACACACAGGAAAGCACAAATAATAGAAAAAGATCGATCATTAGAAACGTGTGTAGATAAATAGATCTACATCCACTGTGGGCCATGCTTCACAGAAAATAGTACTTATTCAAAGTCTATACAGCACTATTTTGGAAAAAAAAAATTGCTCCAAAGGCGAGATGGCTTCAGTTGCAGCAGAGAAATGATGTAAACGTGTTATAAAAATTTCCTTTGGGAACTATTGGTTCCCTCATATTTTTCCCAATTGGCTCATATATAAAGATTTGAGCTGGGCATTGGGCCAAAGCAAAGACTAATATCAGACCATGAAAGGAGAAGTATACTCTGAATGCAGATAAAAATTAATGAAATGACCACAAATAATTCCAGAAGATAACCTGAATAGATCAAAAAAAGGGGGGGAAAAAAAACACAAGAAAACACCATAGTTCCAAAAGGATTCCCAGAGTAGGTATTTGAGTTCTTCATATAAAGTCAGTTCTGCTTTAACATTTTTAAATAGTGAATTTGCTCCAACACAGTTGGAACATTAACAAAAACATTTAGCACCGCAAGTATTTTGAGTTTGCTAAAATGTGATGTCATTTACAACACTCATTGGTGACAACAGAAAACTGTATCCAGCTGGACAGAGCTATGTAAGAATACACAACACACACACACACACACACACACACACACACACACACACCACCACCACCACCACCACCACCAGTGACCGCAGTTCACAGTGTCTATTATGAGACATACCCATCCACTGATGGTATTACAACTTTCCCTCATGTTAACCCACTGTCCACCACTTAAAATAATTCATAGCTGCAACTCTTCCAGCTCCTACTCCACAAGCAAGTTTTAGGTCTTTTTAAAAAGGTATGGGTCAGGCACTGATCAGTTTATAATAGGATAAATATAATGGATAAATAAAGACAGAAAATAAAATCTTGAGTGATCCCTGTTCATTGTTCTTATGTATCTAGGATGACACAGATTTAAAATGTCAGAGTAATTTTCTTTTCCACACCCCTTGGAAGAATAACTGCTGTCACCAGAGCACAAAAACCACATTTTTTTTCTCCCATTTCCTTAATCTACAACCAATGGATTTCTTTATGTCTTTTATCTAAGTAACAAATACATAACTGTTCCTTGAATACTTTTTTTTAATCCCCACCCAAGGATATGTTTATTGATTCTAGAGAGAAAGGAAGGGAAAGAGGGAGAGAGGGAGAGAAACATTTATTGGATGCCTCCCATATGCACCCTGACCAGGAATTGAACCCACAACCTTTTGGTGTATGGAACTAATAAAATTACGCTCCAACCAACTAAGCCACTCAGGCAGGGCTCAACTTATACCTTTTTGACAATTCATTTCATTTTGGGGATGCTACTCCAAGGAGAAAAAAATTAGAAATGCATATAAAATATGTGCTTTCAAAGCACTGATTATAATAGTAAATACTTGTAAATTTCTTAAGTTTTCAAAATACACAAATAATAAGTGATTCTAATTATACTTATCACAAAATATAATGTAACTACTACCAATAGGACTACTAGAAATTTTTATCATATTGAAAATGACCATGATTTATTTTTAAGAGAAAAGTGAATAATAGAAAATTATACTGTATGATGTGCTTAGGAAAAATATTTTACATATATCCTTATGTATACTCACACACACAGAATCAGACATGACAGATTTGAAGGAAACTCAATAAAAAATATTTACAGTAGACATTTCTTTATGTAATTATGGGATTTTTATATTTATTTTTATACATTTCTAATTTTAAGATATAACCTAAGTAGGTCAAGAACAAGTAGAAGAAACAATACATCGATAAGTCAAACTAATTTAAAGGGCTGGTAGAAGGGCAGAACAGATTATATTAGTGAAGGGGAACAGAATTTGTCACCTCAATATATGCATCTTTGGCATAAGGTTTACTAGTATTTTAGATTGATTATTTTTAAGAAAGAGCTAATGGTAAAAGCTCTCAAAACCAAGTAGAAGTTACTCTTTTGTAAGAGAAATTTATATTTATAAGGGAAATCTCCCTTTGCAAGGGTGTCTGCCTCTCTATTTCAGGAAGAGGAGGATGACTCTAAATCTCTAAACTATGTAGAAAACCTGGACTTAAATCTGCGTAACAGCTTTACCTTCCCTAACTGGATCCTCCACTCCCCAACATCTTGTTTTGTCTTTAGCTGGAGATAACATTTCAGGTGGTGGCTTGGACCATTTTCAGGGAGTTACTCAGTTTTCCTGGGTATCTCCCACATAAACAGGAGGTATACGTGTTATTAAATTTGTTTCTTTTCCTCCAGTTAATCTGTCTTTCATTATGAGGGTTAGGGGTGGGGGAATGTCTCAGCCAAGAACCTAGAAGGGTAGAAGAAAAATTATTTTTCTTACGATGCATTAGCATTTTAGAAACATTTCTCTGGTGGCCATTTTGTAGGCTATATCTCAAAACTTAGAGGAGGTTGATAGACAAAAAGCCAATATTATTCTCCGTTTCTAAACCCAGGACTGAATGGACAATACTAACGATTTAAAATGAAAGGGAGAATTTTTTCAAGTCCGTTTTCTCTTGAATCATTTTACTTCATTTCATTCATCTGAGGGATGATGGGATTTCAGAGGTCTCTATCCTCTACACATTTTTTATGGTCTTCTTAATTGCCTCATGTCATGGGAAGGGACTGTTTTAGTGTGTCAGGCTGGATCATACCAACTTGCAAGAGCCAACTGCTCATATCCCTTTCCCAACACTGCAAGCAGTGATGTCATGTTGCTAGTGTGAAACCTGCAATGATGGAATTATTTACACCAGGGACAGTGGCTACAAATCAGGGCTTTTCGCCCCTCACCTTAAAGGACCAGTTGATACACATTTATCAGCAACACCCCAGTTTTAGCATGATAATATATCAATGCAATGAAAAGCAATCAGTAATATTTTGGAAAAAAATACACTTGTCTTCTAGATACTAGAAGACTGTGACGATCCAAGGCAACTGGGACTGGCACACATAAATTCAAAAGACAGCTACTTGAAACAGAATTTTCTTGGAGCAACCCAAGGTTGCCATTAGATTATAGCCTGGTGGAAGAGAGGTAGAGAAGAAAAGGGAGAGGGGGACCAGAGTAAATGCAAGGTATTTGTGTAAGTAGATTCAGCAGTGGTTGAACTTGAGAGGAACAGTAAATAAATCAAGAAAATAGGGGGGGTAGTGATCTTCCTCAGAACTGTAACTCTCCCAGAACTGGAACAATTCTGGTGTAGCCTCAAGGAGTCTTATTATACATGAGGGAAAACAGAGAATTTCCCCCTTCCTGCCCTTCTTCAGTTTCTTATGGCTGGATTAATAATAAAACTGACATAAAACAAGATTAACAGAGAAAAATCAACTTAATATGTGCACACAGATCACAAATGATGCTCAGAGAAATGATGGATCAGCCAGCTTTTTCTATTTTTACAAAATACACTATAACTTTGTGTAGAATTAACAGGAAAAAGGAACTTAGGTTTGGAGGCTCATTACTGAAGAATCTAAACAAAGTTCAGGCTTTGGTAGTAAATTAGTAAATAAGTAACAGATTTATTTATATAGGATTGTCAGCCATTAATTCCTTATTTCTGTCATTAAGGATGTCTCTCTCTCAGACCCTTGGACCATGCTCCACATAGTCCAAGAAGGGCATGCTCCACACAGAGGATTTATTTCCTGCATTCAAGGAGGCAAGAGAGGGTCAACGTGCCCTTCTTGCATGGGCTACTTGTCAAGTAACTTTATTTTTTAATTTATTTTTATTGTTGAAAGTATTACAGATATTTAATTCAAAGTAATTAATATGCCATTGTGGGATATTTTGGGGTCACCTGACCTGGGCCCCAACATAACCTAGCAAGTTGCAATATGCCTAATAAACACACAATAGATAATTGTGAACCAAAAATGAATTTGAACAAGATCAAATTTTCCCTTTTACTATTGTGGTATCTGATAAGTCTTTATTGACACAGAGCTATAACAAGATTTAGAGATAATAAATCCTGCCAAAAAAGAATCCTAACTAGCAAATCAATTTAAACAATGATTGTTCTAAAATGCAAATTGTTCTAAAATGCAAATTGGCTCACTTACTTCTCTCCTCATTAAACCCATTTTATGGTTTTCCATTGTTGATGGGATGAATTTCAAAATTCTTAGCATAGTTCATTAGACAATTCATAATCTATTTTTGCCAACTCTCCATGCTTTGCAAATTGCAGCTAAGTATCCCTCTCTGGATTCCTGCATATCTCCTAGTGCCCTACACCAGCCTAGATTTGCTGGCTTTACATATGTTCATAGAGCATACTAAAAGTTCCAATCCCACAGTCCATATCACCATGATTTGGAAGTCATAGTCTTTATCCCTAAGGAATCATAAACTGTGTGAGAGACAAGACTTGCATTCATCCTATCCAACACTTGCCCCATGCATTGTGTAAAGGCATGAAGGAAATATCCTATATAATAAAAGCCTAAAAAAAAAAGCCTAATATGCAAATTGACTGAATGGCAGAACTGGTCACTATGATGTGCACTGACCACCAGGGGGCAGACACTCAATGCAGGAGCTGCCCCCAGCCCACAGGCCCCAGGCCAGCCAAGGCGGGAGCCAGCGGGGCCCCTGATCACCCTGCCAGTCACCCCACAGATCAGCCATGCCTAGGGACCCTATCCATGAATTTCGTGCACCAAGCCTCTAGTTTTAAATAAATAGATTAATATTTAAGCAGTACTCATAGTATTCAGGGAAAGAAAAAGTAGTACTTAGTTACAAAATAAGTATTGTTTATGTACTATTTATTTTTTATAGGTTATGAGGTTATGTATCACTAAGAAAATGTCCAAAGATACTCAGTTTGCCAATGAAGTTTAAATATAGCACTTTGTTTTTATCATAAATACTTCTGCCAATTGAAATTAAAATTCCTTTATGTTTTGGACATAATTAGTTACTACCATCTCAGACTAACATTCCAACCATTCTCTTCCTTATTAAAAAACAAAACAAACCAAAAATCTGCACAAAGGTTGGTTAAGTTTAATGAAACCTTTTCTGAATTAAATACAATATATATTATTGCTTAACTCTGAGGAAACCTGTGTGAATACATATATAGATGTGGATAGATAGATGTACATGCACAGTCCAAATTGAAAGCAATATAAATAAGAAAAAATTAGAAATTTAAAACAAACAAACATATAAATACTTGTGTCAATTTTTTAAGTGGACTGATTTAACTCAACCAATTCTCTTCTTCACCTACCTCTTCCCTGCCAAATGCAAACCACACCACTCCAACTCACTTGACCAAGTGATATTCTCTGTTGATTGAAAATGAAACCCTGTGACTAAATCTAAGCATTGCAATCAGACTCATTTTCCTTGAGAATGACCCAACATTCAGTCCTGCATAAATATGCCTAGCAGGCAGTTCCATATATAGTTTTTTAATAGTATGAATGTCTATTGCTAGACATCTGTTTTAGACCCATCTTCTTTATTGTACTTATTCCATCTAAATGCATTATTTTGGTAAACAGAAGTAATTTAAAATGAAATGACATCTATTGAATTAGTCCCAAACTAATTAGTTTTGTTTCCTACCCAAAAGATGTAAAAACAGATGTTTTTTGTTACTCTACCCTGATACTGCATATCTTTTTATTATGGAAACAATTAGTTTAATCTTTTCCATTTTCTACTTTTAATGGATATTACTACTTGCAATCTTATACAGAAGTAATCTTAAAACATTTAACTCTTTAAATTTTTATGTCTTAACCATTATTTTATTAACTTTAAAATCTGATACCCTTGGATGTAAAAGTAAGACAATACAAAAATGCCTCCCATTAAATTAGTCCAACATATGCAGTGGAAAAACTTCAGACTAGGTAGTAGAATCCTTGAACAAATATAATCTCTGACAAAATTAACCTGTGGCATCAGATAACTACTCAAAGTATGTTTTCTTATCTATAAAATGGATAAGTCATACTAGGTAATATCTTCATTGTCCAGATCAAGACTAAGACCCTGGGTTTATATCCTCTATCCCCCTTTTTGGGTGGGTGTTAAAAAAATGGTGCCCACTAAAGAAAAAACAAAACAAAACAGAAAAGCTGAAGAAAAGCTAAAATAGATCATTGCCACAATGCCAGAAAGAAAAGAGTTGGGTAAAGAAGGGGGTTGTCGATAGTGCCAAGTGATAATGATAATTCTTCATACTTACATAGAATTTTACAGTTTCTAAATATTTTTTCATACATAAAATTTGTTACCAATGACAACTCTGTGATGGAAGGACAGATATTTGTTTCCTCTTTTATAGATAAAAAGGAGGATAAGGTCAAGGAGATAAACACAAATAGTAGAAAATCTAAATCATGAAATATGTTTGTTCCACAGTCATGACTTATTATAAGCGTGGCTTCTGATCTGGACCAGCTCGGTTCAAATGTGTGATTACTGACTTCATGACCACCTGACCTGAGTATGTGCATCTATAAAATACAGATCCTGAAAAAACAATGGAAAGACTTGTAGTACGGTTTTAAAATCTGGATATGTGTAAAGCACTAAGACAATTGTCTGGCCTATGATAAATGTTAGCTGCTGTTATTATAGTCAATTAGGTGACCAGCAGATGGAAAACAGCCACAGCATCACTGCCTCTGTTTACTTTCCCTTTATGGGCTCAGGAGGAGTAGTGGAGACAAAGAAAATGTGTCAAGGGAATTTTCAATGAGCAGCAGCCAAGCAGCCACTTAAGGGAGCAGGATGACAGGGTCTAAGGCCCCACTTCCTGCCACTAATGCTGGGAGTGGTTAACCCTGGTCTGGGCCATCTCCTCAAAGGGTAGTGATAAGTAGATAGCCAGAATTTTCCCATTCACAGAGAATTTACATCACTCTAATAAAGGCTTTCGTTTCAAGAGTGTTGTGGAAAGTCATAACGTCGATTTAATTGCAATCTAAGAAATTGTACAAGTGTAAGCATGTAAGTTAATTACTTTTAATGTTGAAGACAGAATTAACTCATGTGGTAACATCTGGTGGGCCTATTTGCTTTTACAAATTAGGATAATTAGAACTGACAAAGTACCTTTATTCCAATTTCTCTTATCGCCCTTAAATTATTTGCCAGTTTTTTTGTGTGTGTGGCAGGGGTTTTTCTTTCATTTTATTCAACATCACTGAATATGTTTTACATTAAACTACAGCAGTGGCAATCATCATCGTGCCACTGTTCATAATACAAATGTATATTATGTTGAACAAGTCCTAGTATGAAAGTACATAGAATTTAAATGATCAGTACCCATCATTATCATCATTATATAGCATTCAAGAAACTATACAAGTTGAAAGACAACTTTCTGAAATACATTCACTCTACTATTCCCAGTTCATAGAACAGGTCCTGACATCCAGTAGATATTCAATAAATATTTGTGGCATAAAACAGTGAATGAATGAGATAGTCAATTAACTATGTGCAGTTTTATTGTGCCATATGTTAATTAGAACATAATTATTTTGCCTTTATTTTAGAAGTCTGTTTTATTGCTATTTTAATTTATGAAATTCTTATTCACTTATTACAGTTATTCAAATGTATATATGTATCTCCCTTGAATTGTATTCTTTTCTAAAAATTCTTTTAATGCTAGGAAAAACTGCTTGCACTACTTTAAAACTCTGTGATCTCATGCTTTATAAAAAATATAAGGATTACTCATTCTATGATTTTATGACCATTCCTGTATAACTGATATAAAAGGACACTGGTATTCAGCATAGTTGGTACTCATTCCAGCCCTTAAAAAATTCTCTTAATCTCTTTGTGTCTCAATCTCTTCATCTATACAATATCAATAAACATCTACTTATTTTCCTTAGCTCACAGGATTGTTCTGAAGATCAAATTGTTTCTTGATAAAAAGCTAAATGAAATTATTACATTTGAACGCTACCCTAATGTGTTTCAGGATTTTATCTGTTTAGGGAAAACAACATAATATTTCAAATATAATACTTCAAAAATCCATATTAAGACAAAATTTTTCTTTAATTCTACTGTAATACTTATATGGAAAAATAAGTATCATATTGTGTTTGGGTAAAATAAAATAAAAATGAAGGAACCTACCTTAGCATTCTATTTTTAAGGTCATCTGAATCTATAAATACAAACTTGCTAGGTCAATCAGGCTATTTATATTTTCTTTAACACATAGTCTAAATCTATTAATTCAGGTAATAAATATTCTATAGCACTTTATATTTTTCTTGCCTTGTCCAAAAGTGAGGATATATTTTCATTAGAATACTTGTGAATATATTTAAAATCAGTACATGGAGATTTTAATGTTTTTCAATACTAACCTGAGAATAGTGTCAAATGTCTAAAAAGAGAACTTTAATCAACTCATATTATACCTAAAATATATTTATCACAAGCTCAGTATCAATTATACTTCAAGTACTAATAGAAAGTCAGATCTACCTCGTAATTTCTCTTAAATACCTTGCATTCATTCTTAGATATACTAATGTTGAAAATTTCCATAAACAACTCTTAATCTGCAATATATAGTGTACCAATAGATCTCTCATATATCATATGCTAAAAATATCATTAAAATGAACACAACTAAAAGCTTGTAAACTGAGATATCATTTCCATAATATCCTAAATATGAGTCTACCAAGTGTAAATGCACAAAGAACTACAAATGTCAGAATAAACTAAAAACTTTTTATTGTTAAAAAAGAACTATAAATGGTAGCATTTCAGTGATAAGTTTGAGATTATTTAAGTTTAGAATTTACTCTGCCTCAGGTGACCTAACAACTGGAGAGTATAACAAACATCCTAAATTTCCAAAGCATTAATGAAGCAATTAGCAAAGAGATGAAAGCAGTTATGAGGAAATAAGAAATTAAAAGAAGGAAAACTCTATCCATTGAATCTATGACTGTTTTCCCTATTCAATACCTTTGAGGATAACCTGGCTTACTCATTAAAAATGAGCATCTGTCAAAACTGTTGTATAGAAGATGCTTTCCTGATTTAAACATGTGTACCAGATGGTATAACTCACCATAGACATTTACCTCCAGAGTATAGTTAATTCTTACACAAAAGCCTTCAGCATTTGTAAAATATCTTTTATTAAAGGACCCTAAAGGATATTTCATGGAAAAAAAGAAGGGAATTTTGTCCTCCCTAGTGTATTTCAATCCCATGGAGAAAATCAAGAGTTGCATTAACTATGTATGAGTTAGAAATTAGAGAATACACTGAAAGATACCCTAAAGACACAAAGAATTTATACACTTGACTTTCCTTGGCATGTTACCTATTGTCAAATGGAAGTTTCATTGAAATTATTGATTGGGTTTATTCTCACTGGTGTTTAATGTTAGCTAGGATCAAAATTCATTTCATTCTACACTGAAATTAAGGCCTAATAGACAAATGTATAATCAGTTAAAGTGACTAAATTAAACAAATTGATCTTATCATAAAATATTATTTATTATCTGCCTCTCTTCTTAAATGACCAGAATAAAGGACAAACAAAAAACCAAGCTATTTAGAATCCCAACTGCCAACTATTGTGGAACTTTGGGAAAGTCCCTAACTTTTTGTGCTTAAATTTCCCTGTTTATAAAATGGGGAAATAATAGAGCCTTATTTACTTGCTGTGAGGTATAAATTAGTTAAAATAAGTAAAGAACTTAGAAAAGTGTCTGATCCCTGTAAGCACTCAAAACATATTATCTATTTTCATAACTTAAATAATCTAAAATTATATTTTTAGAAATGGCTCCTATTTTCTACCACGTTGAAAACCTTACTTCATTAAGGAAATCAATTTTCATGTATCATTTTACACCACAATTTATCTCATACAAATATACACATGCCTAATTTTCCTTCATTAACAAAAAATTGGTCATATTGAGTACATTATATTTTAACTTACCTTGTCACTTAGTAGTACAGCAGATAACTAATAGAGCAGATAACTTTACAATAAAACACAATTTTTGAAGCATTTATGTTCCTTATCACATTTTTCTTAAGAATACAAGAACAAAGGAATAAAACATCTCCTTGGCTAGTCTAATAAAAAAACAGATCCTTAAAAGCAAATTCCAAAGCACAGTGTGAGGTGTATGGAGGAAAAAAAGAAACAAACAATATTTATGAGCCCCAGCCGTATATAGGCTCAGTAGATAGATTCCAGTCAAGGGCATGTACCTTGGTTGCAGGCTGCTCCCTGACCAGGGCTTTGGAGGACACTTGCAGGAGGCAACCAATCAATGTTTTTCTCTCACATTGATATTTCTCTCCATCTTTCCCTCTCTCTTCCACTCTCTCTAAAAAATCAATGGAAAAATATCCTTGGGTGAGGATTAGAAAAACAAAACAATATTTATGAGATCATAGTCTGGAGTCACTGCCTTGGGAAGCTGAATAAAAACAGAATTATTGACAGAGGATTTGAAGATGGCAGTGTAGGTAAACACCTGTACTTGCCGCCTCCCACAATCACATCAAAATTACAACTATCATCCAGAACTGCTGGAAAGCTGGATGAATGGAAGTCCTACAACTAGAGAAGTAAAGAAGGAAAGCACACTGAGACTGGTAAAGGTGCAGAGTGCAGAACAGGCAGGTCCGGCACCCATGTGTGCCGATTTTTTAATCCAGAGGGAAATTGTCTCTGCAGAGGCCACCCAGAGGATCAAGGGATCCCGGCATCACACCAGACCTCCAACCCAGGGTCTCAGAAGTGGGAAAAGAAATCCCTAAGGGCAGTAAGCACTATGGGCTATAAAAACCAGTGCAGATTGGGGCTCAGTGACACAGAGGCTGCTGGAGACCCATCTTTTCCCCTTAAAGGGCCGACTCCACTAAATGAACTTACAAGGTCCCGCTTTCTCTGAGCTCCAGCACCAGGGCGAAGCTCTGGGGGACACAGACATATAAGGAAGACCTGAATTGTCTAGCATCAGGGCAGGAACTTGGAGGCAGCTTTCCCCCAGATGGAGGTGCTCACAGAGATTATTTTTTCTATGCTGGGACTTCTCTGGTCGGTTGCAGGCTGACTGGCAGCCATTTCTGTTTGCTCCCCCCTGGTGATTACCTAAACCCCCGCCTCATCCTGTTTACAACCCACCCAAGCTGTGTGCAGCAGCTTTTGTATATGAATGGCCTATCGTTGCTCAGGTTACAATCTCTCAAACAAGATGCAGCTGGGTCAGGGAGTCCCAAATTTATCAATAAAAGGCCCAAGACCCAGCAGCAGTACCAGCCTGCCTTGTGTCATAAGCTGGGCCTCATTTGGGCACTTTCAAACCCAATACAAAGAGGAAGAATCTGCAGATCTCTCTGTAGCCCCTGCTGGGTGGTCCCAGGCAGTGGCTGACTGCACCTCCCTGGAGACCCAAGAGCCAGTGTACACAGTGGTCAGTGTCAGACCACATCAGATTACAACTCTATACATCCATAAGCGACACACTCACAGAGCAGACTCAGTGAGCACCAAAGCCCCACTGAAGCAAGTACTGCTCCATAAGGGTGTCTCCTGCACAGCAGCTCTCCCACTGTAGTTGCAGCTGGTCTGGAGGTCAATTCCTCCCAGTGACACCAACAGCAATCAAGTCTCAACTACATGACTGTGCTCACAGCCCACAAAGGGGTATACCTAGAGCTCCCAGCTCAGGTGACTGGGGAGGTTGAGCCACTGGGCCCTATATAATACCTACTAAACAAGGCAACTCTACCAACTCAAGGAGACATAGAAGCCCTACCCAATACATAGAAACAAACACAGGAAGCAGCCAAAATGCAGAGACAAAGAAACATGTCACAAATGAAAGAAATGGAAGAAAGCAAACTACCGGATATAGAGTTCAAAACCACAGTTATAAAGTTACTCAAAAAATCTTCTAGAAACCTCCAAAAAAATGGAAAAGGACCAGTCAGAAATTAACCATACACTGGCTGAAATAAAGAATAATATACAGGGATTCAACAGTAGACTAGAGGATTCTGAGAATCAAATCAACAATTTGAAATATGAGGAAGCAAAAAAAAAAAAACCCAAGCAGAAGAGCAAAATGAAAATGTACTCCAAAAATTTGAAGACAGTGTAGAGTTTCTGGGACAACTTCAAGTGTATCAACATCCATATTATGGGGATGCCAGAAGGAGAAACTATAGAGCAAGATATTGAAAACCTATTTGAAGAAATAATGACAGAAAACTTCCCCTACCTGGTGAAAGAAATAGACTTACAAGTGCAGGAAGTGCAGAGAGTCCCAAACAAGAGGAACCCAAAGAGGACCACACCAAGTCACATCATGATTAAAATGTCTAGGGCTAAAGACGAGAGAATCTTAAAAGCAGCAAGAGAAAAGCAGTTAGTTACTTACAAGGGAATGCCCATATGACTGTCAGCTGATTTCTCAACAGAAACTATGCATGTCAGAAGGGAGTGGCAAGAAATATTCAAAGTGATGAATAGCAAGGACCTACAACCAAGATTACTCTACCCAGCAAAGTTATCATTTAGAATTCAAGGTCAGATATAGAGCTTCACAGACAAGAAGAAGCTAAAGAAGTTCATCACCACCAAACCAGTTTATATGAAATGTTGAAGGGTATTCTTTAAGAAGAGGAAGAAGAAAAAGCAAAAGATCAAAAATATGAACAACAAAAGGGCAACAAATACATACCTATCAACAATGAAATCTGAAAATTAAAATAAACAAATAAGAAATCTAATGAACAAAATAAACTGGTGAATAAAACAAAATTAAAGGCATGAAAATGGAACAGACTGAGGATTCTCAGAGGGAAGGGGATAGAGTGGCAGGAAGAGATTAAACAAAGATTTTGTATGCATATATGCATTACCTATGGATACAGACAATAGGGTGATGGGGGCCTAGGGATGGGGCGGAAACCAGGTGGAAGGGGGGCAATGAGGGGGAAAAAGAGGGACATCTGTAATAATCTCAACAATAAAGACTAAAAAAAAAAAAGAATGTACAGGCAAGCTAACAACACCCCCCCACACACACACACACACACAAAAACCAACCCAGAATTATCCTATCTAATAAAAAGGGAATATGCTTATTGACCCCTCACGTTGTTGCAAAGATGGTGGTGCCCACAGCCAATAAGGAGGGAATATGCTAATTGAGAGCCCCACCCTCAAAGATGGCAGCACCCACAGCCAATAAGGATGGAATATGCTAATTGACTGCCACACCCTCAAAGATTGCAACGCCAAAAGCTACAAGATGGCTGGCAGGGGAGGGCAGTTGCGGGTGATCAGGCCAGCAGGGGAGGGCAGTTAGGGGCAACCAGGCCAGCAGTGGAGGGCAGTTGGGAGTGACCAGGCCTGCAGGGGAGGGCAGTTAGGGGCAACCGAGCCAACAGGGGAGGGCAGTTGGGGGCAATCGGGCTGGCAGGGGAGGACAGTTGGGGGCGATCAGGCTGGCAGGGGAGCAGTTAGGTGTCGATCAGGCTGGCAGGGGAGTGGTTACGGGGTGATCAGGCTGGCAGGCAGAAGTGGTTAGGGACCATCAGGCAGGCAGGCAGGCAGGTGAGCAGTTGGAAGCCAGCAGTCCCGGATTGTGAGAGGAATGTCTGACTGCCCACAGGGATCAGGCCTAAACTGGCAGTTGGACATCCCCCGAGGGGTCCCAGACTGAAGAGGGTGCAGGCTGGGCTGAGGGATACCCCCACTCTCAGTGCACGAGTTTTGTGTACTGGGCCTCTAGTTTGTTTATATCTGTCCTAAATTTTAATAATATATTTGCAAAGATATATGCACCCCTATGTTCACTGCAGCAGTATTCACAGTGGCTAAGACACGGAAACAATCAAAGTGTCTTGCAATAGAGAACTGTATAAAGAAGATATAGTATATATACACACAATGGAATACTACTCAGCCATAAGAAAGGATGAAATACTGCTATTTGCAACAACATGGATGGATCTTGAGAACATTATGCTAAGTGAAATCAGTCAGAAAAAGCTGAGTCATATGATTTCACTCATATGTAGGATATAAAACTGAAACTCATGAACACAAACAGCAGTGTGGTTGTTGCCAGAGGGAACAAGGTGGGGAGAGAAGGGAGTCCTAACATATGGTGGCACGAGAAGGTTTGAGTGTGTGGTGGGCACATGATACAATATACAGATCTTGCAACATAGAAAGGAAAAGATGCCCGGTCATTACAAATAAATAAGGTGTATGGAATGCCCATACTCCCACCTTTTTTTTCCACTTTGAATAACTGAACCCACTTTCCTGAACCACACCTCAATCCAAAGATTTTATTTTTTTTTCTTTTTTTTTTAATATATTTTATTGATTTTTTTACAGAGAGGAAGGGAGAGAAATAGAGAGCTAGAAACATCGATGAGTGAGAAACATCGATCAGCTGCCTCCTGCACACCTCCCACTGGGGATGTGCCCGCAACCCAGGTACATGCCCTTGACCGGAATCGAACCTGGGACCTTTCAGTCCGCAGGCCGACGCTCTATCCACTGAGCCAAACCGGTTTCGGCTCAATCCAAAGATTTTAGAGGAGTCTTTGTTAGCCTCAGATGGGACTGTGTCATCTGTGTATGTGACTACCCCTTTGCTTTTTAACATATGGGACATATGAAAAACCATAATTCCTAATGTAAACTATTGTTTTTCCTCTCTCCCCTCATACTTTATCTACAAATATGGTAGAGCAGTGTAAGTTTCACCCCATTCCCTCCCTACAGGTAATTGTTTCTAGAACTTTCATTACAAATTAGTATAAAAGATGGCAAGGATAGAATGATGAGAGTAGCACTCAGGCTGTTTAAAAAACAGCACCAATGAAGTATAGATGGTTGTCCTTTCATTTCTGAACTGGGGGATGGAGCATGGAGAAAAGTCCACATAATCTTCCTTCAGACCAAGAGGTATGTTCTGTTTCCAGCAGTTAAGTAGACTTGGATTACGTTCTAAATTCAGTTGTAATAGCCTTTCAATTCATTGAAATTTCTTCTAGATTATATTAATAGCTAGTTATTTTTCATACCTCTTTTTCTATATTTTTATTTTTATGTCTTTTATTGTGAAGCTGATGGTGGCAATGAAATGACTGATAGCTACAGCCTTATTTTTTTAAATATATTTTTATTGATTTCAGAGAGGAAGGGAGAGGGGAAGAGAGAGCGAGAAACATCAATGATGAGAGAGAATCATTGATAGGCTACCTCCTGCATGCATCCTACTTGGGATCAAGCCCACAACTGGAGCATGTGCCCTTGACCAGAATCGAACCCGGGACCCTTCAGTCCGCAGGCTGATGCTCTATCCACTGAGCCAAACCAGCTGGGGCATGGCCTCATTTTAATTTAAATGTCTAACATTTTATGCTTTATTCTTTCTTCTCCAACTACACTGCCAATTCCTTAGGCCACAGCCTACTGTAAAATAATGTGTATTCCCTAGAGCAATTAGTCTAGAATTACACGTAATTATAGGCATCAATGAATTAGGTGAATGCATAAAAGTTTATGTCTAAAGTATAGAAAAAGCAGAAATAAAATAAATCCAGAATATAGTTTAAGTTCTTGAGCTTGCTTTTAACTTGTCAGGTTCTTATAGATACTGTTGTTTTATTAGACTCAGTCAGTGTGGTTTATAAATGGGGCTATGGTTTTTATGCCTGTTCTTTTGAGAGCCAGAAGCCATTATTTTAATCAAATATTTATATAATACTTCTTGGAGCTGCTTGAGGTCTAAATGAATAGTTGTCTATGATGAAATGAAATTACTTTAGCCAACCAAAAAATGTGTAACTCACTAAAGTAAACACTAAAGGACAAAAGTTGCAAGATGATGGGGGAAAAAAGTGTCAGTGATAAACAAGAGAGCAACACTAAAAGCTCCCATGCTATGGTCTCGGAAAGGTTTTATTTCCTAAAGAATCCTTAACTCTAGAATGAAGATGTAATTTTATCTACTTTAGATTGTTTGAAACGTCCACAAAGTCCTGTTGCAAGAAACCGCTTCTAGGGCATAGATCACTTGGTCATGGCTCCTTTCTGTGAAAACGCTTTTAACTAGCTCACCTTAAGGGGAGATACTGTGAGAAACAAGGCACAGGAGCAGAACAGAAACACCAGAGTGAAGTGCAACTGAAAAATAATTGTGTTCTTACTGAATCTGAGAGAACTGCTACAGATGCCACAGAAATGTAGTTACCGCTTTGTAGCTCTCGAAGACTCAGAGTTCAAGCTGTTACTGCCTATCACAGCCATGCTCAGTTATGAAAATGTAAGGACCAATGAATGACTTACTTTCTTTTATGTAAAATTTCTCTTTTCACACTTAATATTTTACAAGTGAAGGAAGGAATTCCATTTTCTTTCTCAAATATTCAGCACATGCTAATTTTTTTCAAGTTATAACATCTAATCTAATAAAAGATAAACATGCAAATTGACCGTAGCTTCGCTATGCCATAAGCCACGCCCACCAGCCAATCAGAACGACTATATGCAAATTAACCCAACCAAGATGGCCTCCAGCAGCCACGGAGCTGGAGCGAGCAGGAGGCTTGGTTGCTCCAGTGATGGAGGATGCCAAGCTTCCTGCCTGCCGCGGCCGGCTCTGAGCTCCACTAAAGGCAACAAAGTTTCAATTATAGAGGATAAATAAACCCCAGATACCTGCTTTCAACCAGCCGTGGCCACGGAGCCGGAGCGAGCAGGAGGCTTGGTTGCTCCAGTGATGGAGGAAGGCCGAGCTTTTCACCTGCTGTGGCTGGCTCTGAGCTCCACTGAAGGCAACAAAGTTTCAATTATAGAAGGTAAATAAATCCCAGAATAAAAAAAGAAAGAAAGAAAAAAAGGAGAGGCTGGGAGCTTCCATCACCGGGGTGCTTGGCCAGCCTGAAAATGGCCCTCAGCCCCTCACCCAGACTGGCCAGGCAACCCAGTGAGGACCCCCCACCCTAAAGGGGGTGTGGCCAGCCTGAAAACAGCCATCAGCCCCTCACTCAGGCTGGCCAAACCTCCATGGGGTGAGGGTCCCCACTGGGGGGGGGCTTGACCAGCCTGCAAACAGCCATCAGCCCCTCACCCAGGCTGGCAAGGCACCCCAGTGAGGACCCACACCCTGAAGGGGGTGTGACCAGCCTGCAAACAGCCATTAGCCCCTCACCCAGGCCTCTATTCTATCTACACTAATAAAAGAGAAACATGGTAATTAGCGTACGACCGCTACCCTTTTCATTGGCTAATCAGTGAGTATATGCAAATTAACTGTCAGCCAAGATGGCGGCCGGCAGCCAGGCACTGAAGCGAGCATGAGGCTTGCTTGCTGCGGACTCCAACGTTCCCCGCCTCACTTGCCAGCCTCTCAGTTGCAACTCTAAGCAACTATATACTATGTTGCAAATAAGAAGCTAAACAAAACACCAGAAACTGGCTTCCATTCAGCTGGGCTCAGACTGCAACATCGTATCGATGTTTTCAGCAGCGAGGCCTCAGAGCTAAAGCTGGCCCAGAATAAAAAAAAAA
>NW_005371516.1:54647-57811 GCF_000412655.1 Myotis brandtii
CAACCTCCCCATCGACCCTGCCTTGAGTGTGACAGGGGGCGGGGCCCCAACCCCCCAATCGGCCCTACCCTGAGCGTGACTGAGGGTGGCATCGCAACCTCCCGATCCGCCCTGCTCTGTGCATGACGGGGCGGCGCCCCAACTCCCCAATCGGCCCTGCTCTGAGCCTGACCAGGGGCTGCACTTAGGGATTGGGCCTGCCCTCTGCCACCTGGGAGCAGGCCTAAGTCAGCAGGTCGTTATCTCCCGAGGGGTCCCAGACTGCGAGAGGGCACAGGCCGGGCTGGGGGACCCCCCCCCTCCCCTGCCCCCCGAGTGCACAAATTTTTGTGCACTGGGCCTCTAGTATATATATATATAACTTATATTAGGCACAAAATGAATGGCACGCCCAATTAAAATAGCTATGGGTGCCCTAGCCAGTTTGGCTCAGTGGATAGAGCATCGGCCTGCGGACTGAAAGGTTCCAGGTTCGATTCCGGTCAAGGGCATGTACTTTGGTTGCGGGCACATCTCCAGTAGGAGGTGTGCAGGAGGCAGCTGATCGATGTTTCTCTCTCATCGATGTTTCTAACTCTCTATCTCTCTCCCTTCCTCTCTGTAAAAAATCAATAAAACATATTTAAAAATATAATTTAAAAAAATTGAGTGCTTAATGGAAAAAAAAACCTAATAAAATCCTGAAAATTAAAAAAAAAATAGCTATGGGTATAGTAAATAAAAGGGCGCAGGAAGGTGAAGAAAGAGAACCAACACTGGTAAAAAGAACTCACTATCTTCAAAGCATTGTGCAAAGTGATTTACTCTACTTATTACTAATAATAGTTCTGTAAGTTGAGTTTTATTATTCTCATTCAGATATAACTATAAAAAATTCAGAGGTTAGGGGAAATGCTGAAGGTCATATATGTTGTCTAGATTATGTTGCCTCAGAGTCTCTGCAATATTATGGAGGACATGTCAATCCTGATGTGGAAAGAAAAACAACTTCTTTACTCAATAAAAGACCAAGCTCAGGGGTCCTTAAAAGTTGAATAATAAAAACTTGGTATTAATTATAAGGAAAGGAGAAGCCCAACAATTAAAAAAATATATAATGAATCAGTATTTTAAAACTAGAAATATAGCCAAATGTTGAATTAGCATGGTAAGAGACCAGCAGGAAATAAGTCAGGAAGTTATTTTAGTAATTAGACCACATATAACAAGGATTACAATGAGAATGCAGGATATTTATGATAAAACAAAACTTATAAAGATGTGTTCCTGCCAGGCCAGTGTGGGTCAGTGGTTGAGCATCCTTCTATGAATCAGGTTCAATTCCTGGTAAGGGCGCATGCCTGGATTGCTGGCTTATCCCCAGTAGGGGGCATGCAGGAGGTAGCTGATCAATGATTCTCTCATCATTGATGTTTGTATCTCTCTCTCTCCCTCTCCCTTCCTCTCTGAAATCAATTAAAAAAATTTTTTTAAAGACGTGTTCCCTATTTGCTTGCATATTCATCTTCATTGCCCAAGTCCTTTTGAAAAAAGGGTATTTTGCCCAGTGGGTGTTGGATTCTGGAAGAACTAAAACCCAAGTCTTTACACACGCCCACACCCACCACCACTACAGATGCTGTTGAGAGAAGTACTTGAAGAGGAGTTGGGTCTCTGTCAGTGCAGAGACACAAGTTTTCTATCTGAGTAATTGCAAGACCGTATCCATGATTACTTTATTTCTAGAGACAACAGTCATAAAGATGGGAGGTTCTTTAAAAACAACAAATATATGAATTCTCTCTGCAAAACTTCTGATACTCAGACTCTGCTTGAGCACTTCCAGCTGTGATTCTCATTCAGTGGTGGAATAACTCATTGTTGAAACAATGTCTCATAATTAATGCTCAAATAAATGGCAAAAAGGGAGGAAGGTCCCACTAACCAAATGCATTGTTTTCAATTTGTTTGGATCCAGATGGGAAAAAACCAACTGTAAATAGACATTTTTGAACTAACTGGGGAAAACTATTAATTTATTATTAAGAAATTACTATAGCCTGGCCGGTGTGGCTCAGTGGTTGAACATCGACCTATGAACCAGGAGGTCATGGTTTGATTCCGGTCAGGGCATATGCCCAGGTTGAGGGCTTGATCCCCAGTAGCGGGTTTGCAGGAGGCAGCTGATCAATGATTCTCTCTCATCATTGATGTTTCTATCTCTCTCTCCCTCTCACTTCCTCTCTGAAATCAACAAAATATATATATTTTTTTAAAAATTACTATTTTATTATTAAGTATAGTTACTATATGGGACTATATTTTAAAAAGTCCTCTGGTGGAGATATATATTAAGGTATCAATATTTATGGATATGAAAATATAATGTCTGAGGTTTTCTTTAAAATACAAACATACACAAAGTATTGGAAGGGATAACCTCCTTTCCATTTGATGTTTGAAAATTTCTAAATATTAAGAAGCAGCAACATAATTTAACAACAGAGTCAATAAATAAGGGAAAAGAAAATATGAAAACACTATCTCAAGAATAATGGCCCCAGAGAGCTTAGTACTGCCAGTGGTAATGGGGAAATGGAACAGCCAAGAGCCAGGGTAGAAGACTCACTGTTCACAGATGAACCTCACTTATGCGGATGGATGCAAAGTGAGTTTGCGAGTCAGTGTTTGTATGTGTTTATCTAATTTGGAAGGCAGCTCTCCAAAATATTCACAATGACTATCTCTATGTCCTGGAGTTCAACTTGATTTTTAATTTCACCTCTATATGCCTTTATGTTATCACATTTCAACAATGTGTATTTTTTTATCTTACAATCACAGGAGACATAAAACATATAAAAATGTATTAAAGGGTAACTTTTAAATGCTATAACTTCTAATTTTGCAACATTTGCCTTAGTTGGCTACAGAACATTCATTTTAAAATAAACTTCAATAGTTAACTGTCAACTATGCTTTCATTAAAAAAAAATATCTTTGAAGTAACAGATGCAATGGAAGATACAGAGGTTAGAAATGAAATTTTGTCAAAGAGCTATATCCCTAACACCAAGCACAACATTGAATACCTATTAGGGCTTCTATAAATAAACTAGAGGCCGGTGCACAAAAATTTGTGCACTCAGGGGGGTCCCTCAGCCCGGCCTGTGCCCTCTCGCAGT
>NW_005371516.1:58065-60257 GCF_000412655.1 Myotis brandtii
GGGCAGCTCCTGCATTGAGCGTCTGCCCCCTGGTGGTCAGTGTGTGTCATAGTGACCAGTCATTCCCAGTCTTTCTGCTGTTAGGGTCAATTTGCATATTACCCATTTATTATATAGGATGCTGAATGACTAAATGCATGCAGTCTTGTATTCATCCACTCATTACATAAAAAAAAACAGCTAATGCAGCACTCAGAGTTGAAATATTCAGAAATTTCTTTGCTAAAATCTTATCTAATTTCAGAAATCAATCTATTTCTGAAGGCATAGAAATTTTGTTTACTTATCAAAATTTTAGTTTGCTGGGCAATTATTGTATTAACTAGAGGCCTGGTGCACAAAAATGTGTATATCACGCTCACCCCAAGTTTTTATAATTGCCTTTTGCATACAAAGTACTATTGTTGACTTATTTTTTTTTACTTCTTCAAAAGTTATGCCAGCCTAATTATTGTCATTTTATATGTTTTGTTTCAGTTAGAATGCGGTATTTTTACATAGTAAAATGTAGAATGTAATGAACAAAATAAACTGACAAATAAAATAGATCCAGAGACAGGTGAGCATGCAACAGGCTGACGAATCTAGAGGGAAGGGAGGGGGCTGAGAAGAGACTAACCAAAGAACTTATATGCATATATGTATAACCCATGGACACAGACAAGAGTGCAGGGAAGGCCTGTGAAAGGGGTGGGAGCAGGGAGAGGGGTCAATGGGGGAAAATGAGGGACATCTATAATACTTTCAACAATAAAAATAAATTTTAAAAAAAGAAAAATGAAAAAAGGAACTCGGGCAGGACTGAATTGCAAATTGAATATCTATTTTTTAAAGTAACTCAGGAAGGAGCCATAATACTTCTTTTCTTTTTTAAAAGTATTTTAATATATTTTTATTGATTTGAGAAAAACAGGAAAGGAAAGGGAGAGAGAGAGACAAACACTGATGAGAGAGCAACATCGATTGGCTGCCTCCTGCATATCCCTCACTGGGGATCCAGCCTGAAACTTGGGCATGTGCCCTGACCGGGAATCAAATTGTGACCTCCTGGTTCATGGGTTGATGCTCAACCACTGAGCCACACCAGCCAGGCAATACTTTTCTTTTTACTTTATTTTAATTCCTCTTAGAATACCGGGAAACTCAGAGCTGTGAGTGCTTCTATGTTAAAATAAAATAAAATGTCTGATAATGAACACAAGTGTCTATAGAATGGCAACAAGGCTTTCTCACTTTCTTAATACATGCTTTTGCCCTCTCAGTGATAAATAATGAATGCTTAAACAGTGGACCGCTGAGGATACAAGCAAAAAATCTAGAGACATCTTAGGGGGAAAAAACTCCAAGAAATGTTATCAAAGTTTCCACATGCTTTCTCATATATTCCACCATTCCATTATAAAGCAATATACTCTTAATCTATCTTTCCTTGTCACTAACATGGCACAGACTAGAATCCTTATGGGGACACTGCAGTGAGATAATTGCATATCACAGAGTATGATTTTAGACTATAACAAAAATAATGCAAATTCTAACATAAACATCCTTTTGTACCAGCACATGCAGGTGGAAATTCCCAATTATTAAGAAAATTTGGTCTTATAACCAGTCATTTTATAGTCAATATGTTATGGTTACTGGCCTTATGTTTTCCTTTGGGAGATCAAAACAAAAGTACAATTTCTATGTATGTAATTTTATTAAATACTAGAGGCCCAGTACATGAATTCATGCACCAGTCCCTCGGCCTGGCCTGTGGGATCCAGCGGAAATGGCTCTCCGACATCCCCCAAGGGATCCCAGATTGCAAGAGGGTGCAGGTCAGGACAAGGGACCCCATCAGTGCACGATTAGGGCCAGGGAGGGATGTGGGAGGACTCCAGGGCGTGTCTGGCCCATCTCACTCAGTTCCGATCGGCTGGGCCCCAGAAGCAAGCTAACCTACCCGTCAGAGCATCTGCCCCCTGGTGGTCGGTGCACATCATAGTGACTGGTCGACCTGTCAACTATATGCTCCCTGGTGGTCAGTGCAAATCATAGCGAGCAGTTGAGTGGCCTTAGCATATCATTAGCATATTATGCTTGGATTGGTTGAAGAGATAACTGGACGACTAGACACTTAGCATATTAGGCTTTTATTATATAGGACTAGAAGCCCGGTGCACAAAAATTTGTGCACTCGGGGGGAA
>NW_005371516.1:61396-79000 GCF_000412655.1 Myotis brandtii
GGATGATGGCTGTTTGCAGCTGGTCACACCCCCTTCAGGGTGGGGGTCCCCACTGGGGTGCCTGGCCAGCCTGGGTGAGGGGATGATGGCTGTTTGCAGCTGGTCACACACCCTTCAGGGTGGGGGTCCCTACTGGGGTGCCTGGCCAGTCTGGGTGAGGGGCTGAGGGCCGTTTTCAGGCTGGCGGGTGACTGAAGCTCCCAATCTGTCCTTTTTTTCTTTTTTTTTTTTTTCTGGGCCAGCTTTAGCTCTGAGGCTTGGCTCCAGCTCTGAGGCCTCGGCTGCTGAAAGCAGGTATCTGGTTTGTTTGGGTTCTATAATTGTAACACTGTTGCAGTCCTGCTCACTCCAGCTCTGAGATCCCGGCTGGCTGAAAGCAGGGATCTGTGTTTGTTCTATAATTGAAACAATGTTGCGGTCCTGCTGGCTGAAGCCCGGCTGGCTGAAAGCAGGTTTCTGGGGTTTTGTTTAGCTTCTATATTTGTAACAATGTTTCTTAAACTTAAAGCTCAGAGCCCAGCAGCAGCAGGCAGGGAACATTGGCTTCCTCCGTCACTGAAGCAACCAAGCCTCATGTTCGCTTCAAGCTGTCGGCCGCCATCTTGGTTGGCAGTTAATTTGCATATCGCCCTGATTAGCCAATGGGAAGGGTAGCGGAGGTATGGCTAATTACCATGTTTCTCTATTATTAGATAGGATAGTACTCTCATGGGTAAGTATGGCTAATTTTTTAAAATTCTCTAAATACTGTCTATATTCTAGGAACTGGTATTTCTAGGCCCATATTAACATTCTCCTTGGCATAGGGAAGATTATAAAATTGTGATATAATTGATATCTTATATCACAAACAAAATTCTAATTTCCTACCCAGATTTATAATTAGATATAGCTTAGAATCATTACTCTTCATGCAATTTTCCCCAAATAAATGTAGATAGAATATATTTTTAAATAACAGACTTGTGCCGAAACCGGTTTGGCTCAGTGGATAGAGCGTTGGCCTGCGGACTGAAAGGTCCCAGGTTCGATTCTGGTCAAGGGCATGTACCTGGGTTGCGGGCACATCCCCAGTAGGAGATGTGCAGGAGGCAGCTGATCGATGTTTCTCTCTCATCGAAAAAATAAAATAAAATAAAAAATAAAATAAATAAATAAATAACAGACTTGAATTTTTACTTATTGTAATGTAGAATAGTTGCAAATTTTTGTTTGAGATGCTTTCTCTGATCTTCCAAATTCATACTAATAGTTTGTTTTGGGATAGAATACAAGAAACACTGAAGTAAAAGGAAATGATATTTTTAAACAATGCAAATAGAAATTATGCACTCTCATGCATTCTCTTTTCCCTGTTTTAGTTTAGGACAAAATCATTTCCAGTGTAATATATGTAGCCAACTCTAACCAAGGTTTCTAACCTAAGCTACATGCAAATTACCAGTAAGAAAAATCACCTTTAAAAAATCTATTGATTTTAGAGATGGAGGGAGGGAAGAAGAAAGAGAAAAAGAGAGAGAAACATTGACTTGTTGTTTCACTTATGTATTCATTGGCTGCTTCTCATATGTGCCCTGCCAGGGATCAAACCCACAGCCATAGTATATTGGGATGAGGCTCTAATAAACTGAACTCCCTGTCCAGGGCCCCCCAAAAGTCACTTTTTAAAATGGAATTCAGTATGTAACTCTGCCACTGATTTTTCATCTAAATTTTCTATCATTGTGATAATTAGCCATATTGATAAAGGTAAAAACAACTTCCTACCTTTTATTTGAACCAAACTTTCAATTGGCATTTGCCAAAAAGATACTAACAAGTTTCCTGCTTCAACTTTCTATTTTATATTCTTGACACCAGATTTTAGAGTTAGAAAATAATCAGAAAGTATTCAGGAAGAAACACATAGATCACAGAAAATTCTCAAAGAAAAGTTAATATTTTGGATAAAAGTAAATCTCATGATTACAGAATATCTGAACAACTCTAAAAGGAGTACAGGTTACTAACCATCTCTCCTTATGAAGATACAGCGTATAGGTTTGTCTTCCTAAATCAGGGAAGGGATAACCAGAAAGGTTCTTTACTAGACACACAATAAACTTTAAATAAGTTAGTTTCTGGTTCCCCTGGACTTATTAAAAACAGACAGTAATAATAAAAACAACAATAAAAGTGTTTCTGGCATCTGTTTATGTTTTACTACATACAAATAGCATTAAATAAATGCATTTCCTCTGTTTTATTTCTTTGTCTTTGTGTTTGTTGAAGAAAGATGCCCTCCAGCACTTAAGTTATTTCTCAATTAATGAATTTTCAACTGTCAAGCTAAACTGCGAAATATCAACATTTGAAAAACTCTCTTAACTATGTATTGTATTTAAAATTATATTCACCATTCCTAAGTTATTAGAAATTTTCTACTCTGTGAAAAATTTAAAGTAACATATTGAGAAATGAGAGAAGCATTTGGGCAAATCTCTGGCTTACAAAGAGTATCTTTCCACATGTGCAAAATAAACTGCATTTAAAGCCAAGCTTTGTTTTAGAAGAATGCTTACATAGCTTTCAAAATATGTGTTTTAACTGTCATAATTTTGCTGACAAAAGGGGAAATTCATATTACAGATGTTGAGGAAAACACTATAAAGAATTCAAAGGTTGTAATAGTGCTAATGAACACTTTAATTTAGAAGAAAAATGTAGGGGGAAGATGAGAGAAGAGACGTACAAAAGGAGGAGGAGGGCTGAGGGTGGCTGAGGGTCTGACTTTGTATGCACTCCTATTCACGAGTAATAAAGGAGAAAAAAATGTGCTCTCAGGATTATAGTCTTGCCTCTAGATCTCAATAATGCTTTATATCTAAATGTTAAAGAGCCAAGAACACATTACTACAGAGAAATACATGAGAACATTAAAATATATGAGGTATATATTTCAAATCAGTTGGCAGTCAGAATTTTTAAAACATGTCAACATGGAAATTGCTGGCAAGGTCGTAATTAAGCTATTAAAATATCAAATGAAGCTCCTTGCTGAAGTAAGAAAGGGTTAGACAAGCAAACCAAAATGAAAACTTACACTGGAATGACATGAATGAAATTTATTTTCAAGGAAAAGTACTTGAGGTTCTTAAGACTATTGAGATTGACTCTAAAAATCATTTACCACAAAAATATTTGAAGTGCATTTTACTGTGGTTCAATGAATAAGCGAAAAGTTCAAACTTTGATTTTCATAACATATAATCATTAAATTCAACTACAGTGAAATATATTAAGGTGAAATGTTCTATACATCAAAACCTTGTGCCACCCTAGCCAGTTTGGCTCAGTGGATAGAGCATTGGTCTGAGGACTGAAGGGTCCCAGGTTCGATTCTGGTCAAGGGTATGTGCCCAGTCATCATTGATGTTTCTATCTTTCTCTTCCTCTCCCTTCCTCTCTGAAATCAATAAAGATATATCTATATATATGTATATAGATATATAATTAAAAAAACAAACAAAAACCTTGTGCCATATCTATAATAATAAAAGCGTAATATGTAAAACGACCAAACAGCAGAACGACCTTCCAGACGACCACACTATGACATGCACTGGCGCCAGGCCAGCCAAGGCAGGTGTGATGTGATTGGTTGGGGGGCCCAGTGATCACCCCGCAGAGGGAGGCTCAGGCCACCCTCTGCAGGGTGATCAATGGGGCGGGGGGGCACTCCGGGAACTGGGGTTGTGTGGTGGTGGACTCGGGAAGCGCCTGGCCAAGGTGGGTGCGGAGGGTGGGGGTGGGGGAGACCAGGGCCGGGAGACAGCCAGGGCCATGAGGTCCCCAGCAGCTGGGGCTGCGAGGCAGCTGGGGTGCAAAGGCCTACCTTGCACAAATTTCGTGCATCGGGCCTCTAGTCTATAATAATAAAAGCATAATATGCTAATTAGACTGGACGTCCTCCCGGATGACCTTCCAGACAAAGCCAGGGTTGCGAGGGAAGCCCGGGTCCCGGGGCCTGCCAGCGGCCTGAGGGAAGCCGGGTCCAGGGCGCCAGAGGGAAGTCGGTGCAGGCAGTCGGGGAAAGGAAGGCCTACTCTTGCATGAATTTCATGCATCTTGAGAGAGGTACTAATATAACATCACACAAAAACATTGTCCTATGTATCTCTTCATCTGGCTGTTCATCTGTATCCTTTATCCTTTAGTAAACTGGTAAACCTAAGTGTTTCTCTGAGTTCTGTGAGCTGCCTGAGCAAAGTAATCAAACCTGGGGAGGAAGTCATGAGTGCTTCTGATTTTTAGCAAATCGAACGGAAGTTATGGGTAACCTGGGGACTTACTACTTGCAGTTGGCATCTGAAGCATGGAGGGCGGCAGTCTTATGGGACTGAGCCCTTAACCTGTGGGATATGATGCTATCTCTGGGTAGAGAGTATCAGAAATTAGTTAATTTTTGGACATCCAGCTGGTGTTGCAAAAGAATTGCTTCATGTGAGAAAAGGCCTCCATATGTTAGGTGACCAAAAGTAAAAAATTTTTTAATATATTTTATTGATTTTTTTTACAGAGAGGAAGGGAGAGGGATAGAGAGTTAGAAACATCGATGAGAGAGAAACATCGATCAGCTGCCTCCTGCACACCCCTACTGGGGATGTGCCCACAACCAAGGTACATGCCCTTGACCTGAATCGAACCTGGGACCTTTCAGTCCGCAGGCCGACGCTCTATCCACTGAGCCAAACCGGTTAGGGCCAAAAGTAAAATTTTTGTATGAAGAGTAAAGAAAACACACAGGAGAGAAACATGAAAGGGAAGAACTGGTTTTTTTGCTACATGGAAAGAAAAAAAATCTAAGTTTTTCCTACACACAGGTATTAACTTAATGGGGTAGATATTGGCATCCTTAGTTACAGATGAGGAAACAAAGGACAGGTTAGGTAATTTGCCCAAAGTCACGGGGGCAGAGAAGATCAGTAAGCTAGACTCTCAAGCTTGAGCCTAGAGACGTAGAGTGAAAAGCTCTTCTACATCAGACAGACATTATTCTAATTCTACTCCATAATTTACTCACTTAAGAAAGTTACATAACCTTTTTTAGACTCACTTACAAGCAAAGTGGAGATAATAGAACCTTTGTCAGAGAGATGTTGGGAAGGAAAATGAGATTCCATTGCACATCACACAAATATAGACTTCTATTATGTGCAAGGCACAGTTCTAATTACTGGGAACTATAGCAATCAATGGAAAGGCAAATTTTTTTTCATGGAGTTTATGTCCTCAAGAAAAAAAAGAACAAGCAATTAACCAGTATACAAATTTCATGAACTGGGGAAGACTTCTCTCAATTCCCAAGGATTTACAACTTCAGGGACACATCTATTTCCAAGCTCCCTCATCATCAAACAATGCTTCTGTTTTGCATTGTTAGCCCTTTTGGGAAACAGTCCCCTTTATGATTTTCATTGTAACAACCAAAATTACACATAGTACACCTTTGTGGTTTTAAAAAATTAGGCATCCTCTTAATAAACAAAGCAGAGAGATGATCATTTATCATTACACCTCTATTAAAAAAGCTAAAATCAATTTTATAAAAAGAAAACTAATGCTAAGTGTTGGAAGGATATGTTAAGAGTGTAAATTAATACAATAATTTGGAAAAATTTTGGCAGTAGCTACTAGAGCTAAGCATTTATAAATGCTGACAGGTATAATTAATGAAAAAGAAATCAGAGTTCTACCCTTGAGAATACTAATATATTTATACTTGATATAAATGTACACATGGGATCCTATACTGTAATGAGAATGAACATTCTAGAACCATGATAAAATATGGTTGACTCTCACCAACATACTATTGACCAAAAGAGCCAGATTCAAAAGTGTATGTGTAACATAAGTCCACTTATATCCAATATGAGAACAGACTAAACTAATCTATCTGTTAGAAGTAAGAAGAATGCTTAAGCATAGATGATGAGGGCTTTCCAGTTGCTACTAAAGTTAGGTTTAGTTGATAATGTTCATTTTGTGAAAATTAATTGAACTATACGTCTATTATATGTGCAAATTTCTGTATGTGTATTATATCTTAATAGCAGTTTTTTAAAGTTATAAAATTGCCTATAATTTTCTTAAGTTTTGTTCAAAACCAAAATATTGCATTGGTACTTCTCACTAACTAGAAATATGAATTATATTATTACCCTATTTGCCTTACTTTTAGCCATTTCTATAAAAATAATCTGTTCTTTTTCAATAAAACTAACTTTAAAACTATATGGAAGATTTAAATATTTTTAAATTCAAAAATGTTTAAAGCAATAATTTTTTTCATTAATTATACCTGTCAGAATTTATAAGAAAATATGTGATTAGTTTTAAAAAAACATGTGCTTAGTCTACTCTGAAAAAAGTGTGATCAGTGTAAAAAAATTTATCATGTCTCATTTTGAAAATGTTCAATAGTACTCTACTATCCACAGGGAAAAGTTTATTTTTTAACACTCTAAAAATAATAGTTCACAAAATGACCTTTATTGGTGTTTTCAGTATCAACTCCCTTAACTCTTTATTTCATTCATTTGCATATTAAGAAACTACTGTATGAGGGTTTATATATATGAGAAGTTATATAGAGAGAGGTAAATAACAGAGGCAAGATCCCTTTATCCAGTGGGAATACAATCTAATGGAAATGACCTATAATAAGAAAAATCTATACATAAGGGGTCTACATGCCTTACCACCACCGCCCTCCCCCCACACCCAACCACCACCAGCACTTATGTACTCGTGGCTAATGGAAGAAATTCAGAAGATGCTCTTAATTTTTTTTCTGTTATATGCAGCAGAAACTGATCCTGAATAATATATGTGGGAAACATGGTAAATTTAAGAAGGGATTATTAAAAATAAGGTAGCCACATAGTCAAAATTATTCAAGAACATGTATGAAATATCCCAGTTGCACCTGGAAGGGATTTGAGAGGTAGGACTGGATTCTAATGATTCTGGTAATAGATATTGAGTCAAAAGCTGCTGTTAGCTGCCTTTATTCTACTATAAATGAATTCCAAGTGTTATATGGTATAAAAATGTATACTATCTAATAAATATAAACAAAAACTCTTGAGAAATTACCAAATGGATTGTGGTCCTCATTCACTGAAAATCCAGTTCAACCCTACTGCAAAGAAGACATCTTAGATCTGAAATATCAGATAAGTATCCCTTAAGACTAAGCATCAAAATATGTCAATCTGTCTCTACTGCATTATTTTGAAGTACACTATTTTCATTGTTGTACTAGCCATCTCAGTCTGCCATAAGAAAATATCATATTCTGGATGGATTAAACAATAGATATTTATTTTCTCACAGTTCCAGAGGCCAGAAGTCCAATTTCAGGGTGCCAGCATAGTCAGCTTCTGGTGACAGCTCTCTTCCTGGCCTGCAGATGACTGGCTTCTCCCTAGATCCTCACATGAATGATATGGACAGAGAGCTCTCTCTCTTCTCTTTCTTATAAGGTCACCAACTTCATAGTTTTAAGATCCTACCATCTCAACATTGTGAGTTAGAGCTTCAACATATAAATTTGGGGTGGAGGGGGACACAATTCTGTGCACAGCATTTATACTTTGTAAGTTTAGAATATTGAGCCATACTGATGAGTGCTGACAGCAGTATTAACTGTATTGATGCTTTAAGGTGTTAATGAGCCTATGTGTTAGTTTTCTCCTTTAGTTTGAGGAACATGCTGAGTTAATCAACCAATTACACCAGAAAAGTAAACTATATATCTGTACTCAGAGGTCAGAAGGAAAAAATATAAGAATATGAGAACTGTTTTCTAAGACATGGTTGTTTATCTGCTCTATCCTATCTAATAAAGACAGAATATGCAAATTGACCATCACTTCGTGACAAAGATGGTGGCGCCCACAGCCAATAAGGAGGGAATATGCGAATTGACGTGACAAAGATGGCAGCAGCTGGGCCGGGAAGCAGGCGTTCTGCCTCGCTCCGGCCACTCCAGACCTCTGGGCAGCATGCAAAGGCAGAAGGTGGCTCCAGGCCGGAGCAAAGGCAGGAAGGCAGCTCCGGCCAGAGTGAAGGCGGTGCCAGCAGCCAGGGGAAGGAAGGCCTATTCTTGCATGAATTTTCGTGCATCAGACCTCTAGTTAATTATAATCTGCCAATACCTATTGTCCTAATTTCAAAATTAGATAATTTTAATTACCTATTTAAAAAAGGATTCATATTTAAAATTTTTCTCTAAAGAATATTAATCAATAAAAAACAAAGACTCTTCATGCTCTTGTTTTTTTTAAATAAAAAATAACTCTTTTAATCTTTACATTACTGTTAGTTGTTTATGTGAAAAAAAATGACAACCTCTCTTTTGTTGATTTTTCCCCTCTAAATTTTGTCCCCATGCCCGAAATACACATTTCTTCATAAGGGGAAAAAATGAAAGTATTAAAACAGAGATAAGATTAAAGCAGTATTTTATTACTTTAAGTTTATCTTCTCATTATTCAAGATCAAATATAATAGGCAAACAAGCTTTGAGAAATGCAACAAACCAATAATTTATAATTTCCTTAAGGAATGGAAATGCTGAGGAGCTTTTGATACTTTAATGGAAAAAAATAAATCTAACATGAACACAATTTACAAAATGTTTCCACAAAATAGTATTCAGTAAATTATTCTACACAACCTCACATTTGTCATAAGTCATGGCTATTTTCTTAAGCATATTTAAATGCCATCTTATTTTCCAAACTTCCTTTTTTTGGGTCAGGTTTCATTTTAGCAGTAAGGCTCATCTCATTTGCTCTCCCATGGAATGCTGTATTTTAGCTCTTTTCATTCATCTATAAACCATCTTGAATCAACAAATTAATTCATCTGCTGTGCTTTTACTGTCTAAGATGCATTTGGCAAAGGTTCCCAATTAAATTATTAAAAATTATTATATACCCCCCCCAAAGTTCTGAAATATGCATACCACCATTTGAACAAATGCACATTTGAGGAAAATTCTCTTAAAGTGAAGATTTCTGTTTCCTATAAATAATGTCTTTCAACTGGTCAACAGAAAGACCAAATTTAATCTTACTAATTTTCAGTTCCATTTTGCTTTTCAGAAGGAAGGTACTCAGGATATATTAGAGTGAATTGATTTTGTTTTGTTCTACTTCTCAATTATCTTCTTAGTGTTAACCTCTCAACACTTAGACTAGTAATCAATTAATTTCCTGTATACCAATGCTGCTAAATTACTATCAGAGTAAATTATAAATAGTAGAAACTACTAGCAGAAACTATCCAGAAATGCAAAAATTACTTCCATTTGATCAGAAAAATTCCTAAACTGGGTTTATTAATGTTACTACTATTTCAGCATTGAAGTTAATGGCTGACAAAGTTAAACATAAATACCCTAAAATGCTCAAGAATGATTCTGACCATACCTGAAGAAGGCAGGTGATTGGGACATCAGTAATCTCAGCAGTACATGATTGGATACATAAGTGCAAAAGTCACATTTAAGAGGTTAAAAGAAGTCTCCTAATTACTTGTGCTTAATGAAGCTATCAGCTATAATCCAGTTGTACAGTATTGCCTTTTTATAAATTGTCTTCAGTTACATAAAGTGGTTCTCATAAGGTAAAGAATTTAAGATGAATTCTTTAGCAGGAGACAAAAACCGATGCTAATAGAAGCAGCTTCCTTAGACAAGAGCTTCTTGATTTCAATAAAGCTCCAAAACAGGGTCATATTGTTCTCTGCTTTGAGCTGAATTCTATTGGCATATCTTAGCAAAGGGACCTAACTAGGCTTTTCAAAGTTGTGATATAAACAACTACACAAATTCTCTGCATAATAAACATTTAGACGGCATGTTTGGACTATTATCTGTTACACCTGAAGAAAATACTATTTTGTATTTTGCTGAATAATGGCAGAGAAGAGACAGGAAAATGCAAACATTTAATTAAATCTTGTCATTAGAAAATATGGGCACAATAACTGGCAATCAGCTCTCCCTTTCTTCCTATCCCTTAATTTGACCTGGAAATTCTGTACATATCAGCAAACTGGTATGTGTGTGCATCACACAAATTGGTTATATTTTACACAGTCCCTTCATTATTTGATGATATTATATAAGCAATCTACTAACTGTCAGGCATTCTGCTAGGTGCTATGATATATGATGAATAAAACCTTGTACTGATGAAGCACAGTTTATGTAAACAGATATTAATAAGAACATCGATAACATATAAATATATATTTAAAATCTTGATGACTGCTATAAAGATAAAGTGTTAGAATAGTAGTTGAGTATTAGAATAGTGGTTACTGGGGTGAGGGGCACTTTTTTACATGTATATTTTATTTCACTTTAAGAAGTTGAAGTATTTTTTGATATAGCTAAGTGGAAATGTCAACTAGAAAACTGGATGCATAAGTTTGAGTTATTTAAAAATGTTCTGGGTTAGCACATAAATGATCACATTTATGCATGTAGATGGTATTTACAACCATAGAAGTGAATGATAAAAACTGAAGTTCATTGTTGTCTTCCAATACTATACCCATAAGAAATATTTATGTCAAAATCAGATGTTAATCAAGATTACATTATTTAACTCAAATTCTGTCTTTTAGTAAATGTGCTATTCAAATAACAAGCATATCTAGTGATTCCTACCTCTGTCTCTAAGTGGTATCAATGGAGATAAAGGAAATTTAAAATAAAATATTTTTATTTGAAAGGAGAAAATACTGATGGGGCCACTTTTCAACCTAGTCACTTCTAGTTCTTTGACATTAAGTTATTGCAAATAAAATTAAAGGGTCAAATTAAGTAACTGGGGGTTCAACAATAACAAAACTCAATTTCTAATGTTTCCCTTAAACAAACATCTAAGGCCCTAACCAGTTTGGCTCAGTGGATAGAGCGTAAGCCTGTGGACTGAAGGGTCCCAGGTTCGATTCTGATCAAGGGCATGTACCTTGTTTGCAGGCACATCCCCAGGAGGGGGTGTGCAGGAGGCAGCTAATCGATGTTTCTAACTCTCTATTCCTCTCCTTTTCTCTCTGTCAAAATATCAATAAAATATATTTTTTTAAAAATCTAAGAATATTCATGGTAGAATAAATAATGCTAAGAAAAGTTGGTCCCAAAATTATGGGCGCAATCTTATAAAATTAGGAATGACTCCTAGCCCTGAGGATAGCCTTCACATGAGTACAGGACTGGGTTTGAATTTGAACATCCACCAGTATCTAGTAGTTCATACAGTTATATAGTCTCTCAAAGTTTAAATTTTTATACTTGTGAGATGTTGCTAATAAGTCTCATTTTGTAGGATTAATATAAGGATTAATTTGTTGTGATAATGTTCATAAAATACTGAGATTTAGTAGAACCCATACAATGATTAATTTTAACTTTCCTATTTTAAAACTCAAGAATATGAAGACCAAGAGACCTGACCAAATTTTAAACCACAATTAAGTCCTGCTAATTCTCAATGAAGTGATTCTTCTAAAATTCATACTACTCTGCTATTTAGAACAATCTTGATTTTAATGATCTCCACTATGAAGAAAAGCATGAGGATACAAAATTAAGCTATATTTGTGGTTACGAAAATGTTTCTTTCACTTAAAAACAACTAATGCTTCTTCATTATATATATGACTGCACATGCCACCCTGAAATATCTAGAAGAAACAGCACAACTGAATCTGAAATTAGAGAACTAATGACATTAACATTATTCTGTGTTTCTCCACCCATGACTCTCTTTAAACCATCTCAGCAATCTTCAGGGGCAATTACTATCTTGATACTTTGCTTACCTTAAGATTTCCTGACCCCTGACATATAAAGGACTGACCCTTCCAATATAGATTTTGATTGAATATTTATACTGCTTAATAAATAAAGCATGCCAGGGATATTATAATAACTCATAGACAAAATTTCAAATATAACCATTATCCTTAAGATTTCTAGTTATAGCACATATATTCTGAAACTATATATTTTTCATGTATATTTCAAAGTGGAAATATATATTTCATTTTTCAACATGTATTTAAAGGCTCAAGACATCCAACTAAGATTACTGAATATGCCAATATATGCAACATGATCCAACATAATGCATTCTTTTACAGACCTTTGTGCAAACTATTTTTTTAATATATTTTATTGATTTTTTACAGAGTGGAAGGGAGAGGGATAGAGAGTTAGAAACATCGATGAGAGAGAAACATTGATCAGCTGCCTCCTGCACACCTCCTACTGGGGATGTGCCCACCAAGGTATATGCCCTTGACCTGAATCGACCCTGGGACCTTTCAGTCCGCAGGCCGACGTTCTATTCACTGAGCCAAACCGGTTAGAGCTGTGCGAACTATTTTTATAGAAGTGTTTCCTTAGCAATGAACCTACTATATATTTATCAAGAAAATGGATCAAAAAGCAGCTGGAGAAAACTTTAATGTACTCAAAAATCTCTATATTAGTTATCCTAATCCAACAAATTTCTAGGGTTCATATTTCTAAAAATGAACTTGGCTGTTCAAAGAATTAGCTGATATCTCTGATAAAATGTGTTTGCCTTATTGATAATGTTACCCTCTGGCCTGGTTTTAACCAACTATGTTACTGGGCTTTGCTGACTGGATTTCAAAGTGACCAAGCTCACTACACTTCAACAGATGAGATCAATATGACAAGGCCACACACAGCTGGGCTCCTGCTCATCACTTTATCAACTGACAAAGCACCACTTGTACAGAAGTAACAGCAAAAATATGACCCTAAGAGAGGAAATATAGAAACCACTGCCTGCTCTAAAGGTATAGAATTACCAATGAATTTAACAGTTGCTTCTTGTCATTGTTTTGAATGGCAGCTATTTGAAAATTATCATTTGCAAAAGTTCCATGTGGACTGAATTCATAATTGTTGCAAATGTTCAGTGGAAGTTCACTGATCCAAGATGAATCAGAACTTCAAATTAACTCAGCTGGGTCATCAAAATTGGTGTGTATAGCAGATCCAAAAGCATCCAATCTTAAATTCTGATTTTAGCTCTCTCTAATAACTACTATTCTTTGAATACTTCTCATTGACTGAATTTAACTTGGAGCCATTATAGAAAAGGGATCCTGGGAATTTTATTTCTAGGATTCTCCTGGAAGAAGGGACAATATAGCAGGGTTAGCAATCATTCCTAGTGTATTACAAAAACCTAGCAGAGTAACCAAGTGCTAGCTTACACATTTGATAATAGGGCTTCTGACTATTATCCACAGTGGATAATAGTGCTTCTGACCTATGAAAAAAATTGTCCCACTTTATTCATAAAGAATAGCAAATGTTAACAAAGATTTAAAAGATCAATAAAACTTGGTGTTGTTTTTCACCATTGTTTAAAATGGCATCTGACATCAAAGCAGTAGCTCAGCGAGGATGTTAAAGGGTAACTAACACATGCAACTGTCATAGAGTAGTCAATAAATAAATGTCCACTAAGTTTTATCCTGATAATGTAAAAAATACCATTAATTGCATTTCCCAATTTGAAAAATGTGAACATATTTTTTTACTCTATAATTGTTTTATATAAAAATGGATTTTAACTTTGCTCACTATTTTTTAAAATATGTATTTTTTATTGATTTCAGAGAGGAAGGGAGAGGGCTAGAGAGATAGAAACATCAATGATGAGAGAGAATCATTGATCAGCTGCCTCCTGCATACCCCACACTGGGGATGGAGCCAGCAACCTAGGCATATGCCCTGACCGGGAATCGAACCATGACCTCCTGGTTCATAGGTTGACGCTCAACCACTGAGCCACACTGGCTGGGCTTTGCTCACTATTTTGTATTATGATAGTCACACTCCCCACCATTTCCCATTTCCTAAACCAAATCATTCATAAAAGATTATGAAGATGCCCAGCTGCAGTGGCTCAGTGGTTGAGCATCTACCTATGAACCAGAAGGCCATGATTCAATTGCTAGGTTGCAGGCTTGATCCCCAGTGTGGGGTGTGCAGGAGGCATCCAATCAATGATTTTCTCATCATTGATGTCTCTCTCTCTCTCTCTTTCTCTCTCTCTCTCCCCCTCTCTCTTCCTCTCTGAAATCAATAAAAATATTTTTAAAATGTTATGAAGAAAGGTGTATAATACATTTTAAAGTGGTTCCCATTTTAATAATCTAAAGTAAGTCAAGAATTCAGGAATTCTCAATTATTTAGAAGTATTAATTTTTCAAAATACCTGTACTTTCCAGCAATGCAAAAGGACTGGTTAGCATATATTATTCAAATGTCAATACCAGCTCAAATATTAATATGGAGAACTATTATAATTTACTATCATAATGGACATGAATAATCTGCCATCATAAACCAAGCAAATGAAGCAGACATTTCTCTGGAGCTGTTTAAAAGTTCTTGACTTCAGGAGCAGTATTTGTTTATCTTTGTGTCCCGAGGGCCTCTAACACAGTGGCTATCACATGACATTATAGATGATGAATAAACTCATAAAATGAATAATGGTACTTCATTTGGAACAGTGGAGGAATAGGATGCAATTCCTGTTACATCCACATAATATGATTATATCACTTTCCTTCTCACTTTAAGACCCCAGAAAGGAGATAAAAATCCCAAAACAAAACGATGAAAATAAAGTTATATCAGATAATTTTAAAAGAAAAATAGCAGTTAGTAAAGATAATATTTGGTAATGATTGGGTCCAGGTTTAAGCAAAGATGAAAAGAAAAAAGTAAATAAGAAATAAAGAGCCGAAACCGGTTTGGCTCAGTGGATAGAGCGTCAGCCTGCGGACTAAAGGGTCCCAGGTTCGATTCCGGTCAAGGGCATGTACCTTGGTTGCAGACATATCCCCAGTGGGAGATATGCAGGAGGCAGCTGATCGATGGTTCTCTCTCATCGATGTTTCTAACTCTCTATCTCTCTCCCTTCCTCTCTGTAAAAAATCAATAAAATATATTTTTTAAAAAAAAGAAATACAGAGGAAGATGAAATAAAGTAGGATATATAAATGGTAGGTACCAGGAGTGAAGAATAGTTTCCACATTTTATAATGGTCAATAATAAAGATTAGTGAATAATTTAGACTAAAATAGCAGGCTTTTGTTAACTAGAGGAAGAAGCAGCAGATACCAGAATATATGTGAAAGAGAAAATGTAAGACCATTCAGAAAAATTAAAGTTCTGATGCATATTATTTATAAATACATTGTACAGAGACTAATAGCCTACAGTGTTTTTAAAATAACAATTGGATATGTAAATCCACTTTTATAAAAATATTTTAAAATGTAGTAATTGGTGGCTATTTCTAAAAAGTGAATAATCATATCTGTTTATGAAAATATTCATTCTTTGAGGACACCAGCCCTGGGTGTTTTTATATTACTTTTGTCAACATTAACCAGAAATTGCTCCCAAAAGACTCAGAGATTTACATGACTATGAAGATAATCTTCATTATTCTCAAGGAATTCATAGCATGAGTGTTCTTAGCGAAGTTTTGTAGATTATCCTGTTATACTGTCCTTCCTTCATAAATAAAAGCATCTATAATTTTAGTTCTAAATTATCTATCTTGAAAATTTGAAAAAGAAACGAATGCTTGAGAAAGGTATCTATAAACATTCCTATTTGACATACAACATAAAATATACAATGATTGGAGTGGGAATGAAGAAAGCAAGACTCTTAGTAAAGCAGGAGACACACATTATAGATGATGAATAAACTCATAAAATGAATAATGGTACTTCATTTGGAACAGTGGAGGAATAGGATGCAATTCCTGTTACATCCACATAATATGATTATATCACTTTCCTTCTCACTTTAAGACCCCAGAAAGGAGATAAAAATCCCAAAACAAAACGATGAAAATAAAGTTATATCAGATAATTTTAAAAGAAAAATAGCAGTTAGTAAAGATAATATTTGGTAATGATTTGGTAATCATCTAGATGTGTGTCTCCTGGTTTACTATTTTGAGGACAACACTGAACAAATTATTATTTTTAATATGTTTTAATTAATTTGAGAGAGAGAGGCAGGGAGAGGGAGAGAGAGAGAAATGAAACATTAATGTGAGAGAGGTGTGAGAGAGAAACATCAATCAACTGCCTCCTGCACGCCCCCATCAGGGATCAGGCCTGAAACCTGGGCTTGTTCCCTGACTGGGAATCAAACCAGTGACCCTTTGGTGCATGGGACAGTGCTCAACCAACTGAGCCACACCAGCCAGGGCTGAAAAATTTATTTTATAAAAATGATTTGGTTGAACTGAATGTCTTTCCTATCCTTCCTATTATTCACGAAAAAAAAATCTAGAAACTGAAGAGAAGCAAACGGGCATAATGCCTTTCATTGCCTGTTAATATGAGACAATTTTTAACATAGCCTCGGGCAGGGAAAGGCGAATGCTCTTGTGTTACAATAAGGACACAGTTATTAGTTATTTGTTTGTTAAAAATAAGGTCAAAGTTATGTTAATAGAAGGAATATGAATTTCTCCTAGAGACCAGCTGAGGACCTTTACAAATAAATGAATCATCACAGTGGGAGGTGTGTTTGATTTTAGATACTTTTTTTGAAAATAACTTACAGCCTGAAGTAAAAACACCTACCCTACTCCATAATCAATTTCCTCTCTCTAAATGGGAAACAAAGTCATCATTATGCTTCTCCAACAGAGCCAGAAGACAGAAACACTAACACAAAAGATCCTCCTTCTGCAGGGCCAGCAGAAAACCTTCAGGATAGGGGAGGAGAGGGAATAACTTTCAGCAGGTCATTTCAGCTGCAAAATTGAATAGAAACAATGGATACCTGAAAACAGAAGGGTTGGGAAATCCTGTGTGTTGGAGGGTGAAGAGCTCAGATTAAAAGGGAAAGAAGCTAAAAGGAGAGGACTGAGGAAAGGGGCAGAGAATGGGGGAATTATAGCATAAGTTGTTCAGCTAAGCCACCTACCTCATCATCTATGCAACTAAGTCTGAAAACTTTGGGTCAACTACCTGAAGCCTACAGTAAATTCTTTAGATTTCCCTTAATATTCTGCATATTCATTTCAGTGCTTATAACTGAATCTAGAGAAGAGAAGGTTGTAGCCCCATCACTATGCTGACAGTCATCAGCAAACTTTGGCAGCATCCTAGATGTGATGTACTGATAATGAGTGAGATCTACCCACAGGCCAAGTTAGGCAATTCAGTCCTCCCACTGTCACTCTTTTTCTAAAAAATGGCTTGAGGCAATAGAGGTTGGCAAGAAAAGGAAAGCAACATGACATGAATTATGAAGAATGTTATTTCTCTTGAAATATAACTATTACAACATCAGATTCCTAAAGCAAAATAGGAATCACCAGAAAGATTTCATCCCTAGCTATGAACTCAAAATATCACAGTTACAAGTTTGCAAATAGGATGATGAACTACATTGAAATAAATAATAACACAGCATGAAAATAATAATAGTAATAATAATACAGCATGGA
>NW_005371516.1:79102-93354 GCF_000412655.1 Myotis brandtii
GGGGCATATTAAAAATAATAATAAAAATAATTTAAAAATAATAATAATACAAAACCTCAAGTAAGAAAGAAGTAATATCAATTAAGAAAAGGCAAAATAAAACCTGGAAACTGTAATATTCCCAGGTTTTCAGGAGACTATAGTAGCTTTCAACACTACTTTTGAGTTGCTCTTATATGTTATTAACATTCAATGAGAGATCATGCCCAGAGTCAGCTGCTCCAAGGCAAGGACCTTAAGTGACATATTTTAGCACAATGCACACTTTTTAACATCCAATTTAAAAAAACACCTAGAGTAAAAGAGTAGGAAAGACAAATCATGACAGAAACATAAAAAAGACTAGCAAAATTTAAAATGTGAGCGTCCAATTTTATAAAATTCCACTCAAGTTGGTAGAGTTGCAAGTGCATATGGAAATATAAAATTTTATAATTTTTGTCAAAATAATTAAATACAACTTAGAGTCACTCTGTATGGCATGTAGAGTATGTACATAAACAAATTCAATGTGGAACTAATTTAATGTGTCAGCAGAGAGAAATCATTATAAGCAAAAGCTCAGTATTAAGGTTTCTCTGAATATATGTTAATCATGAGATCAAGGAGTTAGAACTAATGAGTAGTGTGCCCGGGGCTGTGACTGTGTATGGAAGCTATTGTACTGAAGAAAATAGATACAGGAGATGGGAAGAAAGTCAAATTTTTTCAAGGTTTACTAGTTGAAACAATCTAAAAATTGAATTTTTATCTAGACTTTCTTTAGACATAAAAATACAGTTGAAAAATAAACATAGAAATACAGTTGAAATTTTGACAGAAAGTATTTTTAAATCCAGATACACTAAGGAACAGGAAAGCAGAATACTATGATCAATTTGTCAGTGCATTCCACTATTCCCAAATTTTTACTATCTCAGAAAATGTGTTTATTTTCAGGGCTGTCTTACATATTAACTTATGAGCTATGTTTGTACTCCTTCTGACTTGTGAAGGGTAAGGTTTATAAGCAAAACAAGATAGGAGAAATAATATCAATAAAAGCAGAAAGAACTGAGGAACGCTCTCATAACCTAATCCTTTCCTGAGTTTTCCCATACCTAAGCTTTTTCTAGTGAAATAAAGTACAGCACAGTGAATATAGTCAACAATATTGGAATAAAACTATGTATTGTGCCAGGTGAGTACTAAACTTATGGGAAGGAACCACTTGGTTATATAAATGTCTAACCACTATGTTATACACTGAAATTAATATAATATTGAATGTCACCCATGACTCAGTTCCTTGATGAATTAACTCTATATGGAGTTAATTTTCAGTTTGTTAAGCTTTTATTGTTGTTGCAAGGATGAGAGTTACGACTCCCAAGCTCTTTACCTGCTGGCCCTGGCTTTACAAATGCTACTTTAAAGACTCATTCATCCTCATTTGCATATAAAAATTTTATTGAGGCCCAGCCATCATACCTCAGTGGTTGAGTGTCAACCTATGAACCAGGAGGCCACGGTTCAATTCCCAGTCAGGACACATCCCCAGGTTATGGGCTCAATCCCCTGCCGGGGGTGTCAGGAGGCAGCCAATGAATGATTCTCTCTCATCATTGATGTTTCTATCTCCGTCTCTCTGAAATCAATTAAAAAATTGTTTTTGATTGAGGAACATAATCCAATCCAGTCACCCACTTATCCTATCTTCAGCTATTGTGAAAATTCAGACTTTATTTTCTTGACCCGCTGAGAAACAGAGCTGGTTCTGCTGACCTTCACAATAAATAGCCTGACTCCTAGTTCAAGCCTGATCCAAAAAGACCAATCTGTGACTTGAGACACACCTGGTATTCACTAGTATATAAATATCCTGATTGGCAAGAACTGCTGATAGATCATCATAAATGTAATTAGCAAGTCTGTCTTTATTTGGCCAAAGGCAGAATACTCACTGTTAATTGATAGGGTGCCTTCTCCTCCAGAAATTTATAGAGGAAAAAAACACATCAAATTATTAGAAGCTGGAAAACAGGCCTACTGTTTTGTTTGTATGTCAGTCTGAAAATACTTTTACTTGATTCAGCAGAAACTTTGGTGGAAAGTGCCAAAACATGGTGTGCAGAAGTTAAATAAATGATCTTGAGCCAGTGGATGAATAAAAGATGATGTAAAAGTCAATGTTTTCATAATGAACTCAACCTTGAAAAATGATCCTGTTGAGAGTCCACTGTGATGTAATCATGGTAAACCATGACAGTCAAACTAAAGGGTATTTTTTGTTGTTTTTAAGTCACATACTGTATTATGAGTTTGGCACCGTTCACATGGCCAAAACAAATTCTTTGTACTTCTGAAATACTGTTATCAAACAGCCTGAGTCACCACATTTTCACACACCCACTTTGAGCCAATACTTTAACTATTTTTTAAATAAAATTACATACAGAAGATAATTACACTAAACTGCATGAAATCTCACCCAATATTTGTCATTAGTAGAAAGAAAATGCCTTCATGGAGAAAATGACAAAAAAGGAAAAAAATACAAGCTAAAACTTTAAAGGAGGTGGGGACTAATGATGTGTGAAAATTTAATAGGTTCAGTACGCCCACTATGCCGCACTCCATTTGTTAAGAGACGGTAAAAGCGGCAGTTCTCTGGGTAATGTGAATAGGGTTATTAGCAATAATAATGGTTTGCTAGCTGATAAATTTGCAGATTAAGCAACCTCTGTCATGGAGGTCAGTAATATTTCAGCGATATTGCTAAAAAGATAATGGAGTGGCTACTTTATTTTTGCATCAAAAAAAAAACTGGACTCTTTACCCAAGTGTGTGGCAGCAGAAGTCTTTCTTCTCTCATATTTCAATTTAACGTGCGGTAAGAATTCTACCCAGTACTAAAAATATTATGACATTTCACTCATTCGATCATGCAGTGTTCTATAGTTGTGCTCACACTGTCTGCTCCTCTACTCTTCTTGTTATAGATCACATCAGAAAAAGCAACAAACTACTTTATAACCAGGGCATTTTATAATAAAAATAATAAATAATGTAAGTTTCCCCATTGGGACTGCATTTTTGCTATTTTTGTAATGAAAATAATAATATGCTAATTTTTAAAATGGCCACTAGGCTTCCTACATTTGAATTGCATTTATTAGACAAAAATGTCTTTAGGTAAAGGCCTTTGAAACTTTCATAAAGTTACCCTGGAGCCCGCCTGCTGTGCCACCATGGTTGAGCGTCGAACTATGAACCAAGAAGTCATGGTTCAATTTCTGGTCAGGGCACATGACCTGGTTGTGGGTCGATCCCCAGTGGGGGGCATACAGGAGGCAGCTGACCAATGATTCTCTCTCATCACTGATGTTTCTCTCTCTCTCTCCCTCTCCCTTCCTCTCTGAAATCAATAAAAACATTATAAATAAAAAGGTTTCCCTGTGTGCCAATGTCTGATTATCTAGACTGGTGGTCAGACATGTAGGCGTGGAGAAGCACATGATTGTTTTGTTGATAACAATGGGAATTCAAGAAGGGTCCCTAATAACATGGCACCAGAACTGAGTGCCCTGTGCATGTGGTTTAGTATTATCTTTGCAACTGTCAGTTGTCCATCATAATACCTTGTCTCATGACATCTTTCCATGGAAACCAGAACCACTCAAATTATATAATAACATTCCTTTCAATCACAATTACCATTTGATCTCAGCTCTTTGGCAACTACTGTCAGTAGTTTCAGAAACACATGGTGTTCATAGCAACTCTCAGTACTAGCCAGTTTGGCTAAAATAACAAAATTTGCACTAAAACTTTCATGCAGGTCATGCCTAGATGATATGGGAGTGTTACTTCCCAGATACTGATCTGAAAGACACAGCAAAATTATTTTGGGTAGAGGAGGGACTACACTTGGACAATAGTTTGAGGTGGGGTCCAGAGAGCCAGGAGGGAATCTAGCCCAGGGTTGCAGAAAGGGCTTGAGCCAGAACCCCTCTGAATTGGGGTCAATTTAGGAAGCAAAAGGCTAACACCAGAGACTAACAGACACAGAGCTCAGTGTCTTCAATCAGTTTGGAGTCTTCCTCATGAAGGTAATGATCACAGTTCATGATATAACCCCAGAGGGGTAAAGTTAAGAATCATGCCCAGAACCTTAGAGGGAAGGGGGGGAGAGGAGGGGCCTGTGCTGAGGGGCGAAAGCGGGCAGGGAGAGGTCAATGGAGGAAAAAGGAGACATATATAATACTTTCAACAATAAAGAATTTAAATATTAAAAAACCATAATAAGATAAAGTACACATTCATGGGCGGGGGGCGGGGGGCAACTCTAAGCCTTATAATTAAAATCTGCAAAACAACTTTTAAAAAAAGAATCACATCCAGGCTTTGAAGTTGAAGATGATGACAGTAATGATGGAAACTCGTGTACCACAGAAAATTCCTAGTCCATTGGTTCCCAAACATTGCTATACACTTGAATCACAGAGTGTTCTTTACATAAAACTGATGAGAAATTTTCTTCAGGAGCAGATATTAAGCAATTTTGTTTAAGAAATTGAAGCATCTGGTTCCCATCCCTGAAAGAGTTTGCCTATATAAATTAGAGGTCTTTCCAGTGGTTCTCAAGGGGTGATCCCAGACCAGAAGCTTTTAAGATCACACCTGAGAATAGTTTATAAATGCAAATTCACCCCAGACCTATGGAATCAGTCACTCTGAGGTGAGCCTGGCAATCTGAATTTTAACAAACCCTCCAGATGATTTTTATTTTTTTGTCAATCCTCACCTGAGGATATTTTTTCCAGTGATTATTTTGTGGGTTGTTGTTTTTTTTTTTTAAGAGAGAGTGGAAGGGGGGGAGAGAGAGAGAAAGAGAAAGAGAAAGAGAGAGAGAGACATCAATGTGAGAGAGGCACATCGATTGTTTGCCTCCCACATGTGCCTGGACCAGGGCTGGGATTGAACCTGCAATCCAGGTACATGCCTTTGACCTGAAATCAAACCTGCAACCCTTAGGTAGGTGGGCCAACGCTCTAACCCTTAACAACACCAGTCAGGGAAACCCTGCAGATGATTTTGATGCGAAGTCTGAGAAGCACTTGTCTTTACAATAATTTATGTAAACTCTTCACTATTTTTTCCCTATAATAAATAGGTAGATGATTATTACAATTTTCAGATTCAATTCTATTTGTCCTAAGTTTTTATTCAAATACAAACTCTGCCTTGACCAGTCTGCACATTTTACCTACAGTCTTAAAAGTCACAGAAAAGATTTGTTATGATTACTAAAAGGAATCTCTTAAGGACCCGGACCAACAGCCCACATTCCCAGAGGATTCCTGAACCAGGGACTAGCCTATAATTTTCAAGGGCATCCCTTTTGTCTTCTACCATATATATACACAATCTGAACAGCCATAGGAAAGGGAATCTTCAATCAGAAAGTCTGATTCAGCCTTTGATTTCTCCTATAACTAGAAGCATGACTTATGACAATTTTATGAGCTTTGATTTTCACATAAAGTGGGAATAATAAAAAATAAAATAGAATAAAAATAAAATACCGCATGTTGTGAGAACTGAGAGATCATTTATGTGGAGGAAAAAGTGCTACCAAAAATAAATCAATTTGCTCATTTTACTTAATAGTTCTGTGTGTTGCTCCCTTAACCTATTCACATCATAGACCCCAGACCTGTGATAGATGACCTGACTTGGCAGATGTCATTAAGACTAAAGAACTTGAGGAGGAAAGATTATCCTGGGTTACTCATGTGGGCCCAATGAGTAATTACGTGAATTCTTAAACATGGAGAACTATTCCTAGCTGCAGTCAGAGAGAGAGATGTAAGAACAGAATGGTCAGAGAGACAGACCTTGCTGGCTCAGAAGGTGGAGGGGGTGTGCCAGAAGCCAAAGAATATGGGCAGCCTCTAGAACAGGGGTCCTCAAACTACGGCCCGCGGGCCACATGCAAATACAAATATTGTATTTGTTCCCGTTTTGTTTTTTTACTTCAAAATAAGATATGTGCAGTGTGCATAGGAATTTGTTCATAGTTTTTTTTAAAACTATAGTCCGGCCCTCCAACGGTCTGAGGGACAGTGAACTGGCCCCCTGTTTAAAAAGTTTGAGGACCCCTGCTCTAGAAGTCAGAAAAAACAATGGAATACATTCTCCCCAAAAGTCTCCCAAAGGAAATGCAGCTCTGACACCTTGATTTTAGGCCAGTTGAACTTGGGACCCCTGTAGAACCTTAGATAATAAATTTGTGTCATTTTAAGCCACTAAAGCTTTGGTAGTTTGTTACGGCAGCAATAGGAAATTAATACACATTCCTATGCTTATTCTCTTTAAGTTACTTTAAAATGTAAAATGGGGTGCATAACAGGGCTCCTGGCACCCAAATGGATCTCAGGAGCAGATTAATGGTCCAGATTAATGATTACAACACACAGGCAAGGTAGTTACTATATGTAAGCAACATGTATCCTCCTTTCACTGAATCAGATAGAGTAAACTCACATTAAGACAACCAAGTCAGATCATAATTTGTCAAGAAAGCTGGGACTTTGAACTTGTCAATTTTTTCCACCCAACAGTGGTTTTATTGGTTTGTTTTTGTTTTTTATCTTTATTGTTGAAAGTATTACATAGGTCCTCCTTTCTCCCCCATTGATCTCTGGAAGAGGTCAACTTCTTTTTTGAAAAGGATGTTTCTATTCTCGCTCTCTTCTTGCAAGACATGAAATATAAAGTCTTAGCAGCACTAGCCAACCACAAAACAGAGCTATACTTACCATTAAATTCCTCCAAGGAGAAATCAGAAATTAGTGGATATAGCAGCAGAATGATGAGTTTTTTTGAAAGTGCCTGAATGACCAGTGCTTGCCTAACATTGTAGGAGAAGAGTGTTAAGGGGTAAACCATGTGCTTATTATTAATTAAAATATGCATCAAATTGCCTCACCAGCAGAAATATACTCTATAGTTGTGAAGAGAAATTAAAACATAATATATTGATTGATACTGTATTTTGCCAGGACGGCAAACCACCAGGAACTCACTTTTAGAATTATTTTCAAGATCCATCATTTTAGTATTTCAAATACAAACAGGAATAGGAACTGAACAAAATATGGGCTTGTAAAGAGCATTAAGAAGCTTCTCTAGAGACTATATGGGAATTATTTGTGAGATGCTTACGGATGGCTATCTTCTCACTATGTGCTCACATGGCAGAGAGTAGAGAGAGCAAGCTCTCACCTCTCTTTTATAAGGACACCAATCCTATTCATGAGAGCCCCACCCTCATGACCTAATTACCTCCCGAAGGCCCCACCTCCTAATACCATCCTATGAGGGTTAGGATTTCAACCTATGAATGGGGAAGTTGTGACACAAGCTTTCAGTTCATAACAGAGGCTGGACATTTATCCACTTATTCCCTCCCTAGGGAAGTCCATGTTGCACAAAAGTAATGGTGTGACTGTGGGACCAAGTGGACTACTCTACAGGAGCACTCACTACGCAGGCACAGAGAGATTGAGACAAATGTCTGGATGAGGAACCCGGTAAAGCCTACTCAGAATGGAATGGGTGGGGGGATCGATGCAAGGGATGTTGGCCTGAAGCCTGGCAGTACTTCACAATCCTTCTGTAATAAAACTACTTAAGAAACTGGGCTGGAAATCAGATAGCTTGGAGTTGAATTCCAACACCATCACTTAATGCTTATGCTTCCTCTAGAAAGTTAATTTTTCTGAGCTTTAGTTACCTATCTGTATAATGGAGATAAGTGTCGCGTATAAGGTTTTTATCAGCATAAATGGGGCAATCTTAGGACCAGGCCAGTCCTGCACACATAGTGAACATTCAGCAATATTAACCACTAGAGGCCTGGTGCACAACATTTGTGCACTGGAGGGGGGTCTCTCAACCCGGCCTGTGCCCTCTCATAGTCCAGGACCCCACCGCGGACATCCCCTGAGGGGTACTTAGTGCTGTTGCAGAGGCAGGAGAGGCTCCCGCCACCACCACTGTGCTTGCCAGCTGAAAGCCCGGCTTCTGGATGAGCAGCGCTCCCCCTCTGGGAGCACACTGATCACCAGGGGGCAGCTCCTGCATTGAGCGTCTGCCCCCTGGTGGTTAGTGCGCATCATAGCGACCGGTCATTCCGCTGTTTTAATAACATACAGTTAAATAGTAAGACGCTACTGTATTTTCATTGGATTATTGAAGAGGATGCTAAGTAGAGGGGTTTCAGACATTTTGAATTGGAAGGCACACACTAAGAAGGGTAAAATGCAAACAGTTTCATGAGCCCGTATGTATAGTATAGTATGGATTACAGTCCAGTTTCCTCTCTTAGCTGAGAGAGGAGGATGGCCTAGAGCTACAGGAAGTGAAGCGAAGGTGAACTACATATAGTCCAAGTCCTACATAACCACAAGGTAGAAACCCAGAGGAAATTTGACATATTCAGTACAAGTCAGCAGGAAGAGCACAAAGATTCAGTGCCCCAAAGTAAGCAAGATTTAGCCGGAAGGTGGGACTTGGCAAGTCTCTCTGGAAAGAAGTAGTAAGTGGAATGGCCAAGTCCAGGGAGAAGGTATAAAGGAGAGCGACAGTCCCCATGCTCCCCTCCCCTGCCATGAGTGAATGGCCCTGGGGTTTCCCTGAAGCATCTAATGCAGTGTTCTCCACCCAGCATGGACATTGTATCACCCAAGGAGCTTTAAAAAACATACTAATACCCAAAACCAACTCAGTAAAAAATCTCTGGTGGTTCAAATACACAGCCAGCATTGGGAACTACAGATTAAATAAAAGGGATTGCCCCCACACAGAAATGCTGACAGTGAATGTGGGTTACTATAAAGAATCCCTTGCATCCAGACCTTCCCAGGGGACTACACATAGAGCTGGCAAGGTCACGGCTTTATGGTCATCAGCAATCGCGTCGGGAGAGAGCTGCCAAGGCACTAAGCCAGTTCAGAGGACGTGCTCAGCATCCCGTAGCAGGAAAAAGTACATAAACGCATACATAGCAACGTCCATAATAAAGTACATTCCAAAATGGGTTATCACAAAATGATTATGACTTAATAACCTATGTAAGTGCCCATTCAAAGGAAACAATAAGAAATGCCCCAAATCCTTTCCAGGTTCGGTCTAAGGCATAACAGGAAGAAAAATGTTTCCTTTTGTCTAAATATTAAAGGGTCTTAATTTTAAAAATCTGCTTTTGTCCCAAATGCTCAGAAGTTCATATATGCAAAAGCAAAACAAGAAATCTCTTAAGAAGCTGATCCTCATAGCTACAGCATTTCTCCATCCCGAAAAGCAGCATGCTTTTGGTGCATGTCTAGATGCTTTTCTCCCAACATGTGTACCTGAAAACCAAAATGAGATGCCATCCTCCTGTCTGAGACAGACAAGGGGCTTCTAGCCTTTGCCCTGAGGAGGTAAGAGCCCTCTTGGAATGTGTCCATCATTAAAACAGTGCTTGAGGGAATGTGCCTGCTCACATTTTAATTATTGTTTTACTCGAGTTACCCCTATCTTGGCCAACCCCAAACCTACTTTCTGGCAATTATATCCCTTGTTTATCAAGACATTTGAGTTTACACCAAAACAATAATCTGCTTTTAAAAATTCATCATATTCACTAGTGTTATGGTGACATCAATCCCTTTACAAGGACAAGAGCTAAACATGTCACATGAGCTAACATTTTAGCCTGAGCAGCATAATAATGATCCTGTTATTATTAGAGAACCCTGCTGTGCTTATTAGCATACATCAGGATACAAATCAAGTTTAGTGTAAGCACCAAAACCTTTCTGCAAACTTAGGTACATTTATCTAGTTCCCTGCTTATCCCCACTTCCTTTCTGCCAGAGAAAGCAGGGAAATGTAGAGCCACATAGGATTTCATTTTTACAACATTACTTAAACAGTCAGAAAAAGACAAAGTTTACTTTGTAAATGAACAGTTTTCCTGCTTTAAATATATTACTAGAGGAGGCCACTTCTGCAAAACCAGGGAAAGAAAAAGGAGCAGATGATGCAGGGCCGTGTGGATAGGATTCAACATTAAAAGTGGGGCCTCGTGTGTATCTAGGATTAAAGAAGAGAAGAGATCATTGGAGGGTTTGTTAAAACACAAAAGAAGACAGGAATCATTCTCTTAAGGATAGAGATTAATTATTGGAGGTCCTTGAAATTCAGTACATTTTTCTCTGTTTCAAGAGCATAGGATCTACAAGAGGGAAACCTTCCTTCCTTCAACTTCCACCCTTTATATTTTTTCAACCTGCAATTTAGCAAATTCCATTTTTATTTTACCTGTGGTTAATATTTACTTCTTTTCCGTTTTAAGGTTCCAGAAGAAATGAACCATATCTTATTGATTCCTCACAATGCCTAATATTCAGTGCTTATATTCATTGGTTGCTTCATTCTAGAAAGGTAGTAAGATGTCTGGAAAATTCTTTACTCAGGGCATGTCAAGTGAAAGAGATGAATGGAAGCTTCTATGCCAGGAGGTGTCACCTCTCAGATTTGACATGTGCAACTAAGAACCATGCTTATTATAGAAAATAAATACAATTTTACATACATGAGGTCAAACTGCATATCCAAATAGGTAATACATCCTATAAATAAAATCATTTTTTAAAAGTATGAATAGTAATATATAAATGATAAAGGTCCATGACTTGATATCACACATTCTAAAACATGCTTGGACCAAGACTGTATGTATTTTTTTTAGCCTTGCTCTTTAGCATGGCGCATTTCATCTCTGAAGACAATCAAGTCACTATCATTCCTTCTTTATGACCTTTATTGTGTCATGCTAAAATGTCAGGAACTCTAAGCATTTCATAAGCATTCAATATCTCTTAATATAACATAATTATAATAGTAATGATTATGATTATCTTATTTAAATTATGTATTTTTTCTTTCTTTTCTGCATGTAGAGATCTTGGTGGCTAGCATTTATTTCTATAATTCTTAGTCAACAATCCAAACATTTTGTTGTATCTATAAAAGAACATGTGTACAGAATTCAAACTATGGTTAAAGTGAATCAATGCTGGAATGCACCAAGTGCATTCATGTGCCTATAAAAACTTCTATAAACATGCTCTGGCCAGTATGGCTCAGTTAGTTAACCATGCACCGAGATGTTGCCAGTTATGGTAGATTCCCGGTCAGGGTATATGTCCAGGTTACAGGCTCAATCCCTGGTAGGGGTCATGCAGGAGGCAGTAGATCATCGATGTTTGATCATTGATGTTTCTCTCTCTCTCTGTCTCTCTCTCTCTGTCTCTCTCTCTCTTTCTCTCCCTCTCCCTCTCTCTCTCTCTCTCTCCTTTCTCTCTCTCTCCTTTCTCTTTGTGGGGAGAGATTAACCAAAGAAGGTATACTAGTATGTATATATGCATAACCCATGAACATGGACAATAGTGTGGTGAAGGCCTGGAGTGGGGGCAGTTCTGGGTAGAGGAGGTCAGTGGGAGAAAAGGCGGACATCTGTGATACTTTCAACAATAAAGATAAATTTTAAAATATTAAAAGAAAACTTCTATGCATTTTAACTGATAGCCACCTAGTACTAAAAGGTAAAACCAAAATTTTATTTTAGCAAGAATACACTAAATTCTTTGGGATTTATTCAGCATATGAATAAATGCAAAAGAAAGCAATAATATATGAAGATTTATATAGAATTGTATGTTTTCATTCTCAGGCTCAGGGCTAATGCTCACTATGATAAAATAAAGAATGGTGACATTAATCCATTCATCAAAACGGATAACATGTCAAAGATAAGAAGTTGCCTCAATAAATTGTATTCATATAGGATGTTAGTTACTGTATACATCTCAAGTGAAAGTCGTGCTACTATTACTTCTCAGGCATCAGAAAAACTACATTAGAACACAAACTTCTCTAGTACGTAAATATGCTAATGCTTTAGTCAACCATCCTCACTTCTGTAGATGCCCCTTAATTGATGAGTGTGGTTTGGCAGTAGTAATGAGGAGGAAATGTTTTCCTTATTAGACTGATCTACACAAACAATCAATAAAAGGCATCAATACTTAAATTAATGCCCACAGATTATAATAATAATGACTCACATTTGAAATTTTTGAAGCCAAATATTTCAGAGTGTAATTTGTAGTCTAACTATTTTTCTTGAATCAATCACTTCATTGTTTCGTTAAAGTGTCATGTCAAAGCCATACGTTAGAAGTGCTTCTAAATGATTAAATATCTAATTTCTTTCATGTGCCTTTCTCATTTGTTTTCAAAGCTATGTGAAACAGGCTTCTGGGGAAATGGTATATTAATGCGCATTTGTAGTAATTCATAGTGTTGAGTTATGTGAAGTAATAAAATGGCATTTCCTCTAATTTATTGAAGGAGAAGATTATCATCAAGAACAATAAGAAATGACATTTTTATAAGAAATATGAATTTACATTGAGACTAACAGTCAAGAGCAAGATATAGTAATACATTTCCAGCTTTTTATACTTGTTATCATTACTTTTACTATTACTCAACTTCAAGTGCTTTACCTAATACAAATTTATTACAAGACAAAAATTTGATTTCTATGATAAAAATGAAATAGGTGAAGTTGAGACATGAGCCACAGCAGGAATCTTGCCAACACTCAGTTCTAGCTAAAACATGGACCTTTAGGCACAGGTTATACATTTATGTAACTTTTTCAATGGCATAATGTTGTAGTGTAAAATATAGGCTATGATCTGACTTGAAAATCCAGATTTAACCAATTCAGGACCAACTTATCCACTATCCATTATATATTGTCTTTAAGTACATTAATTTACTCACTCCCAGTAACATGCAGCTATTTACTAGGCAGTAGGAATAATTTTAAGTATACTAGTCATGTGTTCTGAAATCAGTTATCACAAATTCTAAAATAAATAATATACTTAAGCAACTTTACATTTTGCATATTCAATAATATATTGTGTAACTGGTCTGCAGAAAAACTTACAGACCAATGCTCCTGGTGAGCACTGGTTTTAGGAAAACTGTCCAAAGTCCAAATTACACCATTTTAAAGACTCTGGAGAATTACCAAGTCTTGGACTTGAGACCATGATCCCAGACAAAAGGGAAGTACAAAGGATAGAGCCTGACATTCATTACTGGTTTTCCCCTTAAATCAGTCAGCCAATGCAGAACTCCAACTAAATGGATTACAAAATATCTGTCAGGGTACACAGTGCATCATGAAGATGATACTATATAAAGACTCTCAAAAGCTATTTAACTCAGATGTTGCTTACCTTTATTGATTAAAGATTGTCTGTAATTCCATATACATAATTTTTATAATTATTGTTTAAAAGTACTTCTATGCATGCTCAAAGCAGAGGAAAAAACAAAGCTATTCCAAGTACATCTTAGGTCAGTGATGGCGAACCTTTTGAGCTCGGCGTGTCAGCATTTTGAAAAACCCTAACTTAACTCTGGTGCCGTGTCACATATAGAAATTTTTTGATATTTGCAACCATAGTAAAACAAAGACTTCTATTTTTGATATTTATTTTATATGTTTAAATGCCATTTAACAAAGAAAAATCAACCAAAAAAATGAGTTCGCGTGTCATAGGTTCGGCATCACTGTCTTAGGTGCTCTCTATACAACTATATTAATAAAAGAGTAATATGTTAATTAGACCGGGAGACCTTCCAGAGACCTTCCGGACAAAGCCAGGGGCTTGGCTGGCCTGCAAACTGCTCCCAAACAGCCTCAACCCCTCGCCCAGGCTGGCCACGCCCCCGCAGAGACCCTCACCCTGATGGGGGTGTGGCCAGCCTGCAAACAGCTATCAGCCCCTCACCCAGGCCGCCACACACCCCAGTGGGGACCCCCACCCTGAAGGGGATGTGACCAGCCTGTAAACGGCCCTCAGCCCCTCGCCCAGGCAGGCCATGCCCCCCAGTTGGGACCCCCACCCCAATGGGGGTGTGGCCAGCCTGCAAATGACCCTTGGCCCCTCACCTCAAACGGCCATCAGCTCCTTGCCCAGGCCACCCCACCCCCAGTGGATACCTTCACCCCGATGGGGGCATGGCTAGCCTTCAAACGGCCATCAGCCCCTCGCCCAGGCCAGCCACAGCCTCCAGCGGGGACCCCCACCCCGAAGGGTGTGTGGCCAGCCTGCAAACCACCCCAGCCCCTC
>NW_005371516.1:93722-107754 GCF_000412655.1 Myotis brandtii
CTGGCGGGGGGGGGCAGTTGGAGGTGAGCAGGATGGCAGGCAGAGTGGTTAGGGGCAATCAGGCAGGCAGGCAGATGAGTGGTTAGGAGCCAGCAGTCCCAGATTGCAATCACAGGGATCGGGCCTAAACCGGCAGTTGGACATCTCCCGAGGGGTCCCAGATTGGAGAGGGTGCAGGCTGGGCTGAGGGATAACCCCCCCCCCATGCACAAATTTCATGCACCGGGCCACTAGTATTTATATAAATATGACTTAACATGACATAATAATTTTTTAATTTAGGTAAAACTGCCTAAATTCAACCCCAATGCCTGAATGCTCTGCATATTTTAAAATCAAACACACTGACAATTTTAACAAATACTCTGCTTTATTTTTGTGTCATATTCATATATCTGAATCTCTCTACATCTATCTAACCTATTTATATAGTAACATTAGTCTGAAGATTTATATTTGTAACAAAAATATTTGTCAAGAATCTAAATAACTATTACACATTTTACAATAATAATACAGGAAATTTTATATCTAAGTTGGCTTTTGAGAAATAGAAATTATGGGAAATCTAACTTGATTTCAGTTTTCATTAACACTGATGTATCTGGAATAATATATTTTTAGATTCAGTGTTTTTAGAAGCAGATATTATTCATATTAATTTTCTAAAAGATTATACTATTGATGGAAAAATATAAATTCCTAACTCAATAGAACATGAAATAAATCAGTGGGGAAAAAACTTCCTTGTTTTTCAAGCAATTTAAATCATTCAAGTAGCTTACTACTTAATGTTCTGTTTTTTAACTACAAATAGCTTTTAGTTGGAAGTAAAATGTTGTCATTTCTTATAATGCTTTGGATTTAGTAAAATAAAATAAAAACTATATAGAAATTCAGGCAGAAACAAGAATATGAAACATCTTGAAGCTATTGAAACTAAATCCCAGGCATTATGTTATCACAGTGATTTAGTGAAGCAATCACTGACGTTAGCATATCATGATTCTGGTCTGATTGATACTATTTAGACCTCAGTCAGAAACACATACCTACATTCTTACCTAAATAGTTACAACTGAATAGTTATTTCTCTTCCTCTCCCTCTCCTCCTCCCTTCTACTCCTTCTTTCCCTCTCCCCCTTTGCCCCCTTCCTCTCCCCCTTCTCTCTAAGTACTATAGGAAAACAACTTGAGAGAAACACCATTTTATTATTCTATAGCCACATGTGTTCATATTTCAAACTCATTGTGTTTAGCAAGAATTAATTAAATTTACAGTAATGAAACTGCACTTGCTATTGTACAAGAAATTACTTTTTGGTTCACAAACAAAATGTTCCTTCGTGAGATAAAATAGTCGACACAACAGTTCTGTTTCAGGGGAAAACAATAAGGGCTTTCTTTCTAAGTAAGGAAAGTTTAGTCATAAGAAACAGGGAATTGATTTCCAAAGAGGAATCAAATTTCTCCACTTCTTCAAATAAACTCCCCGTGTAGGGATGCCAGTGAAGAACCCCTTGTGAGACACTATTTTTCTGTTCTGTGTTGTAAGATTACAAAGGGCATTGAAAACAGCAACAAAGTTCTAACATACTTTGAATATTTTTTCGATAATGTCAAATCTGATAGCCACAATTTGTGCTACAAACTCCATCTAAAGAATATGTATTCCACTACTACCTGCAAGAGTTTGAAAGCATTGGTTTACTTACCATCAATTTTCCCACGCACGTGCAACTCTGCCTCATGCACCCAAGCAAATGTGAAGTTGTTAGCAGTCAAAAAACAAACAAACAAAAAAACGACTTGCCATTTCCTTATATGATGTGCAAAAGATTAAATCACTCATTTGAGCAAATTCTTTTTGAGATCTGGATTCTTATTTTACTCTATACTTTTTAACCTTCCTTTTCCATTCCAAGTGGACACTAGGCCCTTAGCATTTATTTAGTTGTCTCTGATAATTTTTTGCTGGACATATTTTAAGTCAAAGTTTTTCCCCTTTTTTGTTAAAACTTTAAACATCGAAAAGAAAAATATTAACCTAGGTCAGCAAGTTTCAACCTTTTTCATCTCATGGCACACATAAAACCAATTACTAAAATTCTGTGACACCAAAAATTATATTATTTTTTGCATATCTGACAAAAATAGATATAATGTTGATTCATTCACATCAGATGGCTATTGTTGTGTTGGCTCTTGTCTTTTTTTATTTGACAATCTAAGGGTAAGGAGGTCAGTGCCCCTAACTAAATAGTCAGGTATTGCATATTTTAAAAATTCTTGCGGCACACTGGTTGAAAATCGCTGTCTTAGCTATCTTTAGTCACAGAAAAGAAAGAGGGGGTGCTTTAAGTGAAGTAAAAAGAGGACTCCACTAAGCAATGCAAGTTATCAGAACAGAATTGAGGGTATAGCTAAGAACACTAACAAGCAGTTGAGGGGGAAATGGCAGTAGCAGAGACAGACAACGAAAAGTAGTTCAAAGTCCTAGAAACACGGACACACAGACAGATTATATGGGTCATGCCCTGAGTGGGGCAGAAGAGGGGGTGACCATTTTTATTAAATGCTTCTATAAAACATTTCACTACTTCCCCAGTTTGAAATCTCCATCCAACCCACTCAAAGAGTAAGGCAGTCACATCAGACGGCATCTTTTGGTCCTTGATTCCAATGCCAAATTCTCTGGTGTTATACGTATAAAATGGATTTCATTAAATTACTAATACCCTTATTTTGAAAGCTAAAAACCAAGGGAGGTAAGAATATTTAATGAACCCCTTTATGTGCCAGACACTGTACAGGACATTTTACACATTTTATTTCACTTAATGAGCCATTTGATTTTATATATCAAATTATATAAAAAGCTGTACCTTCTTCACTCACCTCTGAAATTAATTCAATGTATGTTATGGCACCTAGCTAATATGCATATAATGACTATGTTTTGGTCAATATAAAAACTAATTTGTCTAAGAGATTAGTATTGATTCATGTAGAACTATGATCAATATTGAAATCTGTGGGTCAATTATTTTTAAAATGTGTAACATTACTGACCATACAGGTTATAACTTATGAAATATTCAATGTATTAGAAAAAGATACATTTGAGGAGAAGCCATTTGTCATTTTAAAGTTGTATTAATATCAGAAAAATAACTCAACTTTGTCACTTCAGAGATGTTTTTTAAACCATCTCTAGATCTTACTTTGAATTTTTATCCTTAGAGTTTTCTGTATAGTGTGGGATCGGATCAGCATGAGGTCTGCAGGCACTGGTTGGGGAGAGAACTGGGAAAACACACTCCACCTTCCCCCTCATTGTGATACACCCTTCCTGTGGTCTGATCTCTAGGTTTTGAGGGATCTCAGATGGAAGGCGGGGTGGGAGGAATAGGGAGAGATTAACCCAAAAACTTCTATGCATATATGCGTAACCCATGGACACAGACAATAGTGTGGTGAGGGGAGGACATATGTAATATTTTCAACAATAAATATAAATTTTAAAAGAGTAATCATATGTGAAAATAAAAAGATATTAAATTTAAAAATAATAGAAGAGCAAATAAGGAAAAAACATGTAAACAGGAAAGTAGATAGGGCATGTGAGTAGCTCTTCAGAATAATTTTCTCTAAAATCAAAGAAGATAGTTTAAGCTACCATCAGATCCAGAGCACCAATCTCCAGCCACAGATTCTGTAATGCACAGGCCCTCAGGTGTTAGAGGTCCCTCTGAGAGGCAAGTGAGGGAACCACAAACTCCAGAACCCCACCAGAAAGTTGACATGTTATTGCTTTGGAATGGAGTTCTTTTTAGAATGGGGTCTGTGTTTATTGAGAATTATTGTGCGGGGTTTTTCCTACAATATAGGATCAAACATCCTAAACAGCAAACAACATTTCTGAACCTCTTTTCTATATGGTTTGAATTGTGGCCAATAAGGAAAAAACATCTTGTCAGTTTAAATGCTTCTGCCCTGGGTTTGGTTAATTTTTTTTAAGTTTCTCAAGACAGTATCCTAAGGCTGGTGCAAAGGATAATCACAGAAAAAAAGTTCAGTTAATTAATTTCCATCTATTATGTATGTGAAAAACATTGAAAATGGTTTAGGATTCCTGTTACTGCTAGACAAAGGGTTGAAGATAATTTTCTAGCTATTTGTATTTTGCAGATACTAAAACAGATACATGTACTGTGTGCTTTCCACATCCCAGGCACTGAGAGTCCTTTTATGTATATTAGCTCATCTCTACGCCATGAGATATGTGCTATTATTTGTTTCCACACAAAACAAAGTCACATTTAAGAAACCTATCCAACTGAAAAATGACAAGAAAAGGATTCTAATCTCCTCAGCTTGGCTTTATGGTTTCTATGCTCTTAGCCACTATGTCACATGATGTTTATTGAATTTTCCGTCTGTTGGCTGGTGTTTACCTAAGTTTTTCCAGGTTCAGTTGTTAGAAGGCAAACAATTTTCTTTATTGATTGATTTCAGAGAGAGAAGGGATAGCGAGAGAGCGAGAGAGCAAGAGAGCGAGAGAGAAAGAGAGAAGTATAAGTTTGTTGTTCCACTTACTTATGCATTTGCTGCTTGATTCTTGTATATGTGCCCTGACCAGGGATTGAACCCACAACCTTGCCATATCTGAATGATGCTCTAACCAACTGTGCTACCCAACCAGAGCTAGAAGACAAACAATTTAAAACAAAAATAGATAGAGTCCATGAAGATAGAAGAAAAGAGTGAGGTAATTTAAGAGATTTTTAATCCAACTGTGCCCAACCAGAGCTAGAAGACAAACAATTTAAAACAAAAATAGATAGAGTCCATGAAGATAGAAGAAAAGAGTGAGGTAATTATTTAGATTTTTAATGTTCTGGCGTAAATCAGTAATTTTCCAGAAATCAGATATCTAGGCCAGCTTCCCAAAATGCAATTTAATTTTTCAGAACTATTCTGTTAACGTCCACAAGGCTAGTAGCAATAGGAGATATTATTAGATACTGACAATTAGAGAACATTTAAAATGTATTCATTTTTATGTAAATAATTCAACAAAAATTGGCAATTCAAAGAGCTGTGAACCAGATGAATATAAACTACAAATCTTTGATTAAGATTCACAGAACTGTCTGTTTTTAATGAGTCAATTTTGGAAGTGCTTTCTGCAGAACACTAACTCAGGGAGAAAATAGCAGTTCACAAAATAGAGCAAATACGCACTATGAGGCACAAGTTGGAGATAAGTAGGTCATGCTTTCAATACTTAGCAATTTAAGGACCACAGAACAGAAATCTAAAAAGTTCTCTCTAGACATCTACACTAATAAATGAGAAACATGGTAATTGGCGTACGACCGCTTCCCTTTTCATTGGCTAATCAGTGAGTATATGCAAATTAACTGTCAGCCAAGATGGCGGCCGGCAGCCAGGCACTGAAGCGAGCAGGGAGGCTTGCTTGCTGCAGACTCCAACGTTCTCTGCCTGACTTGCCAGCCTCTCAGTTGCAACTCTAAGCAACTATATACTATGTTGCAAATAAGAAGCTAAACAAAACCCCAGAAAAGGGCTTCCATTCAGCCGGGCTCAGAGCGCAACATTGTATCTATGTTTTCAGCAGCGAGGCCTCAGAGCTAAAGCTGGCCCAGAATAAAAAAAAAAAAAAAAAAAAAAAAAAATGTATTCATTTTTATGTAAATAATTCAACAAAAATTGGCAATTCAAAGAGCTGTGAACCAGATGAATATAAACTACAAATCTTTGATTAAGATTCACAGAACTGTCTGTTTTTAATGAGTCAATTTTGGAAGTGCTTTCTGCAGAACACTAACTCAGGGAGAAAATAGCAGTTCACAAAATAGAGCAAATACGCACTATGAGGCACAAGTTGGAGATAAGTAGGTCATGCTTTCAATACTTAGCAATTTAAGGACAACAGAACAGAAATCTAAAAAGTTCTCTCTAGACATATAATTTATAAACAAATTTCTTTTGCTGTTTCATAGAAGAGCACTTTCTTGAGAAGTCAACTAGCTCTCTCCTATTTTCCTATTTTTTAAAAGAACCCATGATTCCTCTCATAGATTAAATATTTGAAATTGTTAAGTATAAATTATTTCATTTGACTTACATATACATGTCACAAATATGTGTCTTCTGTTGTTTTAGCATTTCAATTGGTCTGGTAGTTGTATTTGCTCACCACATATTTAAAGACTCATCAATTAGATGGTATCCAGATGAAAACAGAACAGATAACATTGAAGGGTTTGGAGATGTCATTCTTTGAGAGGTATTTTGGCATAAAAAGAAGACGGGGGCATTCGTGATATAACTATGAATATCTTAAGAAAAAATAAGTTCTGAGTTGCTTCTGCTAGATGTTAAACTGGGCTTCCAAAGTGAGGTGCATCCTGAAGAAAATGATTTATTATGGGACCAAGAATAAGTGAGATAATCCAAGCCCTTCCGTCACATTGAATAAAGGTTTAGAGTATTTTCAAGAGTGGGAAGCACTAACCCCAAAAATATTTGTAAGTGAGTTAATGACCTACGAAACCGTTAATACTCATATCCCTATTTAATATTAGCTATTGTTCAGTCCCTCACTGATTGTCAACTGAAGCATTGACCGTAGTACTGCAAAAAATAAATTTTAAATCAATTACAGAGTAAAACTAGCAAACTACTGAACGTCATGTTGGAAAATAGAATTAGATGGAAAGTCATGGACAAATGGTGATACACCTGAGTTAAACAATTACAAACTGAAGAAAAGAACAATCTACCAAGCTAAACTTCAGGAACAGATAATTTGAATATCAAAGCATTAATAATGATTTTTTGGAAAATTATCTGTTATCAGATGCTTTTAAAAGGGATTCTTTGATCAACATAAACTGATGAACAAAAATAGATCCAGAGACAAATGGTAGGGGAGGTGGGGAGGTTAGAGATCAACTAAAGGACTTCTATGCATGCATATTAGCATAACCAATGGACAGAGACACTGGGGCGGTGGAGGCTTGCCCTCGAGGGTGGGAATGGCTGTGGGGAGGGGGGAAGGGAAGTCAACTGGGGAAAAAGGAGACATATGTAAAACTTTGGGCAATAAAAAAATTTTTTTAAATAAATAAAGGGGATTCTTGTGCCCTGGCTGGTGTGGGTCAGTGGTTAGAGCATCAGCCCTAGAACTGTAGGGTCTCAGGTTTGATTACAGTCAAGCGCACATACCTGGGTTGCAAGTTTCCCTCCCTGGTTGGGGCAGTATAGGAGGCAATCAATTGATGTGGTTCTCTTACATCAATGTTTCTCTCTCTCTCTCTTCTCTCCCTCAATCCCCTCCCTTCCACTCTAAAATCAATGGAAAAAATATCCTCCAGTGAGGATTCACAAAAATAAAAATTGCAGTTATGTGTCATTTGCAGAACTGTAAGTACTTTTAAATTATTCCTATTCTTTTAAGGATGGAGTTACTAGACCTATGACAGCAGTGAGAGCAGCTGGTTTTACCAAAGCAGCTTTGAGAGGTTTGTGTCTATTAACTTTTTTTCAGATCTTTTAATATTTTTTACTGTTTTTGTATGTGTAAATATTGTTACCATTTTAAATCTAACATTCCATTGATTATAAGGTGCGTCATTATTTTAAGTACCATAAGAAAGGAAAGAGTTGATGAAAATACTCTGCATCACAATTGGGGTGGTAGTTGCACTGGCATGTAATTTGTCAAATTGTACATTAAAATTTTGTCACTCTAAAATCAATGGAAAAAATATCCTCCAGTGAGGATTCACCAAAAAAAAAGTGATTCTTGTATTTACTGTGCTTCAGGACTCAAACATTGAGAGAAAGGATTAGGTCATACTGTCCCATTATTTGTTTAGAAAAATTATAGTAAGAAAATATCCTAAACTATTATAAATAAGAGAAAATAAATACCTCCATATTTTTTTATTTTTTTAAAGATGATATTCTACCAATCTCTGCCACCCCCCACCCCCAATGCCTCCTATAACATTTTGATCCTTATCTCTAAAAGATTTACTTATAGTGGGATTTTTCTAATACAATTATGTTTTAATACTAAGATGCCACAATCTCTCCATTCTTATGAACATTTGCCCTGTTCACACATTTGTAGGGAGCATGAAAGAGAAGACAACATACCAAGCATCTCGCACTGGTTCTGCACCACCTTTAGTCTGTGACCTCCTTGTCTGTCACTGCCATTCACTGTCAAACAGCTTTGGGTCTGAGTTTGGTTAGCCAATGCTCACATCTCCTCAACTGGGTTCAGCATTCTAGCTGATACCCAAAACCATTTTTGAAATATTAAAAAATATATTTTAAAAAGTAAGTTTTACACATTGATAAAAATTTGGGACACATCTAGGAAGGCTTTGAGAACTCAAATTCTACAACATGGCAGTAGAGTATCATTATATTTAATTAATACTGTCACTAATTAGTATTTTTATAATTATAGTATTTTTTAAAGACTTTAATTTTTTTCCCATAGCCACAAGATGGCGGCACCCATAGCCACAAGATGGCGGCACCCATAGCCACAAGATGGCGGCACCCATAGCCACAAGATGGCGGCACCCATAGCCACAAGATGGCGGCACCCATAGCCACAAGATGGCGGCACCCATAGCCACAAGATGGCGGCACCCATAGCCACAAGATGGCGGCACCCATAGCCACAAGATGGCGGCACCCATAGCCACAAGATGGCGGCACCCATAGCCACAAGATGGCGGCACCCATAGCCACAAGATGGCGGCACCCATAGCCACAAGATGGCGGCACCCATAGCCACAAGATGGCGGCACCCATAGCCACAAGATGGCGGCACCCATAGCCACAAGATGGCGGCACCCATAGCCACAAGATGGCGGCACCCATAGCCACAAGATGGCGGCACCCATAGCCACAAGATGGCGGCACCCATAGCCACAAGATGGCGGCACCCATAGCCACAAGATGGCGGCACCCATAGCCACAAGATGGCGGCACCCATAGCCACAAGATGGCGGCACCCATAGCCACAAGATGGCGGCACCCATAGCCACAAGATGGCAGCGCCCAGTCCCCTCAGCCTCGCCGGAGTCTCCCAGTCCTGGGGGGGAGGGGGGCGGCTGCCAAGAGCAGGCAGCGTGAGTGGCCTAGCGGAATGCTTGCTTTGTCGCCATGGCAACAAGGCAAGCGTTTCACCCTGGCTGCGGAGGGCCTCTGGGCAGCGGGCGCAGAGCAGCCAGGCTCCACAGAGAGCAGAGAACCATGGGGAGTGGGCCTAAGCCATCAGGGCTCCTGGATTGGAGAGGGCTCTTAGATTGCAGAGAGTGCAGGTCAGGCTGAGGGACCCACCCCCCTTGTGCACGAATTTTGTGCACTGAGCCGCTAGTCTTATAATAAGAAATGACTGCTCTTATCATTTAGATCTTGGCAGGAAAAGACATGGTTAGGTCTATCCGGAGGTAATACTTCCAAGGCTGAGTTCCAATCAAAGCAAAATTGAGGACTAAGGCACTTCTCATAACTTTTCAGCTGATTAGAAATAAGATTATTCTGTAGCAGAGTTGAAAAATAAATAATAGAAATTTATGGACTGGACAGATTATTTGACATTGGGGTTTTTACTTAAATTATCAAAACAATTTCAGGTATGGGATACAGTCTAATTTTGCACCTTGACATTAAGAAAATAATTTTTCATGTTTCCAAATTAAAATAAGCTGTTTTGCAAATATTACTTTTATTAAATAAAAATTCTTGTTCATATATAAAGATGCTTTACTGGTCAACTACTAGAGATGTTATTGGAGAATTCTTCACTTATGGGAAAATAATGATGTGTTTTTTCTTAGCTCCCTTTGTAAAGGTAAACATTTAAGATAGTGGTAAGAGAAGTATAGAGCAATGACAACCACAATCACATTTTTCACTATTTACTCTTTGTCAGCTCATGTTTTAATCATTATTTGAACTATGAGAAACATTGTATGACTTCTATGAATGCATTTAAATGAGTGATGAGAAATGTATAATTTTCAAACCATTTTAAACAGGGAGTCCTAGTTAAGTAACATGTGGAAGATTACACAGCTGTTAAGTATCAGAGGCAGGATTCTTATCAAATCTTTAGTCGATAATCTTAACCATCATGTTGAATTTTTAGTATCCTTTTGGGGAAAGATTATTTCTTTGACTATCATGTTCTGTTTCACACTGTCATTTAAAACAGTGGTTCTCAACCTTCCTAATGCCGCGACCCTTTAATACAGTTCCTCATGTTGTAGTGACCCCCAACCATAAAATTATTTTCGTTGCTACTTCATAACTGTAATTTTGCTACTGTAAACAATATGTAATTATATATGTGTTTTCTGATGGTCTTAGGCGACCCCTGTGAAAGGGTCGTTCAACCCCCAAAGGGCTCGCGACCCACAGGTTGAGAACCACTGATTTAAAATATTTTCAGACATTTGGGAACAAGTGACTTACTGTACACAATGAGAGGTGTGCATGTCCTGTGCGTGTCTCTGATGAAGACTTGTAAACACTGTGCCCAAGTGCATTTATGGAACAGTTTACACAATCTCCTCTAACAATAAGATGGCTCTTTTAAGGTAAAGAGGAGCCCTATAAATGCTTCTGCTGTATCTTCCATCAAAATATTACTTATCTGTCTCCCACATACACACACTTTTATATATGTTTACATGTCCACACAACACACAATTTAGTGTTAGAGAAGTTAGATTCAAAATGTAGGGTTCACAGAAGAAACTAAAATGAGAAAGTAAGAGGTGAAATTTAGCACAAGATAATTTAAATGCACTAGAGCAGGACAGAAAAGGGAGGAAATTAGCTGCCAGTTAATATTTGTTGATAATTCCTAAGGCAACATTCCAAGTGCTTTATATGTATTAAATCATTCAATCCTCACAGCAATGCTTTGAAGAACGTATAAATAGTATGTCACTTTATCAATAAAGAGACTGAGCCTCATTGGGGTAACTACTACTACTACATCCAAAATCATGTGGCTAGGAAATGGTGAAGCCACGATTTGCATGCAGTCTGTCTGGTTCTGGTATCCACATTTTTCACTATTAATGGACTAGTTTTTCTGTTTATTTGCTTGTTTTATTTTTTTTTAATCAAGAGTGCAACATCCTTCCAACATATAGCAATATGAAATTGCTAGTGTGTGTGTGATTAAAGCACTATTATGTCAATAACAATTGATATATGCTCGTAGAACACTGTCTTTGATTTATGATAAACCAACAATAACGATTACAAGCTCGTGATCATGTAATTTTAGAACCAAATATAACTCTGGATTCTTGAACTGTTATGGAGGATAACCCAGTTTCAATCATTCTTTAAATATATTATGACATATTAAGTCACAATGTTTAAAATATTCACAGATGTCCCAGACTCCTATACTTAATGTATCTGATTTGAATCACCCAATTAAATGCTTAAGTCCCACAATTTCAGCCTGGTAGTCTAATGCACAATATCAAATATACCTAAAGACACAATAGCAAATGGGATAAGTTTACTTCATGATGCATTTTATTACCAATTTCAGGAACTGACATAATGAACCACCATCCACCTTTTACTTAATGACCCAAATCTTCCCTCAAGTACTCCCAATGATGTTAAAATCACTACACATTAAACAGATGAAAATCCCTGTGAAACAAGTGAATGTATTTTATATTTGTCTCTAATAGTAGCTTTCATTGTTATGTACCTACTTTCACATCAAGTCTGTCACATGATTGGTTAAATTAAGGAAATCATTTTTTTACCCAATGCAAAAGTTGATTTACATTACATCATGGTGACTGGAGAAGGAAAATTTTAATTAAAGACTGACAAGTAGACAAATGCTTATAAAATTATAGGAACTCTCAAAAGCTTCTAAGGAAAACCAGATGCTAAGTTTATTCACTGTTTTATGTAAAAATGTATTGATTTTAATAACACTATTAACACAATCATTTCTCTTATAAATCATAAGAATCATTTTGTACATTAACAAGTTTAAGATCCTCTTTAAGTAATTAGTTTAAATATAACCTAATCTTAATTTAAAATATTTTCTTACTAAATATACAGGGTATCCCCCCAAAATGTATATACACATGAACAGCTGATAGCTCAATTTTGAAAAACAAATATATTTTAATAAACACTATCTTTATCATTATTCAAAATGTGTGTATACATTTTGGGCACACCCTATATTTTAACTCATCCACAATCTATTAATTCTTTCCAAATGTATTGCCAATTTTTCCTTAACATTTATTAAACAAACAATCCCTGCACAGCTGGTGTGGCTCAGTGGTTGAGTGTTGACCTATGAAACAGGAGGTCATGGTTCAATTCCCAGTCAGGGCACCTGCCCAGGTTGCAATTAATGATTCTCATCAAAGGTGGAGAACTCTTGGCTCAAATTATTAACATCAACCATAAAAAGGGGTATCAAATCCCCAATCCTTCAAAATCCCATGAATTTATGCATATTCATAATCTAATCAGAGAAAATTTAATGTTTTACTGAACTTTAGATGTATTTACATGTATATATTATAGCAATTATAAACAAAATGTAAGATAATTTCTAACCATGGCCTACTAATGATAAAATAGCATAAATATTCAACAAAATGATAAAAATTCATCACAGGTACTAGTGATTCAAGGCAAATTCCAGTGAAATCGGAATGACAGGGCACATGATAAGGCTGAGGAGTGGTTCAGGTGAGCCCGATTTAAATGGAGGCACTTATCCAGGCAGCCTGAGACAGTGAACCAAATTAGAAATTACAAAGCTATTTTCCCATACCTCAATAAGACTTTGAAATTATTCATTTTTTAAAATCTAAGCCTGGCCTGGCCAGTGTGGCTCAGTGGTTGAATGTCAACCTATGGACCAGGAGGCCATGGTTCAATTCCCAGTCAGGGTACATGCCTGGGTTGCGGGCATGATCCCCAGTGGGGGGCATGCAGGAGGCACCTGATTATCTCTCTCATCATTGATGTTTTTCTCTCTCTCTCTCTCTTCCTAAAATAAAATAAAATAAAGTCTAAGCCTGCACAAACACACAGTGAATTTAGCATGTGTGGTATGACATACTCATGTTAAGACACAAAAATATTTCAACTAAATAATATTCCAAATACAACTCCAGATAAAGTAATCACTACCCCACCCTGTTTAAACCTAGGTTTTACTACTTTTGTGCCTCAGATGGAAAACAAAAGACTGAAGAAAAATCTTTGTCAGAAAAATAAAATATTCAGGAGTTTATAAATTCAAATGACTACTTACCCAGCCTCTAGTCCAGAAGGATTCAAGGGTTACCTGAGGGGGAGGGAAGAAGATCGTGATCAGAATCACCTGGAAACACCCTCCCTCCTAATGATCTTCTTCCAAATAGGTTGCATTCACAGAACTGTTCAAAAGTGGGGTGTGTTTTTTTTTCAATAAAATATACACAGAGCCAGGGTTTTGTATAACCCAATTAGTGAACTTAACCTTAACTTTCTTTTCATATAAAATAAATGTTACCTCTAGAAGTAGACAAGAAAGAGATGATGGAAACTTACTTTTAAAATGTTGAAATGACTTATCCTGCCATTTTGTTAACAGCCCTGTCTCAGCTGAATAGAATGAATCCATTAACTAGGTCTGCTCGTCTCATGAGAACTCTCTACATTTTATTCAAGATATGAACTTCACTTTTTCACTAAGTCTAACTTGAGGTCATATTTGTTCAAGGGGATAAAAGATGACAGCTTGGAACGATGAAACTAAACCATAAATGCGCTAATTTAAGGTATTTACTGTTTCCATCGGGTCCAATTGCCCCATTCCACAGAGGAAAGAAAAGGAAGGGAGGGAGGGAGGAAGGGAGGGAGGGAAGAAGGAAGGAAGGAGAGAGAGAGAGAGAGAGAGAGGAAGGAAGGAAGG
>NW_005371516.1:107820-113213 GCF_000412655.1 Myotis brandtii
AGAAAGAAAGAAAGAAAGAAAGAAAGAAAGAAAGAAAGAAAGAAAGAAAGAAAAGGACTATTTTGGAAGTTCAGTTCTTGGGATGTTGCCTAACTAAGCGGATAATACTTACAAGTAGCAGTGTTGACATGGGCACAGTGCTGAGGTCGTGCGGGGTGAGGGTTAAGGAGTGAGGGGTCCCTCTCGGTGTGACATCCGGACTAGGCATTGGTAGGGCTGTGTGCCTGAGGCGCACCCTAGGGCTCCTTGCGGTGCCCTCAAGGAAAAGACACGCAGGACGGCGGGCCCAGGGAGGTAGAAACTTCTTGGGAAGCGCCTGGTTCCTGGAGCCAGGCAGGCCCTGCGCTCCCTGCAAGGGCACCTGCTGGTTGCGCCTCCAGCCTGAGGCTATACAGTCCCCTGCACCCGCCTAACAGAGAAACGCAGGGACTGGCGCATGGGCTGCCCCAGCCACTGGTTCCGGCCATTAAGTTCCAGCCGCTCTGCACCAGCCCAGAGGCGTCGCCATTGCTGACCCGGTGGAAGCGGGTGGCGCCCCGCCGCAGCGCGTCTCATCCTTTCCTGAACAACCTCGTCAGAGCACCAAGAGTTACTTCCCCTTGCAAGGGTCCACCAAGGACCTGTGCTGAAGCTCGGAAACCAAATCGGATTGGCAGCGCCCTAGCAGGTCCCAGGACCAGGACCGCCTAAGGCTGAGGTGAGAAACTGGCACAGTTTTCCACTCAAAACGGATCCTGAGTCAAACATTCCACATCGTCCCCAAGCCCTTTCTGTTGCGACCCCCACTTCCCTCCCTCCCTCGAATACACTGAATAGAACAACAAAGGATGCCACTGTGTTGCTATTCCCTTCCCCCACTTTCCTCTTTGGATTTTATTCTTAGTCTAATTTCCTCTCCATTTCTTTTTCTTCCTAGCCGTCCTTCGTGATACACGAAGGCCACAGCGGCCATGGATCTGATCCCCCAAAACCCTTAATAGAACAGCTTTCAGATCTAATTTATTAAAAGTCTACTTGGGTTGTTTCTCTAACTTCTCAAAGTGTCAGGTGAACCTGGGGTGACCCGCACAGCACTGCAGTGCTGGACGCTGAAACCATAGCTTTCTTTTTCTTATTTCAGTCTGTTTCTATGAAAGTTCTGCTTTTCCATCCAAAATCCTCAATGAATAGGCTCTTTTCAAGTAATCATGGAATTTTATCACCCATTGAATCTAAGCCAAGGTTTCTCAATGTCAGCACTACTGACATTTTGGGCAGGATAATTGTTTTGAGGGGACTCTCCTGTGCATTGTAGGATGTTTAGCCGCTTTGGCATCTACTAACTAGAAAGAATTAGCACCCCAAAACTTGTTACAATCCAAAATATCTCCAGATATTAACAGTTTCTTAGTTTCTTTGGAGCAGAACCACCTCCCCTTCCCCTTCAAGAACCACAGATCTACTCACTCATATGAGGAATCCGAGTAACAAAATAAACTGAACAGAGTGAATCCAGAGACATGGAAACATGGAACAGAGTGCAGAACCTTGCAGGGAAGGTGCGGGAGGGGGGGTGGGTAGGAGATAATCAACCAAGGACCTGGTATGCATATATGCATGGCCCATGGACAGAGACAATGAGGCAGTGAGAGCCTGGGGCAAGGGGGCGGGGGCAGGCTAGAGGACTCAATGGGGGAAAATGGGGACATATGTAATACTTTCAACACTAAAGAATTATTTAAAAAGAAAAAAAAAGAACCACAGATCTAAACCTTTCAAGTACTGAATTCTACAAGTAACTTGAACAAATCTACTTCTTTACATTATAATTTATTCCTAGTGTGCTTTAAGTGGTAAGGAGACAACATTGAGGGTTTTCCTGGGGCTATCATATATATTTTATCTACCTATATTATTCAAAACTGAAAGCAAATGGAGTGCATGGTAATTTCTTTACTGGCATTTTATGTTTTATTTCCTTTCCTTAACTAATAGGAAGCCAAAAAAAAATAGACTGTATGTGAGGAAATGGATGGATGCACTACAAGAGAATTATAGATCACCTGAACAGAAAATGCTTAAAAAATTTACAGGTTAAATCTGAAAAAAAAAAAAGGGGGAAAAATGCAACATACTGTGATAGACAAGGTTTTAGACCTTATTTCATCTATAAAACCAACTTAATGAAAATGTGTTATACATTAAATTAAAATACATATAATTTATTTTCTGATAAAAGGTCTAATACCAGTCCTTATTTTCCTTAACATGGATAAAAACTGCTCTAAAATAATTATGTTAAATGTATTCATATAACTTTTAAGAGATTAATTCTATCTGTGGCAATGAATTATGTGAAACAAAGTTTTTAAGTAGCTAAAATACAGACAGCCAATAAAGATTATGGAATTATCACCTTAAACTGGACTCTGTTTAGAGCTCTTGCTCTGACTCACCTCCATGGACATCCTGCTAAAACTTGCTCACTCTCCTGGCAATGATTTCACTTTATCATTCATAAATTCTCCATGTGTCTTCAACTTTTCAAATTTCAAAGAACTTTCAGATCTATTACCTCATTTATTACTCAAAGGTATCTGAAATAAGTAGGGAAAAATTTGTCTTCCATTTTAGAAAAGCTCTAAAAATGTAAGCCCTTCCTCAACAAGTCAGGAAATAAGAGCAAGAATGCATGTCTATTTTTTATCTTATATTCTTTCATCCTGTCCCAGACCCACACCTGTTCTTGATCCTCTATTCTTTCCACTCTTCCAAACTGACTTAATGCCTTTCTTTACTTCACTGACTGGCTGATACCGACAGCTGTTTATGAACTCTCCAAAATACACAGTAAGACTCAACATATTTAATAAAGAAACTCTCTATTCCTTGTTGAGACTTGAAGACCCAGAAATTTCTAAACCTGGATTCAAGCTCAGACTAGAGCCACCTTATTCTGTGACTTTGGATAACTCTGGAGTCTCAGTTTTCTCATAACTATCCATAATTTCAAGATCAAAAAGATAGATGGGAAGGCTCTTCTCTTGATGAACTTGAAAACTACCCCATCAAATATATGCAAGATAATCTTAAGAATGTAGAAAATTTCACTTTGCTAATGAGAATCTATGAAATTTTGAAAATAGTTCTTTTTCAAATAGTTTCAAATAGTTCTTTTATGAAACCAGGTGGTTAGCAGACATAAAGAAGAATGAATAAATAAGAACAAGAAAGGAAGAGAGAAGGAAGTTGAAAATCTTGGGTTTCTCCTAATATAGAAAAATCAAAAGGACTTATTGAGACTATGAACACTTGGAAATTTTTCTGCATTTCTCTTCAGACAATAAAGGAAAAGGATAGATGGGAGCAAAAAATGAAGGAAAAAATGTTTCACCCTAAAATGACTGCATAGCTGTTTGGTAAGCTTCAAAACTAATTAAGAGAGCTAAATAAGAAAATTATTATCTTCTAGGAATGACAGAACTTCATAGCCAGAGCACAACTAGAGGCCTTTTAATCTAACCTTCTCTTCAATCATATTTTGACAAATTGCAGTCAGCAAATGAAGATCATTGCTGACGATGGTGAAAAAGTAGAACAGGTAAAAGCAAAGAGCATCATTAGACACTAAGGCAGCATGAGACATAGTATGTTTCAATACTGAACATCTAATATAAGGATGACTGAAAGGTGAAGTTTCACCTTACCAAAGCGTGTGTTAAGGTTTGTGGGTATGTGTGCTGTGCACAGGTGTGTTTCATAATCACCTAGACTTCTCCAGCACAGCAGATCCTAGGTGAGCAGAGGGTGGTGACCCTTGTGATTCTCACAGCCACTCCTCAATATTTACAACACCTGCCCCATACTCCAGCATCTTTCAGAATAGTGAATCTCAACCCTGGCTGTATATAGAAACCACGTGTAGAACTTTAAAAATAACAGTGCCTGGGTACAGAGATTCTGATCTGTATGGACCTGCAATTGTTGTAAAAGCTCCTCAGTCAGGATTGTACTGCCAGGATTGGAAACAATGGTTTTAAAATGATCTCCTTGAAGAATCAGGAAAGTAAAAAATAAAATAAGGAAATCAGGTTAAAAATAAGCAATAATAGAAAATTGAGGGAATTTATGTGCTTTAATTTATATACCTTAAATTTATATCTTAATCTAAAAATTAATATTATATATTAATATATAGTAATACTGTATATTAACTGATGTCATAAGTAAAAAAATGCAGGAAAATATCTTTGTGACCTCAACATGGGAATACCCACATTCCTGATGAAAACCATGGAACTGAAAATCACACATGAAAAATTGCTGTGTTTGAATAGATCAAAAGTGAAGAGGTCTGTTGAATGAAAAAGACCACAGGAAAAGGTAGCAGACAGATAAAAGCCAGGAAGGAGCCGATTGTGGTATGTAACACTGCCAAGGGACCCATGTCTAGAAATGGACTCTTTAGCACGTAGCCTGACTAGTGAAATATAAATTACTTGGAATTAAGTAAAATAAAAAATTCATTTCTTCAGTGCAACTAGCCATATTCCAAGTGCTCACTAGTCACATGTGGCTAGTGCTATTATATTAGCACAGACATAGAACATTTCCATCACTGCAAAAAATTCTTGGGGCTTCCACAAATTAACTGGAAAAGAATAGCAAACATGATAGAAAAATAAAAAATTAAAACACAATAAAAGACAAGTCAGAAAGAGAAACCCATGTAGTTAAATGAGTTGCTCAAATTTACTAGTAACAAAGAAAAGCAAATTAAAAGGTTATACTTCCATACCTATTAAGGTTGATATGGTATAATATCAAGTGTCATCAGGGACATAAAGAACTAGAAATCCTCATGAATAACTAGGAAGAACATAAATTGTTCTGGTTTTACTGGGAAGCAGTATACAGTCAAAGTGAGTATATGTATAAATTCTTTCCTCATGGTCCTACCTCAGAGAAATTCTCTCAGTTTCATAAAGGTATTTATACAAGGATATTCATTGTAGTGCTCTATTTAGTTCCAGAAAGTTGAAGGCATATGCATACTGGCAATCCATTCTTCTAGGAACAGATAAGCAATATGTAGTGAATATACACTGTCAGATACTATGGAGCAATTAGATATAATTCTTTAGGTAAATTTACATAGAGAAATATGAATAAATACCTAAATATATATTAAATATATTATAAATATACTAGTATCCCAGTGCACGAAATTCGTGCACATTAAAAGGGAATTAATTGCCCTAACCGGTTGGGCTCAGTGGATAGAGCATCGGCCTGCAGACTCAAGGGTCCCAGGTTCGATTCTGGTCAAGGGCATGTACCTTGGTTGTGGGCACATCCCCAGTGGGGGGTGTGCAGGAGGCAGCTGATCAATGCTTCTCTCTCATTGATGTTTC
>NW_005371516.1:113926-127260 GCF_000412655.1 Myotis brandtii
TATCTATAGATCAGTGGTTCTCAACCTTGGCTGCACATTAGAATCACCTGGGAATCTTTTTAAAATCCTGATTTCTGGGCCTCATCCTCCAGAAATTCTATTTCTTTGTTATGGGGTGGGGCCACAACATTAGTAACAAAGAAACAGAATTTCTGGATGATGAGGCCCAGAAATCAGAATTTTAAAAAGATTCCCAGGTGATTCTAATGTGCAGCCAAGGTTGAGAACCACTGATCTATAGATATAGTATTTCCAAAGGTAGCTTCAATAATAGATCCATTACAAATCATTTCAGTTCCATGCTTGGCTCCGAGGGCGGGTTCCTGCCTGAAACCTCACCCTCCAGGAAACAGCTGGGGGAGGGCATAGCCGTTTCCAAGGCAACCCCTACAGGACTGACTTCCTTCCGATTGGTCACAGTTCTGGCCGTGATGTTACACCCAGGGTTTTTATGTAAGTAGATATTATAAAAAGTACCAAACAGAATAAAGATATTAAAATATTTATATAAATTAAAACATGCATTTACAAAATAACTATATATTGTGGAGAGTGGCTACAGCGTTTAGACAGGTTCAAGCCTCAGACTAATGAGAGGGCACGATCCGCTCATGGCAAAGCCACGTATATTAAAATATTTATATAAATTAAAACATGCATTTACAAAATAACTATATATTGTGGAGAGTGGCTACAGCGTTTAGACAGGTTCAAGCCTCAGACTAATGAGAGGGCACGATCCGCTCATGGCAAAGCCACGTGCAAGTCCCAGCACAATTATAACCAAAGGCTATAGTTGTAAGCTTTACCTTATGGTCCAAACCTGTGTGATGTGGGTTTGATAAGAGTTTGGGTGCATGTAATTGAATGAGATTTGAAACCTGTGAGAACACTGTAAACAACTTGACCGTGCCCTTACTTTGCCTCGTGGAATCTGGCTATAAAATAAAGACTCAGCTTGCAGGCCATGGCACTCTCTAATGAGAGGGCAGCGTCCCACCTAGGCCCAGCTTTATTCTCTTGTCTGTCTTTTCTAATTCTTCACCGCCCCACCCCCCTTAGGTTCACCCATAGCCATGCTGGCGCAGCACAATGTATTTTGTAATATATAGACAAATATGTATATACCTATATAAATATATATGTTATATGTATACACACACACATACATACATACAATAACAAGCCTATACTGGGGGGAGAAAATAGGAGTAGAGATAGGAGAAAAGGGAAACCAAACAAAACAAAGATTAAAAAAAGAAAACACATAGATCAATGGAATAGAAGAGAAAGTCCAGGGCTCAGAAATTCACCCACACATATAGGCAATTGATATTCAACAAAGATGCAAAGTCAGCTCAATGGAAAATAATAGTCTTGAAACAAATGGGCGTGTATGTGTGTGTGTGTGTATGTGTGTGTATGTGTGTGTGTGTGTGTGTGAGAGAGAGAGAGAGAGAGAGAGAGAGAGAGAGGAGAAAAAGAAAAAAAATTCAACCCATACCTTGTACCACATATAAAAATTTATTCAAACTAGACTATAAAGCTAAATGTAAAAACTAAAACTATAAAGCATTTAGAGTAGAAAACCTTTGTGATCTGAGTTAAGCAAAGATTTCTTAAATATAACACCAAAAGCATGATCTATAAAAGAAAAAAAAAGGTAAATTGAACTTCATTAAAGAAATTTTGCTTTTCTAAGACACTATGCCATAAAGAAAAAAGCATACATCAGAGTGGGAGAAATATTTCCAAAATATAAATCTGATAAAGGACTTGTATCTAAAATATATAAAGAACTGTTCAAACTCAATAATAAGAAAACACAATAGTAAATGGGTAAATGGTTTAAACAAACACTTTGGCCCTCGCCGGTTTGGCTCAGTGGATAGAGCGTGGGCCTATGGACCAAACGGTCCCAGGTTCGATTCCGGGAGCCCTGCCTGGACCCTGGTCGGGGCGCGTGCAGGAGGCAACCGATTGATGTGTTTCTCTCACATTGATATTTCTCTCTGTCTTTCCCTCTCTCTTCCACTTTCTCTGAAAATCAATGGAAAAAAACAGGTGAAGATTAAAAACAAACAAAATAAATAAATAAACAGACACCTTGCCAAAGAAGGTACACAGATAGCAAATAAACACATGAAAAGATGCTCAAAATTGTTAGTCATTAGGGAAATGAAAATCAAAACCACAATTGTACCACTAAACATGTATTTGAATGGTGGCAATTAAAAGACTGGCAAGAGGCAAGTATTGGTGAGAATGTGGGATGCTTGCACAATGCTAGTGAGATTGTAAAATGGCACATCCATTTTGTAAAACAATTTGACACTTTCTTTAAAAAGTAAAAATTCATCTATACAACTCAACTATTCCATACCTAAGTATTTACACAAGATAAGTTAAACATATGTCTACACAAAGACATACATGGTTGCTTATAACAACTTTATCTGTAATAGACAAAACTACAAATGGTCCAAATACTTATTAACAAATGAATTGATAAACTCCATACAATGCAATATTACTCAGCAATAAAAGGAAGGAATTATTGATACACTCTACTACATGGATGGATCTCCAAATAATTACAATGTGTGAAAGAAACCAGACAAAACTAATGCATACTGTATGATTCAGTTTATAGAAAATTCCAGAAATTGCAAGCTAATCTATAGTGATTAAAAATAAAAATAAAGACCCATGGTTGGGAGACTATAGGGAAGGAGAGATTACAAAGAGACAAAACAAAATTTTTTGGACTGATGGATGTGCTCATTATCTTGATTATAGTAATGGTTTCACAGGTATATTCATATGTCAAAATGCATCAAATCATACACTTTAAGTACGTGTAGTTTGTCTTATGTAAATTATACCACAATAAAGTTGTAAAAAACAAAGAATGAAAACAAGAAAGGAGCTTTGCATGGCGCAATATTGACTGATAATATTCCATGAACAGAGAAAGATGAGTTTAGGTGCATCCCTCTGCACCTAAAGTCCTATAAAAAATATTCTAAATTAAAAAATCATGCTTGTCTAGAAGATCTACTCAGTGCTCTCAATTATGGAGTCTCAGAATCAGAGAGTTCAGTGCTCCACTAGTCATTCAGTGCTAGTTAACCTTACTATGATTATGGGAGAAATGATCTGCCTTTGAGATGCAAGCATTAACACTATAACCTAAAAAAAAAAATAGAAGCAATTATTGGTGTCCTGTACAGCTAAAGTTTGGAGAGATTTTAATAGTGTTTTAAGAACAATACTTAGATTCAGAAAATTGAGATTTTGATAGTTTATCAACCATGACCAAGCTGAATGACACTGCCAAAGTTAGTCTGGCACCAGTCCTTCTGTCTCCTTATGATCTACTTCAAAGGATTTTTACACCAATAAATAAAATATCAAGCTAGTTTTACTCCTTTTTGTAGTTAAAAAAAATCATCTCTTACTCTGAGCCCCTATTGAATTATCCATTTTAAACGCATGTCGAAAGGAACCATATTGCTCTAAGGCTATACACACACACACACACACACACACACACACACACATCCTTAATGAGTGCACTGTATTAGAAGATCCTCCTAATACTCTTAGGATGGGGACAACTTTAGAAAATAGAAAAGTCATGAACAATGATCATCTGTTTCCATCATTTTAATCAAATTCTAAGCTAAAATATGACATGGTAAGGATATTCAAGCCTAGGAGGAAACACTGTAAAAGAAAGTAGCAACTGAATTACCCTGCACATATTGAAGCATGTTCAGCCAGTGCCCCTAAGGAATGAAGGAGGAAAGAGAGTTCAATTTATGGTCCTACTCAAAATTACTCAGAAAAAGCTCTTCAGAGACCCTTTCTTAGAAAGAGAAGGTTATTAATTTCAGGGTGACACTGAGTCTGGGTCAAACAGAAAAATGTCACTATTCCATAGTAGAATATCCTACTAGAATATTATCAGTGATCACAGAATACCTGAACTCTTTCCCAAGAAGCAAAAAATATCTTGCAGACTGGTGCAAATACGAAGGTAGTTTTCTTCCTAAGGTGAAAACATTGATCTATTGTTCTCACTCATAAACACTGGAGTTTCAAAGGGAATTGCTTTCCATTTCAGCTTTGCTATTAACTTTATATACAACTTTACACAAATTTCAGGCTTTTCATACCTCTTGCTTTTCATAAAATTGCAACAATCTATCTTTAAAGATTAACACAAATTGTTAGCTCTTTACCACCAAAATATGTTAAAAGTATTTTAAGCTCATAAAAAAGGAATGATGTCACTAACCTTCAAAAGACAGAGCTAAAGATATGGAACTATACAGATGAAAAATATTAAGGTAAAATATTTTCAATATTTGTTTGATTGGAGGTTATTTGAAATGTATAGCTTGGAGTAATAAAATAATCTTGAGTCACTGCAGTCTTACACGGATTGACATGTCAAAAGCTTCATTAATAAAAGCCTTGTACGGTTGTCATCAGAAGATTACAAAGTGACATGCTTTCCAAAGATCAGATCAAGCAATCACACTGGGTATTATATTGTGTGCATAATACACTGTGTGTTATGCTATGTGACATTACAGTATCATTTTATGAAATTCCACGTAAAAAATACCTTGACTTTAGGTAAGAGTAACCCGATTTTTCCTAGAGTACTAAATATAAGTGGATTTTACAGAACAGTAATCCTAATTATCTGTTTTTCATTCTGCAAGGGGGAAAAAAGGTTTATTCTCCAATAGGCCTTTTTAATTTACAGTTAGCTGACTGAAATGCATGCAAATGGAAATAAAACTGCAGCCCTGGGACATTCTAAAACATGACACATGAGGTTGCTAAGGTAACCCACCAGGAGGCTGTCTTGGCATCTCCTGGAATAAAATGGGAAGAAAACATTATAGTGAACAGATGGGGGATGGGGATCTTCTGGGCCCGGTTATATAATAAAAGTGTTGCAAAAAACTACAGCTCCATGGAATTGGTTCCAAACAAAAAGAAAAGGGAACAAAGTCTATCTCTTACATTTTCAATGCTTAAATTGGGCCGGATTTACGATTCACAAGAGGGGTTTAAAGCAAAGTATTTTAAATATTTACATGGAATAATTTATTTAAAGCCACTATGTGATAATATTTATCAATTTTTATACTTACCAAAAATTCAACAGGGGGCCCTAGCTGGTTTGGCTCAGTGGATAGAGCGTGGGCCTGTGGACTGAAGGGTCCCAGCTTTGATTCCAGTTAAGGGCACATGCCTGGGTTGCGGGCTCCATCCCCAGTAGCGGGTGTGCAGAAGGCGACCAATTGATGATTCTCTCTCATCATTGATGTTTCTATCTCTCCCTCTCCCTTCCTCTCTGAAATCAATAAAAGTAAAAATATATTTAAAAATTCAACAGGAGTATACAGCTAAAACTCAAGGTGTAAGAGTGACGCTAACTTTGTAATATTTTGCTGTTTTGGCTGGTCTTGGGGCAGCAGCAGAGTTGGCCTACAAAAATATTCTCAAAATATACCATCCTCAAGATAACAATGAAAGAAAGAAAAGCTGACACGAACAGCCATTCCACTTTAGCTCATTGTTAATTTTACATTTATCCCTGTATTATTTTAGAATTACACAAAGTATTCCTTTGATAGAGGGGTTATTTCCTTGCATTTCACAATGCTGCTGCTTCTATTAAACACACACAAAAAGCTTTCGTTTCCTTTCTTTGAAGAGCTGATTCTAACATAAGGTTATTCTATAAATAGTCTGAGTCTCCTTGGCCTGTCCTTAGGCTTTTTTTCATTTCTCCTCTGTCCCTGGAGATTGAATAAGGACTCTCTGAGCTGATGAAGGACAAACATGAATCAGGCCACTTTGGTGTGCTGTGTGATAGCCCTGTGGCTGTCACAGCTGACTCACATTTAAGAATTCCACATGCAAGCAAAAAACTCCAATAGGAAAGAGGAGAATTAAAAAACAACACCAACACCATTTTATTTCAGATGTTTATAAACGTACTGCTTTTTTTCATCACATAAAAATACAGAGTGTGCTTCATTGGGAACTGTGCCCATAATAAAATACTGGACTGTTTGATTCTGTGTCCTGGATGTCAGTAATCCAATCATTTAAATTTAAATTATCAGGACTGATTATTTTATGCTGTGTATTTATTCATAATAAAGTTATTTTGTTGTTTCGATGCAGTGGAGACCTTAAAGCACAACCGTCCTTTTAAGAAATTACTTTCATTTCAATACTTAGGCAGCTACAGACCTCCATTCAGTCATGTGACTTTTTCTTGAAATCTTTCAATGTTTTTCATCACCTACAGAGTGGGAGTCTCCTTACTATAATTCATAGAGCCCTTCTCAATTAAACCCCTGGGTTTCTGTTTATGCACATTAGGCTCCAGCCTCAAGACCTTTTCATTGTCTCTGAACATATGGGGGTATCTACTTTTCTCTTTCTGGGGCATATCTGCTTCTCTGGAAACTTGCTTCGACCGAGCTCACAAGTCACATCTTCTGTGAAATAGCGCATGCTTTTCTTCTCTCCTGAGGCAGGTGGGTTTTTTTTTCTTGTCTTCTGTGGCACTTCGCATTTAACTAATACAATGTGTATCACACTGTGCTGTATTTTAGAACTCTATGGAGAGTGTGGTGTTCCTCTTGAAGACAGAGATTTGTTCTTAATCCTTTTGGATCACTGGTACCTACAAAGTATCCAGCACATAGTAGGCAAACAACAAATGTTTGCTGAATGTTGAACAAGCTGTGTCAATTATAGTGTGAAGAGCCAGGGTGAAGAATGGACCCACAATTAGTTGATTCCTAAACTTTGAATTTAATCAGTCACCAAAGTGAAGTAGGTCTAGGGTTGAAACAGGTATTGCAGGTGTTTCTGACATATGAGTTTGGGAATTAAGACATAGACTACTGAAGAGTATTTCACATGCACCACGAAAGTTTTCTAACATAGAAAAATGGTTAAATGGAGGGGTAACCTGAAAATGGAGATAGTTTCCATCAAATGGCTGATCTAATTCATTTTAAGAATATACAGCAAAATGCAGTATAGATCCTTACCATTGAGTTTAAAATGTAATCTGCCTTCAATTACTTTTAAAAAGTGATGTCTAACATTTTGGAGAGCAAGTTATAAGGTCATAAACTTATAATCTTCAATAGATAGCAGCGCCATCTTTTCAAGGTCATGATACCATCCTTGTAACATTCAAACATGTCAGACCAAGGAACCCCAGAGTTCCTGCAGTGAGAATTTTAGAATTCTTTGTATTTGAGAAAAATGAGAGAGAAAAGTTTTTTTAAAAATGAGTGCCAAGTATATAAAAAAACAACAACACTGCAGTGCTCATATCATAGAATGAGGTCTTTGCTGATTGGGAAATAAATGCTGGGCAAAAAGTTACCACAGTTATTGGCTATATTTCAAATTGTGAAATCATTTCATTAAACCAAGCTTGTTTAAAGACTTAGATAGTAGATGCTTATATACTTCAGTTTATCTATTCCTAAAATTACTCATTTTGCTAATGTGCCCCAAGGGTCCCTAAGGATCCCATGGAAGAGTGGGAATGAGTAAGTGAAGGAGGTGGAAGCTGAGTGGGTTTCTCTCCAGTCTCCTCTGCTTACCAGCCTTTGGGGATTATCACTGACCTCTCAGCTATCCACATAGTATGTGGTGTCAGGCCTGTATAGACACAGACTACACCAACTTCTCAGCAGGATGAGCTCATACATACTAGCCTGTGATTCTCACTCCATCTCACATGTCACTATCAGCTCTCAATAGGGAAGGAACGTCTCCTGAGCCACACATTCTTTGCTTGGTTCTGATGTCGTCTTACCTTCACTCTTGCTATCACCTCAAGGTGCAGTACACTCCCATCCCAATCCCAATCACTGACCAGAATTATTTCATGGTGGACAGATCACCTGGACCATAATGTCACCAAATTTACATTGTGCCAGTTAGACTTCTGCTTCTCATAGGGCTCTATCATTAGTCACAAATCGCCATGATTTCTCTCCAACTCATTCAGATGACATGCAGGTAGTTACTTACTGCAAGATCCAGCTCTGCAGCTGTATTCATATTCCTGCCCTAACACGTTGGATCTTTACTTCCTCTTTTTTTTTGTCAGTCTGAAATTGTAGGACCTCAGCATACATTATTATTAAGTCTGCATGTGCTAGGCCATGATTAAGTCCTGACTAACTCATGAACTCATTGGGAAACTAATGCATTATCTGTTACTGAGTTCTAAGTCTTGCTGGGAAATATAGTCTCATCATTTAAGCACAAAATCTTTGTAGATAGAGAGTTGCCCCTTAATCTCCTGGGCACTTCCATTCAAAGACAGTCTTTGCCTGTGTAGTAAAAACAGTCCTACTCACCTTTAGGAATTCAGATTACTTACCCCAAAAAAGTAGCATAGAGAAGGGATTCTCCTCATACAGAAAAAAGCATCCTTTCTAAGAGAAAACCACCCTGAATATAAAAGAGGAACTGTCCCAATTTTTGGTTGGTTATTGTTTTGTACTTTTAAAACATTTATACCTTTCTTACATTTTTTTAATTCAACTTGTTGGTTGAGGTAATTATAAGATTATCAGACTAAATTGGAGATAAGGAGAATAGAGAAAGAGAAATGGCAGAAAGAGAGAAGAAATAAGAATATAATTAAAAATAAATTTTCCCTAATTATTTTCTCAAAAAACTTTAAAATATGAAAAATAAGAGAGCCTAGGGTCAGAGGACACCCAGATACTCAGAAGTGTGATATTTCTCTATGTTACAGATTTCAGGAAGTCATGGGAGAAAAGTAGCCGTGCAAACATCTGAAGAGCTACTTTATTTGCTTTCCTTTCTTGCTCTACGCCTATGGTCCTCTGGAGACTAATGCTGTAACCTCCCATCTGCTTTGCTTCTAGAGCTATAACACTAAAGGACAAGTGTGCATCTAAATTAATCCTATGGAACATCAATTTCTATTTGTGAACTTCACTAGAATTTGACAATTACTCCAGTAACTTGTTGAATATAGGAAAAAGAGCTTTAGCAACTTTGCTTGAGTGAAGACTAAGAATTTAAAAAGCCAATGCTATAAAATAAACATAGTTTTAATATCACAACCAGTTATTTCTCCATAATAGCTACATAAACATATGTGTTCATTTAGTGATGACATTATAAAAAATTAAGTATCTTCAATTCTTGATTAAAAAGCAATGTAAACATTGCTTCCAAATGTGGTACAAAGGAAAAATATAGAGGTGTGTATGCTCAGTAGTGTAGTAGTAGTAGTAGTAGTTACAAAACAGTGACCACAGCTACAGATATCATGCCCTAAATAGAATCTGGTCAGAAAAATACTCAAAACCCAATATCAATCTTATATGTTAAAACTTATTAAAAGGATAATAGTTAACTATTTGTTAAGCATCATGGGCCATTCACTGTGCTTAACATTCATTGCAATTATAGTATTTCATTCAATCCTCTTAAGTTCCTATGAGGTAGACAGTGAAACAACAGAGGGGTGAGAGCATGAGTGGGGGGGATGGGGGGTAATGTGGGGATAAGGACACATATGTAATAACTTAATCAATAAAGAAATTTTAAAAAATAGTAAATATAAAAACAAAATGTAATATTTAAGATCTAAATATCAAAAAAAAACTTCAAAAAAATTAATAGCTATATCTGTGCTTTTTTTCTCAAGTTTTAGGGATGCCTGAGTCAACCCTTAGTCAACTCTCCTTTGAATAATTATTAATTCCAATGGGTTAAATCTGAAAAGTAAGAAACATCAATTGAGCTATCAGCTGTTAAAGTGTTTATATTTTTTGAGGGACACCCTGAACTTCACAAAATTTATAGTAAAATAGGTTACTAGATGGAAGATAAGTGAGAATCTAGCCAAGAACTATTTATTGGACCAGGCACTTGATTTATTGTCCAGAGCAAGTAATAAATAATCTATATTGACGAGTAGCAACTTTTCTGAAGATTGGGGCTAATTATGAGCACCTGAGGTGACTGTGTGTCTAAATAAAGAAAACAGCTAAAGATAATGCAGCGCTGAATACTCCTCTAAGCCTGGGATGTTCAGCATCTTATCTCATGATCTCATTGTCCCAAATATGGAATGACTGGGACATCAAAAGCAGTGCATGTTAGTCGGGGAGAATACATTGCCTCTGCTGTGATGTTGCTTTGTATGCTGTGTTCTTCCCCCCACCCCCCACCCTCTACCCCGCCTCCTTCCTTAAAGCTGAACAATTTGGTGTTGGTCAAAAGATACTGTGTCTCATGAGTTTGATGATCAATCCAAACCATAGACCATTACTGCTAATATGGCAGAGAGGGTTTGTAGGAACTATTTACTATCTCTATGTTGCAGATAAGAAAATGTAGTTTTAGAGATTAAGTTATGATAAGTAGCCAAGCCCATATTGGAACTGTCTGACATCACAGAATGTGCTTTTAAATAATCCTGGATATTTTGTCCATATTGCTTCTTGCTGTCTTATCATGTCCTGTTATGGGACTCTCAATTGTTGTTTAAAATGACTTCATCATATAACTGCATTTGATAGCTGATATGTAATCTAATTATATTCTCAGTGGATGAAATTCATCACTATATTGTGGGAAATCTGATATTAAGAACATCTACCCCTCAGCTCTCTCTGATTTATTTCCTTTACCATTCAAACTATCAGTAAAATCCCATACTTTTCTTTGAATTTCTCCCCAAGAACACAGAAAGAATAATAACTTTTTTTCTGAATTTATTTACATTTTTATCTATAACTATTTTGTTGATTTCTTCCAAAATGCAGCAACACCCAAGCTTATTATTTTTAAGTTTCTTATTTTTATAACATGAGGTAATCAACATTTTATTATAAAATAGGTTTTAAGTTAGATGATTTTGCCTAACTGTAGAGTAATGTAAGTGTTCGAAGCATGGTTAAGGTAGGCTAAGCTCTAATGTTTGGTAAGCTCAGTGTATTAAATGCATTTTCAACTTACAATATTTTCAACTTAACCCCATCATAAGTTGGGGAGCATTTGTAATTTCAAAATATTAATGTTGACATTATTTATCTGCCCAAATACTCTTGATATCACTGTTCTCACCCATGTTATTATAGACTACAACTACCTTAAAGGTAGGGGCTGTGCCTGCCAATATCTTCCATTGTGTGCTCAGGTATCATAGCTGTTTAACAATGATAAATATTATAAGACATCATTAATGCACATATGTGGTATGCAGAGCTTTTTTACATAAATAAATAGACACCTACTGAATTCAACTTAAATTACCATTTTTATAGTAATAAAAAGTCCAAATAAAAAGCTAAACTTTATGAACCTAGATTTATGTTAGAGAATGCACGAAAGAGAAATTTCATCTAAGTTGCAATTTTGTATTAGCCTTAGGTGTAGAAAACTGTATTCCCTTTTGCTATTACTTTTAAAGAAGGGGCAAATTTTACTACAAAACCTACACAAACTTAATCATGAAAAGAAAAGGAGTTAGTTTATCTTCTAACCTAAGCTTAAAATAAAAATAACTAAATGACCTGACTCTGCTTTTTATAAAATCGTAGAGGAAAATATCCACTTTTCTTTTTTGTGGGGCAATTTATAACTGGTCTTTGCATTTTATTATGTTAAGCTTTTAGAGTTCACTTGCTCTCCAAAGTCCAGAAGCACAGTTAACCCTTTAACATCTCAATGGATCACATTGGGTTCCTAGCTATATATATAAAAGCCTAAGCGACTGTTACGACCAGTTGACTGAATGACTGGTCGACCGGTCACTATGATGCATACTGACCACCAGGGGGAAGATGCTCAATGCAGGAGCTGCCCCTTGGTGGTCAGTGTGCTCCCATAGCCAACCTCCTGGCCCCGATCACCCTTATCAGGACTGAGCGAGATGGGCCCCAATCGACCCCGATTGCCAGCCAGGCCAAGAGACCCCACAAATTAATGCACAGGGTCTCTAGTGAAGTATATAAACACATAGTCAAGGATAACAGGATACTTTACGAAGACACTTACAAATAAAGAAAATTTTCAAGGATATATTAAGGAGGATACAGATTTTTTCCTAACAAAAATTACTATTTTTATTCTAAAAAATAAGGCAATACAGACTCATTAATGTTACATACTGTATTCACTAGCTTATCCAAGAATTCTTTTAGCTTACTTAAAATTCTACTATCTTCCCCTAGTTTATTGCACCATTGTTCTTTCTATATATCTAACTGAAGATTTTTATAATTTTTCCACTGTTTTATGTCTTGAACACTTCATTCAGAGACTTAGCACAAGCTATTCTTAAATAACAAAAAACTATTTATTTATTAGTGGAAAACACCAATATGCAAGAAACCTTTCTATTTTATTTAGCAATGTAAACCTCTTACACATCACAATGCCTGGCCCTGTGTACTATGCTGAATAGTGAATGAAACTTTTCTTCCCCTCATTTCTCATGGGTGAGAAGGCCTTTCTTTGAAACTTTATCACTGAAGGGCATACAAGTACTGTTGGACTCAAAGAAATGCTGTAAGCTTTGTATAATTCATGAAAAGATATTTTAAGGCGGTAGCATCAGAAAGAAAAGAATGTTTCTCCTGTAGGAAAAGAAGTCATCCCTTCTTGCACTCATGAAGTCCTTGTGGATGAAACCCATTAAAACTCTGTCACTGGCTATGATCATGAGCTATTTAGTCAACATGCCCTGGAGAAATTTTGATCAGGAATTACAGACATCTCACCTAGATTAACGGTTTGAGACTCTTCATTAAAAAATAAGTGTGAAGCTAAGGAAATGTCCTAACTTCACATATTAATTGTTTTCACCTTTAAAAGTAGATGATTCTATGGTTCTTGGAAATTCAATTATATATCTCAAATAGGACAATGGCTATTACAACACTTTCACTCTTGAAGATTAATTACCTCTGCCAGCTTTGCTCCTTCAGTAGAGTGTCCTGTAACAGATATTTGCTGGTGGTTCCATTGTCAGCATTTTTAAACATTGATCTTAATTATATATAATTTTTTTCATACTTCTTTTCAAACTATTGTGTTACAAGGTATTAACTGGACATTTCTATAAATCCCTGCATATTTAAGTATGCTTCTGTAAGTCCAAGTTTTAGTCTTGTATCCTGATAAAAAAAAACAAGTTTAACTTTATTATATTTTATAGTTAATTTCTTGGTTTAAAAAAACTATTCTAGTCTCTCTCTCTCTCTCTCTCTCTCCTC